>NC_133462.1:45094236-45433611 GCF_048565385.1 Saimiri boliviensis
GCCTCCTGCAGGTAACCTCCAGACACCCAAGTCACAAAAGCCATCAAGTCCAAGGCAAAGCCCACGTCCAGGCCACGGCCTGCTACAGACCCAGGCCTCTACCCCAAGCAGGGTCTTTAACCCAGCAGGAGAATGTTGACATCAGAAACTGAAAACACCGAAGGGTCAGTGCACCCTGGACCCAGATCAAGGGCCTTGACCCTGCGACAGTGATCACAGCCTCCTGGGACCCACTTCCCTGGACCCAGTCACCACTCAGCTTCGCACACACGCAGGCCCTGCAACGCCTGCTGCAACCTGCTGCCACCCGCGCTCCCGAGCTACCCCCACGCCCCTGCACTCCCCCAACGAGCGCTCTCCAACAACCACTGCACCTCCACTCCCCTCCCTCTATCCTTTCCTGCCAGGTAAAGGTGGGAGGAGGCCAGCAGAGGGAGGAAGCAGAAGGCAGGCCGTGCCTGGGGTCGGGGGCCAGCAAGAGACCACTTACCATACTGACCGTAGGGGAAGTCTGGCTGAGCTGTCGGGGGCTTGCTCATGTCCGGGGCGGCCTGAGACGGAGGCGGAGGGAAGGCCAGAGGCGCTGCCCCAGGAGTGGCCGGTGGAGGAGGAACCCCCGGAGGGGCAAACTGATCCGGTGGTGGAGGTGGAGGCCCATAGCCAAAACCTGCAGAAGCACAGGACGGCAAGGCACGGGCCACGTGGTGCAACTGGGAGCGGACCAGCAGGAGACCCACACCCAGCCCAGCAGGAACTGCCCAGACGGGACTGCCACCCTAACCCACGCAACGCCCAGGCCTCATGACGACCACAGAATGGACCACACAGCCACAGACCCAGGCCACTCCCCCCAGGAAACACACGCCCCTGGGATGGTGGCAGTTCGCTGAGCTGCAGCAGGGCAGGTGTCAGACAAGAACTCAAGGAGCCAGTAACCCCACAGCAAAATCACTTTCAGAACAAAATCCCGCCACCATGCCCAGTGCCCGTGTCTAGGAAGCTGCCAGCACAGGTGAGGGCGCGTCCTGACGAGCTCGGAGGCACTGCCGCCCTGCCCTCTGCTGCTGGACGTCAGGCAGCCGGTTCCACTCAGCTCCCTCCTGTCAGTCATCTGGCCGAGCCTGATCCAGACCAGAAGATGGGACCGCCTGCACCTGTGCCACGGTCACAGGGAGCCTCCAAATCCCCCTGATGGGACTAGCTCACACTGGGATGTTCCCCAACTGTCAAACATCCCTGGGTCCCAAAGACAGCAAATGAAAATTAGGTCCTAATACAGTCCTTGCTGACTGCGTGCTCTGAGGAGTAACCACTGGCTCGGCGGTAAGGGAACACAAGATCCTAGAAAGCCACACCCCCGGGAGGCCTGCGTCTCTTCTCTACTGGAGGGCTCCAATGGCCGCACCCTGGGAGTCCATCGAAAATTCAGGTGTGCTGAGGTCAGGAGTTCAAGACCAGCCTGGCCGACATGGATAAACCCCATCTCTACTAAAAATACAAAAACTAGGCCGGGGGCGGTGGCTCACACCTGTAATCCCAGCACTTTGGGAGGCCAAGGCGGGTGGATCACGAGGTCAAGAGATCGAGATCATCCTGGTCAACATGGTGAAACCCTGTCTCTACTAAAAATACAAAAAATCAGCTGGGCGTGGTGGTGCGTGCCTGTAATCCCAGCTATTCAGGAGGCTGAGGCAGGAGAATCACTTGAACCCAGGAGGCGGAGGCTGCAGTGAGCCAAGATCAGCCCACTGAGCTCCAGCCTGGGCAACGAGAGTGAAACTCCATCTCAAAAAAATACAGTAAGATGAAATTCTGGGTGTACCTTCTAATCTTATACTCAGCTCTTCAATTACAACTGAAGCATACAGGAAAATTAGTCAATAATGAGAACTTGTGCACCCTCAAACAAATGCCCCCCAATTCTGAAGTACGAAGCTGAGACGAGGTCCAGGCTCTGTCTCCTGAGGGGCTTGTGAGAACTGGCCGGGTGCAGACACTCCTGCGGTGAGGTCTCTGGCCTGCAAGAGCCTGGGCTGCCCTTCAGCCTGACCAGCGAAGCCACAGGCAGCGGAGCCCATCTGCAGGTGAAGGGCCTGGTGGCGGGTGACCTGCTGAGCAGCCACAGCCCACTTGTAGCTTTCCCTGAGGTTGAGGCCAGACGTGTAACACAGGAACCCCCATCACTCCCACCCACCACCTGGCTGGCGGGAGGCCCTCCCACAAGGCCCCCTAGACTTACTGAACTGTGGCGGGGCACCGTAGCCCTGAGGGAAGCCCTGGGGAGGGGGGAAGCCTCCAGGAGGGGTGGACACGATGTAGGAGGTGAATGGTGGGGGCGGTGGGGGGGCTCCTCTTCCTGCAGGGGGCGGTCCGTAGCCACCTGAAACACAGTGCAGGGGTGATGGGCAGACTGCGCTGGATACCACGGCTTGGCCACAGCCAGACCTGGGCCTGCCAGGGGCCCCCTGCAGGCCCCTCACCCTCTCTTCCTCTCCAGCACTCAGGACACAGGAACCAGGCTGTGCCTGCTGCCCTGGGGCGCCTGCTGAGTCAGCCTGCCATGTGGCTTCTGTCCCCACCTTTGCTCTATCAACAAGGACTTACCAATCGCCTGTCCTGCTGGCACCCACATTCCTGGATGAGAGAACAGAAGAGGAGGTTGGAGCCGTGTCCACCCAGGTGCCCAACGCGGACGAGGAGCCGCAGAGCACAGGCATCCGGGGCTGGGGCCCACCCCGGGACCCTCTGTGCTCAGAGCCTGCTTGTCCTGAGGGTAGAGCCCCCCCAAGCCCTGAGCAGAGAAGCACTCCCCACCCACTGTCAAACAGGCCTTTAAGCCACACTCCTCTGTCCCCTGCCAGATGGCAGGCACTGTGTCTGCTGACTGGGGCACGGGCGACCTCCAAGCTCCACCGGAGTACCCCAGAGAAACCTGAGACTTCTGAGCCTCAAGAAGGCAGGGACAGTCCCCACAGGACCTCCCAGCTTCCAATAGGGAAGGCTCCAAAGAGAAAGGTTTGAGACGAGGCACAGGGAAGCCACAGTCTCGGGGCCCGGACAGGTGACATCTGGAACCGTGACCTGGAACTCTGGTCAGGCTGTGGCCAAGCCCAGGGGTTCTGTGGCTGCTGGAAGCTCTTGAGTAGGGCAGGGCGGCCACGCACAGGCCTAGCTACAGAGGGCCCACGGCACTGCAGAGGGGATGGCAGGTGGCAAAGATCCAAAGCCTGCCCAGTCTTCAACGGCCCCCTAGGGGCAGCACCCCAATTTCGAGCTCAACTAGGCAACGCCAGAACTCAGGCTTTCCCACTCAGACCTGCCGTGGCACACAGCAGCGAGGTGCAGACGTTCACTGCAGCTCTTCCCGGTGACAGCGAGGCCCAGGCCAAGGACAGGCACCTAAGCCGTGGATACCCCGCTACTGAGGAGGCTGCAGTGCTGCCTGGGAGCTGGCTCTCTGCCGGCTCCCGGTCGGGACTGAAGGCCACTGTGTTGTGCTGGCAGGCGCAGCAGAAGTGGGGAGGCCGCAGCAACAGCCGAGCAGGGTACGTCGGGGCGAGTCAGATATGGGGGGTTCCCAAGAGCACCTCTGCCTCAGCCTTACCTTGCGGGCCATATCCTTGCTGCCACGTGGGCGGGGGCTGGCCTGCCCAGCCATTGGCAGCGTTGGGAACAACGCGGCTCCCCCACTGGCTGGCACCTGGCTGTCCCGGCGGCTGGCTCTTGCTGTCCCGAGGCTCAGCCCGTTTAACTTCCACCTAAACAAACCGAGCTCTGGTTTAGAACAGGGCCGCGGGTCCCAGCACCCCCTTCCCTTCAGACACACCCTTGGGTAACTTATAACTACACTTAGCAACTTACGACTTAAGACTAAATACTTAACTATAAACCTTATTTAGGCCAGTAGCATTTTTTTCTTAAAAAAATTTTTTTTGTTGAATTTTTTTGTTTAAAAAATGTTTCTCAGGTACAATAGATACAACTGTAAGACAAGCAGAGCCCACCCGCTGCGGGGCAGCAGGGACAGAGCCAGCAGCCCTCAGGGGAGTTTTGTGCATGACGAAGGGTCTTTCACTCAAGCAAAACGTCAGCATCCTCCTTCCTCTTGAAAACATGGGGACAAAACAGGACCAGGATCTTCCCAGCCGTTGGCATCCTCATCGCCCTCTGGACCACTCGGAGCCCACCCACCTGTGCTTTTAACTCATACCTGAGAAACACGGTTGGTGTTTTACTTAGATTTTTTAATTTAAAATGTCTAATGGAAGATAAAGACTTACCTTCCCCAGGCTAACGCTTAAAGAATCTCAATTAACTCAAAAATAATGTCAGAGGGAATGGATGTGATAAGAGAATCTTACATTACATCTAACAAAAAAAAGTAAACAAACATGCAATAAAATGGACATTTGGATCAGTAAGCAATCTTCATACTGTGTTCGCTCCACAGCCCGGGGCCCTTCCTCTCTAGACACTCAGGAGCCACAGCCTTCTCAGGAGGCGGGTGCGGGGCCTGGGACAACGAATAGAGCACGCCTGACCTACTTACTCCAGGCGCAGGGGCCGACCTTCCTTTAATGCCTGCTTTAAAGCATGGGTGGGCTGACAAGAGTCCGCAGGTCCGGGGCTGCCTCAGCATTTGAGATTGCTGAATTTGTCTTATTTTTATGGTACATTTTAATGAGAATAAAGGGGCAATGAATCCACCTGGAGTCAGCCTTGGGGTCTCAGTCTGAGCGCTGCGCATCTTGCGTTCTGTTCTGTCCATTAGAGAACAGACAGCGGTGGCCACAGAAGCACAAAGCCCCCACCTGCCTGCCCAATGCCCCAAGGACGGCCTATGATGGGAACAGAACCCCGTTAGCTCAAGGCAATGCGACAGCAGGAACAAGGGACCAGCTTCAAAGAACTCAAATTAATAAGTCTTCACACACTCTCCTTAGAGGACTGTGGTTCCTGCTTACAAAGCAGAGCAGTCCTTGTACGTGGGGAAAAAAAATTCTTTTACCCTTTCCTATCTTAACACAGCAACACAGACTTGCCTGGCATGGAGATGAACTATCACTTGAGACCAAACCTCTATGGAAAACCCCCATGAGGGGCTGGCAGCAATGCCAAGTGCCGTGTCCAGCCGACCAGTGAAGGTCGGTGCCAGGCAAGCTGGACTCCAATAACTGTCTTCCTTGGGAGGCGAGACCCACGCTGAGGCCGCCGAGCTCAGAGGCTCATGCAGACAGTCATGGCTAGAGGGACCCTCAGGCTGCCCAGGGACGAAAGCAGGTGTGTGCACTGCACAGAGCCCTCTCTGTCCCACGTTTCAAGACCATGCCAGCCTCTAATTGTCAATGGCGTAGCAGCTTAAAATTGTGAGCGCAGACTCCTCTGAACCTGTGCAGGCACTGTCGGGCACCCATGCAGCCTGCATGCCAACGTTACACCAAAAGCTGCACCGAATGTCAGAACAAGGGTGGTGTCTCCTGTTTTAATTGGGTTCGAATGGAATTAATGACGTCTGCAACCAAATCGAAGCCACCTGTATACAAAAATAACTACACCTGCTCCTGTCTTTATTTAAATGGTCGGGGCTGGGGGCAGGAGAAAAAGAGCATGAGGCTGGCTCCCTCCGGGACATTTTAGCTGAAAAAATAACCGTGGCTTTGTCCAAAAGGCTGAGCATCTTCCTCTGTTAACAGGTGACGCTGCCACACCATGGAGGCGGGGTCGAACTCCCCTCCGTGTGTGAGGCAGCCTGGCACAGCCAGCAGAGCTCCTTGGTTTCAAAGAACCAAGACAGGAATCCTGCAAAAACTTGGACCCCTAAGCTTTCGCTAACTGCAAGAAATTCCACACTGTAGAATTTCTGCCAGTTATTTATTTCAGAGTCCACTTTTCAAGAACCTCCAAGGGTCCAGGGAAAAAAAGAACTTAGGAAGAAGCCTTTTCTGACACACACCTACCAAGGGCTGGCCTGGGGGCGGGGGGTGGCCTCCTGTCCCTCTCACCTCCGGGGGTAACACAGTATGAAGATGACACAACCAGAGGTCACTTGACTGCATGGTGGCTGAGTACTACCGAGAGCATGTGGCTGGTGCCGGAGTTCCACAGTAAGTGACCCAATTAAAACAACCAATCCTTCATGATGTTTTCATTTTTCTTTCGGTTTTAAGCGGAACCTCGGCTCTCCAAGGTCCCTTGCTGATCACATTACAGGTCAGTGTCAGACAATGGGGATTTGCAGACATCTGAAGGAGTGGTCATGGAAACCAAGCCTGAGGCAACGCTGCGGTTTCACTGGAGCCAGCCCCAACACCGCCACAGCCTCGCCTGGCCCCCACCCGCCCAGTCCCAGGCCACCCAGAGGGAGGGGCTCCGGGAGCAAAGCTGGGAGACACCCACCCGCGGGAAGGGTGCTTGGAAAGGATGGGGCCCTCCTGCTATCTACAGACCCAGATCCACCGCACACCTCACGCAGCGAAGGCTCATGGGGCAAACTCGCCCGACCCTTTTCTGTGAAGGAATGTTCCTTTCCAGTGAAACCCCTAAGTTGCCTAAGACTTGGTTTGGTCTTAAGGTAAAATAAAACTACAACTACACACTTTTTTGCCCATGATGTCGTGAAAATGCATGTTGACAGCCTGGTCCACTGATTGTTCGTCCTCGAAAGTAATAAATCCAAAACCTAGCCAACGACGAAGAGTGAATCAAGGTAGCAGGGTGTTGTGACACAAAACAGGATGATGAACAGTATTAGGGACGGGCCGAGGGATCGACCCCGGGTTTCAGCTCAGCTGTGTGTGGGGTGCTGCCTCCCTCCCCAGGAGCTGCCACTCGGCAGGACACAGAGTGGACAGACGGTGATGTCCGCACTCCCGGTGAAGGCTCTGCTGACTGAGGCCTGAGTCAGGTCTCCGACCCAGACACCCAGGGCTGGGGCTGTGTGTCAGGAACACACTGGAACAAGGAGCACAGCCTAGAGGGCAGCAGCCGAGGCAGGACAATGGCGAGGGCCTCTGTTGCTACTGGCGGACAAAGCGCCCCCAGGGGAGGGTCGGAGGTCCGCGCTGCAGTATTCTGGCTCCCGCCTGTGGAGAGACAGCCAGTGAAGCCTGCAGGCCGGGAGCCCGTGTGGAAGCCTACGTCTCCGTCAGGGGTATGCACTGTGGATGCGTGTCTGCTGCTCTGAAACCCAGGATTCTCCCCCTCGGCTTGCAATTTGCTTTGCAGCTAGTGCTGACAGCAGCCATATATCGTTCTAAAGCGTTAACAGGTACAGTATCTATCACAGCTGGTGCCTCGCTAGGCTTACCCAACACCGTTGGGTAAGCCCAAGGAGTCCTACGAGAGTCATATCATAGGCATATATGCATATATATACAGGTAGATTAACAGTGCACAAAGATACAGGCCACAACGGGTTCCAGCAGGTCAGACTCTGCTGTCAGCAGCAAGAGCGAGATGCACCATGGGATCAAAACAGAAAATTTTAAAGGCAAAAAAAATTTAGCATTTTCCAAACACAAGAGAGTGGCAGTATAAACGAAGTTTAGTCGGTCTGGGGTGAGCGCGGCCCCCGGCTAACGGAGTGGGTCTTGTCCTCTACGCAGGAGTGCGCTGGGCTCCCCAGGCTTCCCCGGCTGGGTGGAGTGCGACACCGCAGAGCACACCGTCCTCCCGAGGGGCCCCGGCCGCGCTAGCACCTCCCCAGATGGCCTGTGTGCTGGACAGAAGGAAGGGCGCGGCAGACAGCTGCCCAAGACCTCACAGAACAAAGACGGACGAGGGAAGAGTGGAGATGGGGCTGAAGATGGGCCGCCCGCCAGAGGCACGGGATGTGTGACAGAGCACCACACAGCAGGGCACAGCGCGACACGGGCGTGAGCACGGCAGAGAAAGGCCGTGGGGGTGGGAGCAGGCAAGGGCCCCCAGAAGGAGTGGCCCATCACGGGGCCACCCGAGCTCAAGAAACAGGGGCCGGGGCTGCTGCAGCTGGGACCAGGCAGAAACATGACAAGCAAAACTGGGCGAGAAAAAGATGGAAACGGGGCAGAAAGAGCAGCTCAGTCTGTGAGAGGACAAAGGTCGCCTGCAGTTCAGGAGCCTCCTGCCGTCCTGAGCACACACATGCACCTCAGCATGACTGCACGTGGTGTCTGCAACCTGACGGGAGAGGAGGAAGAGGGACTAGGAGGGCAAGGCACACAGCGAGAGGAGGCGGGAAGAAGACCCGAGGACAAGGCGGGGCCAGAGGCGAATGAGGCAGCGGCTGGAGCGGGCGGGCCGAGGGCAGATGTGGGAGGGCTGTGCGGGGACCCGCGCAGACACTGTGTGCCCGAGACACATGCGGGGTCTCCGACAGGGACGTGTCCATAACCTTCAGTCAATGGAGAGGAAGAGGGAGGTGGCGGGAAGGGGAACACAGACCCATCTCAGAAGAGGAAGAAAGGCCAAGGAAGAGAACGCACTCTCTGGGAGGACCCGTCAAGAAGCGCCACGGCGTCTCTCCTGCCCTCTGCTCGCCTGACACCCAAGGGACACTTTCAAAGCCCAACGGCTAAGGACACGTGGCCACATGCTGGCCCCGAAGTGGTCTGTACACCAGCGTGGACTCAGCGACACTCGCCAGCCACATCCCGTCCACATGGGACAGGATGCAAGAAGGGGCGACAGCTCTGGGCGACAGCTCTGGGCGGCCGGAGGGAAGCGGGAGGATCTAGAAGCCACCCTCGGATTCCCGCGCACTCAAGTTTCCCGAGATCAGAGACAGTATTGGAACACGGCATCGGTGATGAAACAACATATTTAGAAGTAGACATTTCTCAAACTGCAGGAGTGTCTGAAACCACAGGGTTCGCCTGGTCCGGGCACAGTGCAAGAGGCGCTGGGTCCTGGGGAAGGCGCCCTGAGCGCTGTCTAGGAATGCGGCTGTCAAGAGGCGACATCACCACTGAGGAAGCGGGACAGAAACACCTGAAACTTCGTTTACACCCCACTGGAGCAAAGCCGCTCCCTCCTCTGACTGCGGGACTGGCCTGTACCTGTGTGATATAATTTAGCACCTGGAGAAGAGAAATCTAAAGAGATATCGTTAATCACAAACAATTCACAGAGAGAAAAGGAAAAAACAACTTACTTAACATTACTGTACTTTACTATGAGACACTTAAGTACATCACTAAGCATGTATGTCTAAATTAAGTTACGACTAAGACTTAACAGCGTAACCAACATGGAGGAGGAACACGCCCTAACCGTGGGGAGGGAGGTTCAAATGGCAAACTATGCTCCAGCATGGCGGCCATGCTGTGGCGCCGCGTGGCGCTCGGGGCTGCCCCGACTGACCTGGCGGGTGGTGCAGGGCGGCACGGACGCCTCGGGCAGACCCAGACTGTGGATCTGCTCGCGTGGCTGGCCAAAAGCGGCTGATGGACCAAAACCATGCGGGCGGGACAGACAGCAGCAGCCACGGAAAAGGGGCACAGAAACTGGGCGCCCATCGCCCCAGCTCCACAAACCAATGCGGACAGGCGTGCGGGGAGCTGAGGGAAATGATGAGGGAGGCCCTGAGGTGACTCCTCACCCCTCCTCCCACCTGCCCCACTGACTTCAGAGGGGGGGAAGGAAAAAAAAAAAAAAAAAAAAAAAAAAAGCATGAGATGGATGACGGGAAGTCCACGCTCCATGCCGAGCCGGCCGGCCGGCCCAGCCAACAACATGAAATGAAACCAGCCACACAGGGAGGACTCGACGAGGGGGCGAAGGAAGGTCAGATGCAGAAGCAGCACACTCTTCCGGGACACGGTGAAAAACAGAAACCAGGCTGACACCCATGTGGAGTCATAAAAACGCCAAAAGAACAAACCAAAAAACAATGTGTGACGTCTGACCTCGGGAAGCACAGACAGGCTGAATGGGGCGCACATCAGGAACCCATGTTTTAGTCATTTGTCTCCAAATCGTCCTGTCCTGAGGCTGTTTGCTACAGCCACCACCTATGTGTGCCTGGCGGTTGAGATAGTTTGCCATCTGAGGGAGGAGCAGGGAGAGAAGGCCAAGGACGAACTGGATCTGCCCTTACCTCGGGGCCTCTGCTTCTCGGCATCATAGATCATGACTACCTCCGTGACCTGGAAAGAGAGAGCGGCGTGAGCCCAGTGCCAGCGCCAGCGCCGAGGGGGCTTTTCCGAGGAATCGGCATGGGGCGCACCCTCCTTCAGCGGGGAAGATGCACAGGCAAGGGCTGTTCCCTGGAGTGCTGCCTGGGAAAGGCAGGAACCCCCACGCTCTGGGGCCAGATGCAGGCGCACAGAAGCAGCTCCAGGGCAGGCGCACGCTCATCTGTCTCCGAGCCGCCCACGGCCCCGCTCACGTGTATGCTGAGTGACACCAAGGGCCAACGATGCTGGCCACGTGTCCTAGCAGGGGTCGTGGGAGCCAGAAGACCCCACAGAAGCCCTTCCTACCCAAACGAGGGAAGCGAAGGGCACACTCGGCCCTCACTCAAAGCAGCAGGGCAACCACACACAGCTCCTCTGCGAACCCTGTGCTCCCTGGCCTTGCTCAGGGCCCCTCATTCCTGGCCTAGGCCCATGGCCCCCCCAGTTACCACCTTATAAACATATGCTGGACCCAGGCCCACAGGACGGTCCTGCTGGAGGGGCTAGAAATGTGACCTGCGGGACAGGGGATGAGACCCAGCAGGACCTCGGGGTGAGTGCACGCACCTGCGTCAGGTGACTGGGAGGGCTCCCTGCTGGACCCCTCCCGGCTGTCCCAGCTCCCTCTGGCACCAGGCTCAGCTGAAATTGGGTATTTTCCCACCCGCCAACTGGAGGTCAGCTCGTCCAGGCTACGCTGAACCCCATTTCTGTGTAACCGTTGTTCTCTGGCACTTTACCCCATGGTGTTTTCACAGCGGAATCAGGCGGACGCCCTGAAGGCTGTCAGGCTAGTTGCCTGCAGAACCACCCGACTGAGACATTAAATGGCCGTGAAGGCCAAGGCTGGGTTTTCCATCTTTTCGGTCGGGGGTGCAGGCATCGGTGAAATACGAGAGTGAGCTCCCAGCCTGAAAGGCTTGTGCACCTGTGGCTGCACCGCTTCAGCCCCGAGAAGGCGGAGGACGAGCAGAAGCGGCTCTGCCCAAGCGCACCGCCGGGGGAGGAGAAACTCACCACTCCGAACTTCTTGAAGTATTCCCTGAGCTCTGTCTCACCACAGTTGTGAGGAATCCCGCCGACAAAGATCTTATTTGATTTACTGTTATCACTCCTGGGTCCTTTCTGCTGTTTGAAGAAGGAAAAAACGGTCAGTCCACGCCGGACCCTCCAAACCCTCCATGAGCTGTGCGGGCTGCAGAGCCCAATCCACACTGGTGTAAGAGTCGGCTGAAAGCCAGGCAAGAACGCTCCACGAGCCTGCTAGGTCCAAACAGCAACCAGAAACACTAGGCTCTTCTGAGACACTTTTGCAGTTTAAAAAAAAAATTTTTTTTTTGAGACGGAGTTTCGCTCTTGTTACCCAGGGTGGAGTGCAATGGCGCGATCTCGGCTCACCGCAACCTCCGCCTCCTGAGTTCAGGCAATTCTCCTGCCTCAGCCTCCTGGGTAGCTGGGATTACAAGCACGCGCCACCATGCCCAGCTAATTTTTTTGTATTTTTAGTAGAGACGGGGTTTCACCATGTTGACCGAGATGCAGGCCTGAGCCATCGCGCCCGGCCCACTTTTGCATTTTTCTATAGAGACCCAAGGAAACAGAGATTTAGCATTTTTGCAGGGCTGAATTTCAATGAAACGAAAGCAGCACCGTGTGTGCCTCGCCTTCAGTTATTCTGCATTACAACAGCTACAAAGTGGAAAGGCGCTGCTGTGCAGGCAGGGACCTTAAGTACTGGGGAAGGGGAGCGCCAACGAGAGAAGCAAGCAGAGATGAAGCTGGATTTCAGGCTGCACTTCTTCAGCAGGTGACAAAGATGACCACGGAAACCTCTAGCAGCTCCAGAGCCACATGACACACGGCCCGAACCGCACAGCCCCTGCTGCCGCCTCCCGCTGCCCAGCGCGCCTGCTCCTGGACGCCTCTGCCCAGGCCCCATCACTCGCCTCTCAGCTGTGGCTGCTCTCCTCCTGCTCCCACCCCACCCAGCGTCCTTTTTCCTCTCCTATCCAAGGCTATCGTATTTTAAGTTGTCCCAACTGCTTTGAATTAAGAGAATAAATGGTTGGGGGTGAGCGCTCACTGCCATGACCGTAAGGACGGTTTCATGAGTGGGTGTCTGGGTCGGAATCCATCAAGTTGTGCAGTTTACTACGTGCCCGTTATATCTTAATAAAAACCAGAGAGACGTTAATGAATTAATAACCAGGCAGAATATGAACCGGGACTGGATTCCAGTCTGGAGAAAACAGCTATGAGAGAACTTGCGAGACAACTGTGGAGCAGGAACGTGGCCTGGACAGGTGACACAGGATTCCCTGCAGCCGTTTTCCGGCGTGCTGACCGAGCATGCATGTGGGGAGGACGGAATTTTAGGGGACGCACCCTCCAGTCCTTAGGAGTGGTACATGAGGACAGAGATGGATACATCCGGCAAAATATTAATGATGTATAAATCTACATGGTGTATTCAGGTATTCTTTATGCTAGTCTTCTATTTTTTGGGTAGTTAAAAAGTTTCCTAAAAAGTTAAAAAAAAAAAAAAAAAAAGAACAGAAAAAAAACACTGTTCCAAGGGCTTTGAAGCCTGCAAAGTGGATTCTGCTGGAAATGCAGGTTCCGCAGCCCCGGCCTGCTGCCCATACTGTGGAGAGGCTGGCACTCGGTGCCCCAGCAGGCCTCCAGGTCTGCACGGTCCAGCGCGCTCTGTGGGGGTGGGAGCTTTCCCATGTGCACCGCCCCACCAGGCTCCTGGCGCCTGTGTGAGAGCCGCACGGCTGGAGGAAGGTAGGCAGACCAGGGAAACCCCATGCCAGGACAGTACCATGTCAGCCAGGCAAGCTCCAGGGTCACGGGTCAGAGAACCCAAGTTGCCATGTCAGGGGATCTCAAGTGGAGCGGCAAGGTGGCCAGAATGAGCCGACACGGCCTGGCCCAGCACAGTGGGCACACAGGGCACAGAGATAAGATGAAGGGCTCCTGACAAGAAATGGCCTGAGCTGGCCGGGTGTGGTGACTCAAGCCTGTAATCCCAGCACTTTGGGAGGCCAAGGCGGGTCAAGAGATCGAGACCATCCTGGTCAACATGGTGAAACCCCGTCTCTACTAAAAATACAAAAAATTAGCTGGGCGTGGTAGTGCGTGCCTGTAATCCCAACTACTCAGGAGGCTGAGGCAGGAGAATTGCCTGAACTCAGGAGGCGGAGGTTGCGGTGAGCCGAGATCGCGCCATTGCACTCCAGCTTGGGTAACAAGAGCGAAACTCCATCTCAAAAAAAAAAAAAAAAGAAAAGGCCTGAGCTGTCATTTTTTTTTTTTTTCTTGAGATAGACTGGTAAGAATTTGCTTGGCTGTAGGATAAAACACAGCACTGATAAGCCTGGGTGATGCTCAACTGCTTGAGCGTGAATCTAGAAGACCCCTGTCGCGCTCTATCTTAGTGAGGGACACCACCAGATCGAAGGCACACATCTTCATCCTGAGTGAAGAACACACGAGGAGGCCACCCGGCCCCGCCCCTTACCCATCCTTCCTTCGGCCGCGTTCTCTCTGGCTGCATCCCCCGGGGTGTGCATGGCTTGGGGTCGATCTGTAGGAAGTTTCAAATCAGCTGGTGGTGAGTAAGAGGCTGTTTCTCTAGGAAAGAAGGTGTCAGCACAAGAGCGGCCACAGCGCAGCAGCCCCACCCCACCCGCCGGCTCCATCCGCCCTGCGTCCTACTGCATTACCCAGCCTCGGCACCACGGCTTCAGCCTCCCCATCAACCCACTTTCAAACATGCTCTAATACAAACATCCGTCGGAGTCCAGGACAGAATGAAGCAAAGCCACGACAGGGGAGGCGGAGCAGGAGAGAGCTCCCGGAAGGACACTTACGTTTCGGCCGTCTAGCGTGTGTGGTCTGCTGGCCAGCACTGTCCCCACACAGTTGGGGTCTTTAAATTTGACAAACCCAAACCCTCGAGACTGGTTGGTGGTTTTATCTTTCATGATAACACAGTCTACGACTTCTCCATATTGGGAAAAGTAGCTGCGCAGAGTCTCTGCTCAGAAATTGGGAACAAAACACAAACACACAGGACCAGAGCATTAGGCACGCGTCAGGCGGTGGCTGCAGGCACACGTGCTCTTCCAGTCCACTGGCTGCACACCCAGCAGTGCTGAACTGGGGGTTAGGGGGCAGTGTCCAGGAAGCACTGGGGGATTCTGCCCAACGCGCACTTGAGGCCCTCATGTAAATCAGAGGGGCTGCCAGTGCGCAGAGCAGCGGCCAGCGTTAACAGCCTGCCTTTGTGGGAGTCCGGGAAGGCAAACACAGCCCCTCTGGATGCTGACGGTGAGCACGGGGCACTGACTATGCTGACCTCTTTCTCTTCCTCTACTCTCAACTCGGGAGCTGGGCCAGGCCCGCCCTCTGCACTTCCAGCCACGGCTGTCTGCCTCCACCACCCACCTCAGCCCTGAGCTAGGAACCTGCAGACTGAAGTCTCGCCTGTAACTTGGGATGGGAAATACCAGGGCCAAATTAACAGTTTCAAAGTAATACACACTTACTCTCTGCCCCAGCCAACTCCAATGTCCCCTGCCCAGAAATCGAAACAGTATCAACAGCACTTTGAAACACCCAAGACAGGGCCGGCGCGGTGGCTCAAGCCTGTAATCCCAGCACTTTGGGAGGCCGAGGTGGGTGGATCACAAGGTCAAGAGATCGAGACCATCCTGGTCAACATGGTGAAACCCCGTCTCTACTAAAAATACAAAAAAATCAGCTGGGCATGGTGGCGCGTGCCTGTAATCCCAGCTACTCAGGAGGCTGAGGCAGGAGAATTGCCTGAACCCAGGAGGCGGAGGTTGTGGTGAGCCGAGATCATGCCATTGCACTCCAGCCTGGGTAACAAGTGAAACTGTCTCCAAAAAAAAAAAAGAAAGAAAAGAAACGTGCAAGACAGCAGCAATAGGCTGCAGACACAAGTTGAAGGCCAAGGTCCTAGAGCCTGTCTGCGGCGCCCACCTGACACCCCTTCCCCACCTACCTTGGGTCGTGCTCCAGTCCAGACCGCCCACGAAGAGCTTCCTGCAATTCAATGAGAAAACATTCACATCAAGACAAGCTCCCGCCTTAGAAATGCCCCCATCTGAGCCAAACTGAGGTCTCAATTCAAAACACGAAAGCAGTTTATGCGCACGTGACCGCGAGGTGCTCACTGCAATAACAAGTCAGCCTCTCCCATGCAGTCTGCAGACACGAAAGATGATCCCAAGCCTTGCCAGCACCGTGGGGAGAAAAGTGGCCGCAGAGCCACACGCAGACCTCACGCGCAGACCTCACGCGCAACGGGCGAAGAGTTCCTTTGACAGATCAGTGGTGACCGCTGCTGCCGAGCGAGACACAGGCCTGCCTTCCTACAGCCTTTGCAATTATTTTATAACCAGGAAAAAGAATTTAGAAGTCTAGATTTGAAATGTGCACAATAAACTAGACACCTAAGCCACAAGGCCTCTGAATTACAGCCCCGGGCGGGTGGGGAGAGACAGAAGCCTCCAGATGAGCCTGCACTCACGAGAGAACGAGGCCCACAGATGGCGGGGAAGGCCCTGGAGCTCCAGGCTCAGCACTGGCACCCCCCGCCCACCCTCACAAGCCCTCGGCCCCATCCTGGGGCTGTCTCTTCTGGGCAAATGGGGTGGCGCTCTCCCAAGGGGTCTGCCATCCAGCCTGCGGCAACACCCAAGGGCCCATCTTTTCACCTCTGCAGCTCCGAGTGCACCCAGGGGGCTTGGCAGTTCCAGCTCCCAATAGGGGCTGTGCTACCGTGCTTCAGCCATGACATCCACTGGATATGTCTGAGATACATGGGCCACAAGGCTTACCCAGGCACAGGGCCTCAGATGTCATTCAAGCTTCCCCCAAACCCAGGGGGCAGGGAAGAGATGGTTCTATCGGTGGCTCTCCAGGCCTGCCTACTTTCCCTGGAAAAGGGGACACGTATTCAGAAATCAAGTCCCTAGGCTGAATTTCGGCTGTGACTCAGTGCCAGCACCATCAACACCCTTGGTCTCCGGACAGCAGAGCACCCTTGAAGCTCCCACCTGAGACCCAAGGACGCTGCCAGCATCACTGACAACAGCAGGCACACAAGGGTCCACACGTCCCTGATGGTCGACCACGCCACACCCGCTGGTGCTTTTGCAGAAAGGTCCCTGGCAGGTTGAGCACATCACCGCCCCACCAGCAATCAGGAGCAACGGGCTGGAACGCAGCCCTGCTCCTCCAGCTCCTGCCAGCTCGCCAGGAAAGAGCCCTGCAAGGTGGCTGGCGATTCCCGCACCTCTCATCAACGACCGCCTGGCCTGTGAACTCCAGCTCCCGGAGTGAGCCCCTGGTGAAGGGTCTACCATAGCCAACTGCCAGGGGCTTGGTCCTGCTCCTTCTTTTTCCCTAAGAAAGGCTAATTTAAATCCAGTGTGTGAAAAACAAAGCATGGTCCCACCACAGGAAAGGCACCCACTGTCATCTTCAAAATGTCAACAAGCAACCCCCAGTGGGCTGTGCCAGTGGCCCTGTGTTTCCCGATCTCTAGAGACGAGATCTGAAAAGACCAATTTCAGAGAAAAACATGCTGATCCCGCAACAGCAGCAGGCTTACACCTCATTAACTTAAAATCCTGCGTCTCCCACGCCCCCTTCGCAATCAGGCCAGGGAGCACTGAGGTCAGGACTAGAGACCGTGGGAGGAGCAAGGCTCTGAGTGCCTCACTCCCCATAGGCTGTGCCTGTGCTGAGTCAGGCCCAGCCCTGCCCACATCCCTGCCAACAGGGCCAGGCACCCAGCAGGAGGGCCAGCAGCAGCCCCCACCCCACGAAGGAAGGGCCCTCGAGACTAGCAGGAACTGCCAGAAAAATGTCTGTTAACACAAGCCTCTGGAATAAACTTCAAGTGAGTGTGTGAATACACACACACACTCACTTGAAGAAATACCAGCCTCTAGTTAGCACTGCACCCACTAAACAGCCAGGTAATAGGCAGGTGTCCTCCAAGAAACCGAATCCCTGCCCGCCCACCTCGCCTCCCTGGTGGAAGGAACTCGTCAGACCAGTCCAGTTTCGGTCCTCATTTGAATTTCAAAAATTGGGTATTAAGGGGGAAAGACTAGAAATACATAGCTGAGAAACTCAGAACAGGGTGGGTGGGTTAGTAACTTGGTATCAACACTGTCCTTCTCAACTGGATGCAGCAGATCACACCTGTAATCGCAGCATTCTGGGAGGCCAGGAGTTCAAGACCAGCCTGGACAACATAAGGAGACACGGTGGTGGTGCCTGTAGTCCCAGCTACTTGGGAGGCTGGGGCAGGAGGATCGTTTTAGCCTAGGTCGAGGCTGCAGCGAGCCATGATGTCACTGCATTCCAGCTGGGGTGACAAAAACCTTGTCTCTTAAATAAAATTTTTTTTTTTTTTGAGACGGAGTTTCACTCTTGTTACCCAGGCTGGAGTGCAATGGCGCGATCTCGGCTCACCGCAACCTCTGCCTCCTGGGTTCAGGCAATTCTCCTGCCTCAGCCTCCTGAGTAGCTGGGATTACAGGCAAGCGCCACCATGCCCAGCTAATTTTTTGTATTTTTAGTAGAGACGGGGTTTCACCATGTTGACCAGGATGGGTCTCGATCTCTCAACCTCGTGATCCACCCGCCTCGGCCTCCCAAAGTGCTGGGATTACAGGCTTGAGCCACCGCGTCCGGCCTTAAATAAAATTTTTTAAAATAAAAAAAGATAAATCTTTTTTTCAATTTTTTTTTTTGAGACAGTCGTGCTCTGTCGCCCAGGCTGGAGTGCAGTGGTATAATCCCAGCAACCTCTGTCTCCCAGGTTCAAGGGATTCTCCTGCCTGAACCTCCCGAGTAGCTGAATTCATAGGTGTGCACCACCACGCCCAACTAATTTTTGTATTTTCAGCAGAGACGAGATTTCACAATGTTGGCCAGGATGGTCTCAATCTCTTAACCTTGTGATCCGCCCACCTCGGCCTCCCAAAGTGCTGGGATTACAGGCGTGAGCCACTGGCGCCCGGCTGCTTTGGCAATTCTGATCACTGAGCTGTGTTCGTGTAAGAGAATGTCGTTGGTCTTGGGCAACAATAGATAGCTCAGTGACCACATAAAGGGGTGCCGCTCCTCGGTCTCCAGCTACTCTCATGTATTTCAAGAGAAACAGACAGTGTGGCCGGGCGCGGTGGCTCACACTTGAATCCCAGCACTTTGGGAGGCCAAGGCGGGTGGATACCTGAGGTCAGAAGTTGAAGACCAGCCTAGCCAACATGGCAAAATCCCATCTCTACTAAAAATACAAAAATTAGCCAGACACAGTGGGCAGGGGCCTGTAATCCCAGCTACTCAGGAGGCTGAGGCAAAAGAATCACTCGAACCCAGGAGGCAGAGGCTGCAATGGGCCAAGATCACGCCACTGCACTCCAGCCTGGCTGACAGAGTGAGGAGTCAGACTCCGTCTAAAAAAAAACCACAGAGAGTTCACTGGGGGTGGGGCAGGTGGAGCAGGAGGTGCCGTGTGCCGGACGGCAAAATGTCAGCCAGTGGTGAGTCTTGCAGGGTCAAGAGAATGTGGGAATGTTTGTTACTACTTTTGTAATTTTCCTGTAAGTCAGAAATTACACATATGATTACGGCATAAAAATCTTTCATTACTGAGAACGTGACAGAATTTAAATTTCTTTTGAAATAAGTCTTGTTACTCATGAAATCTGAGACTGCAGCAGATAGCGTTTGTTTTACACGGCATGTCTGCTTCCAAGGGAAGGAGACTCCGGGCTGGTGCTGCGCTAAAGCTTCTCGTGTTCGTGTTTCTCTTACTACTGCTCGGAGGCTACCAGCTAAGACTGGCACCTTCTCCATGGTCTACAGACAGAAGGCTCCAGAAAGTCCCAGGAGGCAGGGTCACCTCCTCAGTAACAGGGACTGCCTCCAGGGCCCTGGCACAAAGTCCCTACTTCTGAGGCTCAGGATTTTTTAGTGAATAAAATAAGAAAGCTCTTGGCTGCCAACCTCACCAGGCGATGAGTGAGAAGCCAGCACCCCAGAAACATGCGGGGCCCTGGGCAGACACCTCCCAGATGCTGCCCATCAACTGCCCAGGCAGCAAAACCAACTCTCAGCTCTCACACAAGTAAACGCCAGAGTCCAGGGAGCCGCACGGGCCATGGCCAGCACGGGAGGTGCTGCTGACTCTTGGGCTGGCAGTCTGCTAGTCCTCAGCTCCAGGCTCACTCAGCCTGCACCTGGGCTGGCACCGTGTGGACCGAAGACATTAACTGGGCAGTTAAACACAGGGGTCAGCTACAAATGTAACCTCCCCACGCTCTGCCTCTGAGGAGCCCCCTGGTGGAAGAGTCATCACCCAGGTGACGGCCTCTCTGACACTGGAAGTCCTGCTCCTACAGACCTTATACCCCACAAACCCAAAGGGCCTGTTCTCATCAGTAGGGGAGGTGTGGGGTGAGCTCCACTTCTTCCTGGCAACCTGGAGTCTGGTGTGCAGTCTGACTACCAAAGGTCACAACACCACCTCCCAGGATCTGCAAGCCTGGTGCCCAAGCCCCATAGCTCCACACCCGGCGGGGGCTCAATCCACAGTGGCCGGAGCAGCCACTCTCTTCCACCTGTTAAAGTAAAAGCTGTTTGGGGTGGTAGTCTCGCCCGCTGTGTGCCCTTAGGGCAGCTGTGCGGGGAGGTATTGAAGCAGAAGGTCCATCTGCAGAGGCTTCCTCTGGCCTAGGCTGACCAGAGAGAGCACTGGCCTCCTGGCAATAGCAGAGAGGGCATCAAAAAGTGGCTGCCAGCCTGGCCACTCAGGGCAGCAGCCTCACCGAGGGCAGTCGGCAGAGGACCTTTCCCTTCCTGCTGGGCTGAGGAGCCAAGCCAGGAGGAGCCTGCCTCCCCACAGGACCCACCTGGCTTCAAGCTCTTCTAGTCACACTCAGTTCTGGGCACAATCTCGAGAGGCGGAAGCCCAGGCCCAGTGGCGGCTGCTGTGTGGGGAGTCTATGGACTTTCTTGCCCCTAAGGCCAACCGGGACCACTTTGCCCACTGCCTGCCTCAGGCCAGTGAGTGCAGCCCCGCCCTCCACAGCCAGGTTCCCCTCACAAGCAGGGCAGATGCCCTTCCCCACCCCGACGCTGGCAGGGTGTGGGGTCCACAGAACACATCAGAAGTCCATGAACTGTAACACACTGCTGTGTGCTAAAGGGGGCACTGAATGCCCACATCCTGGGTGCTAAATGTGGTCGCCCTCATCCTCTCCCTGCCAGCCCCACCCTCCCAGGCAACCAGTGTCCTCCTTCGCAATGCCTGGAGCCAAGCTGGAACCTCAGCCCATAAGTGTCTGTCAAATGAGTGGCCTCTGCCTAAGCTTCTGTCACAGCTCTCAGGGATTCTGACATCATGGCGCAGTGTCACGGTGACCAGGCCTGGATAGGAAAAGGCCTCAGTCCACAGAAGATAGCACAACCTCAGATGAACAGACCACACCACGCACACAGCAGCCTGACCAGGAGTGCTCTCTGCGTGGGGCGGGCAGTGGAGGAGTGTGGATTCCCAGCTCAGGCTCTTCCACTTGCGAGGGGGGACCCTGGGCGAATCCCTCAACTCCTCTGTGCCTCTGTCTCTCTGGAAAAGCCAAGGGTTAGTCAAGGGAACAAGCACCAGTTGGGCCGCATGCTGCTGCTGGCTCTGGGCTACTGGGGAGCTGCTAAGTGAAGGGCGGTGCTGCTGCCTTTCTAGACAAATGCCTGCTCCAGACCATGAGAGCCAAGGAGTAGCCAGTCAGGAGCACCCTGACCTCACGGCCCATTCACGGGAACCAAAGGAGCCAACACAGGTCAAGTCATAAACCACAAGAAGCTGCTACCCCCAAGGCGGTGGGAACCAGGCCAAGAGCACAGACGCTCCCAGACAGCAGCTCTCACCTGGGCAAGTCTCCCCCACCCCACAGGACACAGGCTGATGTCTGGGGGCATTTGTGGTTGTCACGAGTGGGGGTATTCCTGGCACAGAGCAAGTGGAGGACAAAGATGCTGCCTAGCACCCTGCAGTGCCCAGAAGGATGCCCTACCTCAGGGTGATCCAGGCCAGAGTGCTGACAGAGCCCAGGACATCTGCCTCAAAATAACCCAAATGTACCACAACAGCCCCAAAAAGGCCTGGCGTGGCCCCATGAGGTTTCCCGTCACTCCCTACATTGCAACAGCCTCCCCCAGAGGATGGCCCTCTGAACTGACCAGCAATCCCTCCTCCCAGGAGCCTGTGCTCACGGTGCACCGCACAGGTGGCCACAGCCTCTCCAGGCCCAGCCAGGAGCCCCACTCGGTCTCTGCTTCCACAGCCACCCAATGAACCGAGGGACCCGCCATGGGCCTTTCTGGCTATAAGCCGCACGGCCCTACCACAATCCTGCGTTCCCCTGAAGCTGCCCAGAGGCAGCTTTCTCCTCTCTCCGCTGAGTCCCTCCTCCCTCTGTGACTTCCCTAAATATGTGCAGGTGTCCCTGTCTCACCATTCCCCGGTGTACCTACCAGATAAAATCTTCCACAAACCTCCCTCTCCAGTTCCACAACCCCCTCCGCATTAGAGGCCAGCAGAATATAATGGCCTGAGCGCTCGAGGTGACCCCTTCGAGCCTCTGTCCCTTCCCGGTAAGCCAGGCATTGGGTCCTATTCCTGACACCTGGAGTATCACACAGGTGCCCAGCACCCAGCAGCTACTCCATGGGACTCGGTGACCCAGGCCGCACTGTGTCAGCTTCCCAGAATCCAATTCAAGGCGCTCAACCCAGAGACTTGAAGAGGACTTCACAAGGCCAGGGAGGGCAGAGTGGAAACTCTGGCCTTCCTGATCGCCTGTGCCCTGAGCACTGCAGGCCACCAGCTGGTACCGTCCCTCTAACCCTCCAGACAGGTCAGTGCCAGTCCCCCACCCTTCACAAAAGGACCAGGACAGGCCCCAATCCCAAATGAGGACATCGCCCATCACCTCCAGCACATGGGGTCCTCGTGCCAAACCCAGCAAGGTTGACAGGGGCTCCCCACACACCGCCTCTCCCATGTGCTTCCTCCTGCATGCAGCCCCTCCTTGGGCTGACTAGAAGTCAGGGTACAGAAGGCACTTCTTATCACCCACAGGCCTCAGCTGGCTTTGGTCCCCATCAGGCTTTACATGGACCTCTAAGCCAGCATCGGTACCCTCAGAACGCCGAAAGACTTCTTGGACTCAAACTCAAAAACAGAGCTTTCCCTGAGGGTGGCTCCCTAACCCACCTTCCCACGGCAGCGGCTGGGTGGCCAGAAGTGTCCCAGAACAGGGAGCTGCAGGGCTCCAATTGTCCTGAGGCATTGACCCCCACACCCAGGTGCGCTCCAGGCCTAGCCCACCGAGCAGGGATTGTGGCGACAGACGCAGGGCTTTGCTGAGAGCCGGTGGGATCTCCTGCCTCCTCCACAGCAGTGAGCAGTGAGGGACGTGAATGAGGAAGAGGGGCAGCCTGAGGACGTGCGAGCCCCCCACCGTGGGAAATCACAGACCCATGGCATCCTGAAAGCCGCCATCCGTCACAGAAAGGACCTGTTTCCATCCAAGCTCAGCACCCTCCCGCGTGGCATTTCCCAAAGGGCTGACTCTGTGGCCTCCCAGGTAACTGCAGGGGACCTGCCAGGACGGCGTTTCACAGGGGTACAAGGGTTTCACCCACACAAGTCCACACAGCAAGGAGCTCAGAGGAGGCCACAGACTCCCACACAGAATAGAAGCCTGTTTCCCACGCAAAATGTAGCTGTGTCAACACTTCTTGGCCACCGAGTCTGACTCAGAAAGCAGTGGACACTCCTGGGCAGCCAGGGCTTCCAGCTTTAAAGGCCGGTGATGTGGACAGTTGGCAGCTGAGGAGAGCAGGGTCCATGTACTCCAGTCCCCTCCACGCAGCCCGTGGGGGCCCACAAGCCTGTGTGTGCTATGGCTGGGACCCGAGCCCCCGGACTTCCCGAGGATGTCCATGCAGGGGAGGGAAAGGGAGTAGCCCTCACCTCTCTCCAGCTTCCTTGCAGCCAGGGCTTGGATGGAGCGGGCCCAGGCTCACCTGCGGCTTTAACTGACCTAACGCAGGCACCCCACCTGGGAGCCCCCTCCCCCCATCATCCCAAAGGGCTCCATTCCCCGTGGCCCGTGGAGCCCCTGCTCTGGCCAATCCCGCTAGGGCCCCATCCAGGTCAAGTCTCCCCACAGGCACACGGCCCCTGCCAAGTCAAAGTGCCTGGAGAGGACTCACAGCATGGGTGAAGCAGGGGCTCAGCGATGCCCTTTTGCTTTGTCTGGGGAGGGCGAGAACCCACAAAAGTCCTTCCCCATCCACAAGCGTGACCTGTGGCGTGTGCGGGAGGGGCCTGCCCAGGCCACCCTCTAGCAGCAACCGCTCCAGCTCGGGCCAATCCCGGCAGTGAGAACTCAGGGCGCTGCTTAAAGCCGAGAGGCACTGAGACATTTACACCAGACCACGAGGAAACCCAACCCAGATTGTTCTGCCAGAAGAATACAACTCTCAAAAGAACGTGAGTGCTACGGGAGCCGTCGCTGCCGAAGAGCAGAGCCGAGCCCCGCGACGCCGCGGGATGAGGGTTCGCGGCCCGTGGGCTCCGGCCGGGCTGCCATCGGAGGGGACGCGCTCCCTTCCGCAGCTCGAGCCCACCCTCGGCGGGGAGGCGCCGAGACCACGTAAACACAGCAAGCCCGGGTGGAGCCGAGCCCCGCGGGCCTCCGGTCTGCGAACCCCTCCCGTCCTCCCCACTCTGGGGGCTGGGACGGGAGCGGGGAGCCCCGAGCCCCGAGCCCCGAGGGGGAGAAGCTGGGCGGCGCCGGGTGCGGTACCCTCGGATCGGCTCGCCACGTGCGCCGCCCGCCAAGTTTGGGCGCGCACTGGGGGCGCCCCCCTGCCCGCCCCCCGAGGCCACGGTTCGGGGTGCCCCTGGCCCGGAAGCCGGGACAGGCAGCGAGAACGCCCTGGAGTCCCCGCAGGCTCCCTCGGGTTCCTATTCGGGGTCCCCCAAACCAGAGAGTCTACAGGCAGCGGCGGGGACGCCCTCAGGCCCCCCAGGTTCCCGTTCGGGGCCACCACAGTCAGGAAGCCGGGGTGCAGCGGCGGAGGCGCCCCTGAATCCCTCAGGCTCCCCTTCGAGGTCCCCCGGAAGGCGCAGTCGGGAAGCGGCGGCAGGGGCGACCCAGGACTCCCCCAGGTGGCTGTTCGGGGCCCCCCGACCCCTCAGGGCCCCCATTCACGGTCCCCTAGGACGAAAAGCCGGGAAGGGGCGGCGGGGGCGCCCGGACCCCCCAGACTCCGGGCTCCCGTCCAGAGCCCCCGGCGCGAAGTCGCGGCGACTCCGGGTCCCGAGTCTGCCCCCGGCCGGCGTGACCTTGACGGGGCGGCCCCGGGGGGCGGCGTCTGAGGCCGGGCGGCTGGGGGCTGCGGGCCAGGCCCGGGGCGGAGACGCAGGCCCGCGCCGCCCGTCCTCACCCGATCTCGTCGGCGCCCGAGTTGTTCATGGCGGCGGCGGCGGCGGCGCTCGGCGCTCCCGGGCCTCCTCGCTCGCTCCCGCCTCCGGAAGGTCACCAGCTCCGTCGCCCTCCCCACAGCCGCGGCCCGGATCTGCGCAACGGCGGCGGCGGCGGCGGCGGCTGCCTCCTCCCCTCAGCGCCAACGGTCACCGCGCGTCCCCGCGCCGCCGCGCCGCCGCCCCTGCGCACGCCCGGGCGCGCTCTCGCACGGGGCCTCCGGGGGCGGGGCCAGGGGTGCTCCGTCCGTGCGTGCGTCCCTGCGGCGGGTTTTTGCGCCGCCGCAGTAGAGGCCACTGAGCGTCTCGTTTCCGCCTCAGAGACTCCGGGCTTGGCCGTGGGGCATTCTGGGAAATGGAGTCTCTGCCCCGGCCCCGCCCCTACTTGGTCGGGAAGCGCGCGGGCCGAGACACGTGCGTGCGTGCGTGCGTGCGCGCGCGCGTCCGGAGCTCCGGACTAGGCACTGCGGGCGCAGGCGCGGCTGCCGCTTCCTCTTTAACTCTGCATTCGGAAGTGGTGGAGGCGCTGCGGACGGGGGTGGGGTCGGGGGAGCAGGGATGTCCCCGCCCGCACCCTATCCGGGCGGACCGAGGGCAAGCAGCACGTGGGCATCCCGCGCGAGGCTCCTTCCCGTGTCCCCATTTCACAGAAGAGGATCCCGAGGGTCCGAGAGGCTGAGTCACTTGCCCAAGGTCACCCAGTTCGGGCCAGACTGGAATCCAATCAAAACAATTAACAATTAACAGAATTCAGTGACTATGAAAGAATGTTATTGACCCCCTCCGAGTGCTAGCACTATTAATAACCAAATACTGTTTTAATTGCATCTGTTAATTGCATACATCAGTGGTTCTTCTGGGTGACTCTGCCCCCGAGGGGATAACGTGGCTATGTCTGATAAGGCGGTTTTCGTTGTCACAACTTGGGCGGGGGTGGGGGGGGGGTGCTGCTGGCATGGAGTAGTTGGAGACTCAGCACCCTGCAGTGCACAGGACGGCTCCCCAAAAAGAATACCCGTCCTCCAGCGTCAGCAGTAGGAGGTGGAGAAACCCTCTAGGCTGATGGTAGGAGACAGATGACCCATGGGGTATGTGCTACCCACTGCTTTTCTTCCTAATCTCACCGCCCTGATCATTGGATTTATTCATCATCACAAAATTAAATGAATACAAGGAACAAGGCTGGGTTACGTGGCTCATGCCTGTCGTCTTCAGCACTTTGGGAGGCTGAGGTGGGTGGATCACTTGAGGTCAGGAGTTCGAGACCACCCTGGCCAACATATAGTGAAACCCTGTCTCTACTGAAAATAGACCAGCCAGGCGCGGTGGCTCAATCCTGTAATCCCAGCACTTTGGGAGGCCGAGGCGTGTGGATCACAAGGTCAAGAGATCGAGACCATCCTGGTCAACATGGTGAAACCCCGTCTCTACTAAAAATACAAAACATTAGCTGGGCATGGTGGCGTGTGCCTGTAATCTCAGCTACTCAGGAGGCTGAGGCAGGAGAATTGCCTGAACCCAGGAGGTGGAAGTTGCGGTGAGCCGAGATGGTGCCATTGCACTCCAGCCTGGGTAACAAGAGCAAAAACTCCGTCTCAAAAAAAAAAAAAAAATACACCAAAAAAATTAGCCAGGGGTGGTGGTGTGCACCTGTAAACCCAGCTACATGGGAAGCCAAGGCAGGAGAATCTCTGGAACACGGGAAGTAGAAGTTGCAGAGGGCCGAGATCGAGCCACTGCACTCCAGCCTGGGTGACAGAGGAACAGTCCATCTCAAAAAAAAAAAAAAAAAAAAAAAAAAAGGAGCAAGATCACAGGCAAATAGTACAAAACAAAAAACTTTTTTTCCTTTATTTTGAGACAGGGTCTCACTCTGTTGCCAAAGCTGGAGTGCAATGATGCAGTCATAGCTCACGGCAGCCTTGAACTCCTGGGCTCTAGCTATCCTCCCTCCCTTATCTCCCAGAGTAGATGGGACTAAAACCCCATTTATTTATTTTTAATTTATTATTATTACTATTTTTGAGACAGTCTCACTGTCACCAGGCTGGAGTGCAGTGGCGCGATCTTGGCTCACTGCAACCTCCACCTCCTGGGTTCAAGTGATTCTCCTGCCTCAGCCTCCTAAGTAACTGGGACTACAGGCGCACAACCACGTCCCGCTAAATTTTTTTTGTTTTTTGTTTTTGTTTTTGTTTCGACCTCTCAACCCAGCTTTTCCCGACTCCAGGAAGAGAAGGCCTTTTTTTAAAAAAAAAACAACGGAGTCTCCCTCTGTCACCCAGGCTGCAGTGTAGTGGTGTGACCTCAGCTCACAGCAGCCGGGTTCAAGCAATTCTCCTGCCTCAGCCTCCTGAGTAGCTGGGACTACAGGCGCGCAACTCGACGCCCAGCTAATTTTTGTATTTTTTAGTAGAGACAAGGTTTCGCCATGTTAGCCAGGATGGTCTCAATCTTTTGACCTTGTGATCCACCCGCTTCGGCCTCCCAAAGTGCTGGGATGACAGGTGTGAGCCACCGCGCCCGGCCAATTTTTTGTATTTTTAATAGAGATGGGGGTTTCACTGTCTTACCCAGGATAGTTTCAATCTCCTGACCTCGTGATCCAAATGCCTAAGCCTTCCAAAGTTCTGGGATTACAGGTGGGAGCCACTGCACCCAGACTAATGTTTGTAGTTTTAGTAGAGATGGCGTTTCACCATGTCAGGATGGTCTCCATCTCTTGACCTCGTGATCCACCCACCTTGGCCTCCCAAACTGCTGGGATTACAGGGGTGAGCCACCACGCCCGGCTGGTTTTTTGTTGCTGTTTTTTTGTTTTTGAGACAGAGTCTCACTCTGTCACTCAGGCTGGAGTGCAGTGGCATGATCTCGGCTCACTGCATGAGTCACTTTGCCCAGCCTAAAACGTTGTTTAAAATTTAAAAAAAAGGCCGGGCGCGGTGGCTCAAGCCTGTAATCCCAGCACTTTGGGAGGCCGAGGCGGGTGGATCACGAGGTCGAGAGATCGAGACCAACTTGGTCAACATGGTGAAACCCCGTCTCTACTAAAAATACAAAAAATTAGCTGGGCATGGTGGCGCGTGCCTATAATCCCAGCTACTCAGGAGGCTGAGGCAGGAGAATTGCCTGAACCCAGGAGGCGGAGGTTGCGGTGAGCCGAGATCGCGCCATTGCACTCCAGCCTGGGTAACAAGAGCGAAACTCCGTCTCAAAAAAAAAAAAAAAAAAAAAAAAAAAAAAAAATTTAAAAAAAATTAAATAAATAAATCTGGCTGGATGCAGGGGCTGGTGGCCTGGAATCCTCATACTTTGGAAGGCCAAGGTGAGAGGATCATGTGAGCCCAGGAGTTCAAGACGAGCCTGGGCAGCGTGACGAAACCCTGTCTCTACAAAAAATAAAAATAGGCCGGGCGCGATGGCTCACGCCTGTAATCCTAGCACTTTGGGAGGCCAAGGTGGGTGGATCACCTGTGGTCAGGAGTTCAAGACCAGCCTGGCCAACATGGTGAAACCCCATCTTTAAAAAAAATAATAACAATTAAAAAAAATTTAAAAACAAAAAAATAATAATCAGACAGGCTTGGTGGCACATGCCTGTAGTCCTAGCTACTTGGAGGCTGAGGCAGGAGGATCACTTGAGCCCAGGAGTTGGAGGGTTCACTGAGTTGACATCGCACCACTGCACTCTGGCCTGGGCCTACGAGCCAAACCCTGCCAAAGAAAAAAAAAGAAAAAAGGACCGGGCGTGGTGGCTGAAGTCTGTAATCCCAGCACTTTGGGAGGCCGAGGCAGGAAGACTGCTTGAGCCCAGGAGCTTGACACCAAAAACCAAAACCAAAACCAAACAAGACTAGAATATTTGAAGCAAGCATACACCCATCCACTGGTGACTGGGTACATCAACAGTGAAGCAGGGTGGATGAAACTCGCAGGATGTGGACAAAGAAGGAGGGTGGGCACAGATGCTGACAAGTTTTATATATGTGTATGTATGTATATATATTACATATATATTATGTGTATGTATATTACACATATATTATATATATATTATGTGTATGTATGTATATTACATATATATTATATATATTATGTGTATGTATATATATTATATATATATTATATATATTATGTGTATCTATATTACATATATATTATATATATTATGTGTATGTATGTATATATATTACATATATATTAGATATATATTATGTGTATGTATATATGTTGCATATATATTAGTTATATATTATGTGTATGTATGTATATATTACATATATAAGACATATATATTATGGGTGTGTATGTATATTACATATATATTAGATATATATGTTATGTGTATGCATATATATTACATATATTAGATATATATTATGTGTATGTATATATTACATATATATTAGATACATATATTATGTGCATGTATGTATATATATTACATATATTAGATATATATTACGTGTATGTATATTACATATATATTAGATATGTATTATGTGCATGTATGTATATATTACATATATATTAGATATATATTATATGTATGTGTATATATTACATATATATTAGGTATAATGTGCATGTATGTATATATATTATATATATTATGTGCATGTATGTATATATATTACATATATTATATATTATGTGTATGTATGTATATATATTACATATATATTAGATATATATTATGTGTATGTATGTATATATTACATATGTATTATATATTATGTGTATGTATGTCTATTACATGTATATTAGGTAGATATATATATGCATATATATTATATGTATATTATATATATTATATATATACATATATATATATATATTTTTTTAGACAGAGTCTCTTTGCTACCTAGGTTGGAGTACAGTGGTATGATTGCGGCTCACTGCAACTTCTGCATCCCAGGTTCAAGCGATTCTTCTGCCTCAGCCTCCCAAGTAGCTGGGACCACAGGCGTGCGCCACCACACCCAGATAATTTTTGTTATTTTTTTTTTTTAGTAGAGACAGGGTTTCACTATATTGGTCAGGCTGGTCTCAAACTCCTGATCTTGTGATCCACCTGCCTTGGCCTCCCAAAGTGCTGGGATTACAGGCGTGAGCCACCAGCCCATCCTGGCCAACATGGTGAAACCCCATCTGTATGAAAATACAAAAATTAGCTGGGTGTGGTGTCGCACGCCTGTAGTCCCAGCTACTCCAGAGGCTGAGGCAGGGGAATCTCTAGAACCCTGAGTGGCAGAGGTTGCAGTGAGCCGAGATTGTGCCACTGCACTCCAGGTGGGTAACAGAGCAAGACTCTGTCTCCGAAAAAAAAAAAAAAAAAAAAAGCAAAACCTACAAACTGGGGCCGGGTACAGTGGCTCTCACCTGTAATCCCAACACTTTGGGAGGCCGAGGTGGGCAGATCACAAGGTCAGGAGTTCAACACCGGCCTGACCAATGTGGTGAAAACCCATTTCTAGTAAAAATACAAAAATTAGCCAGGCGTGGTGGCGCACACCTGTAGTCTCAGCTACTTGGGAAGCCACAGCTGAGGTGGGAGAATGGCATGAGCCAGAACCTAGGAGGCAGAGGTTGCAGTGAACCAAGATCATGCCACTGTACTCCAGCCTAGGCTAGAGAGCAAGACTCCCTCTCAAAAATATAAAAATAAATAAATCAAATTAAATTAAAGCTGGGCACAGTGGCTCATGCCTGTAATCTTAGCACTTTGGGAGGTGGAGGTATGCAGATCACAAGGTCAGGAATTCGAGACCAGCCTGGCCAACATGGTGAAACCCTGTCTCTACTAAAAACACGAAAATTAGCTGGGCATCCCAGCTACTTGAGAGGCTGAGGCAGGAGAACTACTTGAACCTAGGAGGTAGAGGTTGCAGTGAGCCGAGGTCACACCACTACACTGCAGCCTGGGCAACAGAGGAAGACTCCATCTTAGGGAAAAAAATAATACAGACACCTGCAAGGACTAAAATAACAAACAGCTACGCACCTGCCACTGAAATGAACATGACTGTATTTTGTCAGATTTACTTCAACATCTTTTTTTTTTTTTTGAGACGGAGTTTCGCTCTTGTTGCCCAGGCTGGAGTGCAATGGCGCGATCTCGGCTCACCGCAACCTCCGCCTCCTGGGTTCGGGCAATTCTCCTGCCTCAGCCTCCTGAGTAGCTGGGATTACAGGCACACGCCACCATGCCCAGCTAATTTTTTGTATTTTTAGTAGAGACGGGGTTTCACCATGTTGACCAGGATGGTCTCGATCTCTCGACCTCGTGATCCACCCGCCTCGGCCTCCCAAAGTGCTGGGATTACAGGCTTGAGCCACCGCGCCCGGCCCCTAATTTTTTAAAACATTTTTTAGGTACAGACAGGGTCTCTGTGTGTTGCCAAGCTGGTCTTGAACTCTTGCACTGAAGTAATCCTCCCACCTCTGCTTCCCAAAGTGCTGGGATCACAGGCCTGAGCCACTGCGCCTTCCCAGGCATTGCGATCACAGGCGGGAGCTGCTTCCCCTGGCCTATCAAGAATTTTTTTTGTGCCAGGATCACTGACAGCCCTGTGAGAGGAGCCCTAGAACCATGAAGAAACACCTTCCGTTAGTGAAATACCAAAGAGATATGAAACTGCTTCTGGCTGGGTCAGTGGCCCACGCCTGTAATCCCAGCACTTTGGGAGGCCAAGGTGGGAGGATCACCTGAGGTCAGGAGTTTGAAACCAGCCTGGCCAACAGGGCAAAACCCCATCTCTACCAAAAATTAGCGGCGCGTGGTGGCACACCCCTGTCTTCTCAGCTGCTCCGGAGGCTGAGGCCAGAGAATCCCCTGAACCCCAGAGGCGGAGGTTGCAGTGAGCTGAGGTCACGCCACTGCACTCCAGCCTGAGCCGAAGAGCCAGACTCTGTCTCAGAAAAACAAAAACAAACAAAAAACAGCTTCTGACCCAGCCACGCCCATCCTGGGGGAGAATTTGGGTGTCTCTTAGAGGACACATGGGCTCCAGCTTGGGGCAGAAAGGCAAGGCAGCCCGGCTGGGAGAGACGCTGTCCAGGCAGGGGAAGAGCATGTACCCAGGCCGGGCGCTGAAGGGGCACAGGGGCTGGGCAGGAGGTAGGAGGGCCCGTGGAAGAAATGAAGAGCCAGTGACCAGGCAGGTGGCTACCAGACAAGGCAGCCCAGGGAAGGCTGCTCGCGGGAGCCGTTTCAGAGGCTGCCTGCCTTCACACCCCGGCTCTGCTGCAACCTGTGACCACAACCTCTGTGGGCCTCAGTTTCCTCGTGTGTTAAATGGGCATAATAACTGCCCCACCTGTCACCTGGGCAGAACTCGTGGCAGGCAGGCAGTGCTCAGGCATGACCGTGGCCCCACGTTCAGAAGGGGAAGGGGACCTCAAATCAGAGCCAGGAAGCCACCGCAGCCAGCTTGGCAGAGGGGGGGGCAGGAAAAGGCAAGGGGTGTGGTGACCCTAAGGGCCTACCGTGTGGAGGGGGAGGCCTAATTCCACCCCCACACTGCCCCCAGCTGCAGAGCTGCCCCAGAGCAGGGCACTGCTGGGATTGAGTGCTGGTCTCCGAATGGGAGGCATCTTTATTATTTGTTTTTTATTTTTCAGAGGGTTCTTGCTCTGTCTCCCAGGCTGAAGTGCTCACTGCAACCTCTGCTGGAGGCATCTTTGGGCAGAGCCCTCCATCAGGGTCGCGGGGTCTCAGGTGACCCCCAGCTGACGGGGCTGCGACGTGGGCTCATGAAAGTGGGAAGGCAGCTCAGGGTCAGCTCGGGGGCGTCAGAGCTCTAATCCTGGGTCCCCAACCTCGTGGCCACAAGATCACTGGCTTTGCCTCCCAGAGCCTCCGTTTCCCCATCTCTAAAACGGCAGTCATCCTAGAACCTGGCGGGCGTGGTGGCTCATGCCCTTAATCTCAGCACTTTGGGAGGCTGAAGCGGGAGGATCACTTGAGCCCGGGAGTTTGAGACCAGCCTGGGCAACCTAACAAGCCCCCGTGTCTGTTAGAAAAAAAAATAGAAAAAGAAAAACACAACTCACTGTAGCATCTTCTGAAGATTAAATTACCTGAAACACTTAAAGCACTTCCGACAGTGCCTGGAAGATCCTCAGATTCTGACATCCCAGCGAGGAGGGGCTGAATGCTGACAGATGTGGAAACTGAGGCACGTAAGCCTCCGGCCTTGCAGGTTCGCGTACCTGGGCGCGGGGTTGCGGTGCTGGCTCCGCGGGGAGGGCCCCAAGGCTCCTGGGGGAGGGAGCGGCCGGGGCCCCGACCCCACTCCCGCCGCCCCTCGGCGTGGCCGCCGCTAGAGGCCGCTCCTGGAGCCGCGCTCGTCCTCTCGCGGGTCCGCCCCACAGGCCCCGCCCCTGGCCCACCGACCACGCCCCCTGGCCAGCCGGTCACACCTCAGGCCCCGCCCCCTGGCCAGCCGGCCCCGCCCCCGGCCCACAAGGCCCTGCAGGGAGCGGGCCCGGACGTGCCGCGATCGAGGTCGGGTCGCCGTCCAGCCTGCAGCATGAGCGCCCCCAGCGCGACCCCCATCTTCGCGCCCGGCGAGAACTGCAGCCCCGCGTGGGGGGCGGCGCCCGCGGCCTACGACGCGGCGGACACGCACCTGCGCATCCTGGGCAAGCCGGTGATGGAGCGCTGGGAGACCCCCTACATGCACTCGCTGGCCGCCGCCGCCGCCTCCAAAGGTAGCCCCCGCCCGGCCCGCACCGCCCCCGGGGCCGCAGGGGAAACTGACGCCAGGGGCTCTGCAGCCCGCCCTCCCGCTGGGGCCCCTCTGTCTCCTCGCCTGGCAAGGGGGGCTGCAGGTGGGGGCACACGGAGTCGTCCACGGGGAGTGCTGCGGACGTGGGGCCCGCACCCAGTAGGCGCCGCCTGGGTACCAGGAACTTCCCCTCCAGGGGGAGTGAGGACCCCGTTCTCCAGATGGGGACCTCAGCCGCGACACCTGGGCGGAACTGGGTCCTTGACTCCGAGGTCCAGACAGAGGGGTCGCGCCGCAGGGAGGCTTCCCGTTTGCCTGCCCGGGAGGGCAGCCCCGCCTCGCCCAGCTAAGAATAGCACCCAGAAAGCTGAGCTCAGGGAGACAGCTGTCCCCGGGGTGGCCCTGGCCTGCCTGGCGTCAGAGCCTGAGGGCTGCTGCGGACTCCCTGGCCCTGCACAGGCCCATTCCAGGAGTCCGGCCTCAGTGTTCCCACCCTGAAAATGGGCACGTCCAGTGTCAGTGCCAGTCTGGATGGAGGGGGCCCCATGTGTGGCCCACCGGGGACCGGCCCTTCCCCTCCCAGATAGGCTCAAGTCCACGTCTTGCCTGGACACTCTTGCAAACCCGATTTTTGGTTGGAGGGAGGGGGAGAAAAAAGTTACCAACCCGAGAGATAAGGGACCTGGCACAAACAGTGTGGGCTGGAGCTCAAAGTCCAAGGCTCTCGCCTCCCCCGGGGGCTGGGCCCAAAAGCAGTCTTATTTGGCCTTCCTGGCTGGCCAGCCTCTCTCTGGCCGCTGGCCAGGGCCCACGCTGTTCCCGCTCAGGACTCCTGTATCCTGCCCGCCTCCGCCCACGCTGGCCCAGGGTGGGCCCTCCTGTCCTGTGGCAAATGTCACTCAGCCCAGCCTGCCCTGCATCCCCTCCTCCAAGCAGACCCCTGGCCTAGCCCTGCACTCCATCCTCCAGGCAGACCTCCAGCCCATCCCTAAACCCCCTCCTCCAGGCAGACCCCCAGCACAGCCCTGCCCTATCCTTCACTCCCTCCTCCAGGCAGCCTTCCCAGCCCTGCACCCCCACCCAGGGCAGCCTTCCCAGCCCTGCACCCCCTCCTCCAGGCAGCGCCTCCCCAGCCCTGCATCCCCCATCAGGGCAGCCCTCCCAGCCCTGCAGCCCCCCTCCAGGCAGCCTCCCCAGCCCTGCACCCCCTCCTCCAGGCAGCCTCCCCAGCCCTGCACCCCCTCCTCCAGGCAGCCTCCCCAGCCCTGCACCCCCTCCTCCAGGCAGCCTCCCCAGCCCTGCACCCCACCTCCGGGCAACCTTCCCAGCCCTGCACCCCACTCAGGGCAGCCTCCCCAGCCCTGCACCCCCTCCTCCAGGCAGCCTCCCCAGCCCTGCACCCCCTCCTCCAGGCAGCCTCCCCAGCCCTGCAGCCCCCCTCCAGGCAGCCTCCCCAGCCCTGCACCCCCTCCTCCAGGCAGCCTCCCCAGCCCTGCACCCCCTCCTCCAGGCAGCCTCCCCAGCCCTGCACCCCCCTCAGGGCAGCCTCCCCAGCCCTGCACCCTCTCCTCCGGGCAGCCTCCCCAGCCCTGCACCCCACCTCCGGGCAGCCTCCCCAGCCCTGCACCCCCCCCTCCAGGCAGCCCCCCCAGCCCTGCACCCCCCTCAGGGCAGCCTCCCCAGCCCTGCACCCCCTCCTCCAGGCAGCCTTCCCAGCCCTGCACCCCCTCCTCCAGGCAGCCTCCCCAGCCCTGTCCGACCCTTCGCCCTGCCTCCAGGCAGCCTCCCAAGCCAGGCCCACCTAGTAACGCCGGGCGCCCCGTGTGTGACCAGGGGGCCGGGTCCTGGAGGTGGGCTTTGGCATGGCCATTGCAGCGACAAAGGTGCAGGAGGCGCCCATTGATGAGCACTGGATCATCGAGTGCAATGACGGCGTCTTCCGGCGGCTCCAGGACTGGGCCCCGCAGCAGAGTCACAAGGTACCCTCTGCCCGCAGGCCCTCCGGGAGCCCCACTCTGTTGGGTGAGGGCACGGCCTCTTGGGAGGTTCGGGGCCTGGGCCGCCAGGGGTGGAGGAGGGGGTCTTCTCCCTTGGGAGTCCCTCTGGCCACTCCCTTCCTGCAGGTGAGATCTTGGGGACCCCTCTGACCCTGTCTTTTTATTTTCCCTTCTTCAAGGTCGTCCCCTTGAAAGGCCTGTGGGAAGATGTGGCGCCCACCCTGCCTGACGGACACTTTGATGGTGAGGGGCGACAGGGATGTATCACAGGGTGGGCCTCCCAGCTCCAATCGAGCCCCTCCTTTGCTTGTGGGGGCCCTCTGGTGTGCACTGGGGGGACCAAGCCCCAGTGGGTGCAGGCTTGGCTGTGAGGGCTGGCAGGGCACCGAGGATGAGAACACTCACGGAGGAGCCCTGGAGGTGATTCTCAAGCCCAAGTGGGAGCCCCACCTCTGCCCAGTCTCACTTAACCTCCACCCGCTGGGGTGAGCCGGGGAGGCACTGAGCCTGGCCCTGATCTCGTGGGTTTCTGTCCTCTGTGCAGGGATCCTGTATGACACTTACCCACTCTCGGAGGACACCTGGCACACACACCAGTTCAACTTCATCAAGGTAGCGCTGTCTGACTTGCTGGGATGCAGGAGACCCTCTGCCCACACCCCACCTCCATCCTGACCACTGGCCACTCCCCTGCCACAGAACCACGCCTTTCGCCTGCTGAAGCCGGGCGGCGTCCTCACCTACTGTAACCTCACCTCCTGGGGGGAGCTGATGAAGTCCAAGTACTCCGACATCACCACCATGTTTGAGGTGGGCTCACCTGGAGTTCCCCACGGGTCTGCAGGCATTGACCTTGGGTGGGGCTGGGAATGGGCTGCTGGGGTCACCTTGCTGTTGGGGGAGGGTCCCTTCCCGACCCCCTGGGTGAACTGGACTGTGCTGGTTCATTTGGAAATCAAAGTCCTTTGCCTGGTGTGGTGGCTGCCAGGAGTGGTGGCTCATGCCTGTAATCCCAGCACTGTGGGAGGCCGAGGTGGGCATATCACTTCAGCCTAGGAGTTTCAGACCAGCCTGGGCAACATAGCAAGACCTCGTTTTTACTTAAAAAATACAAGCCGGGCACGGTGGCTCAAGCCTGTAATCCCAGCACTTTGGGAGGCTGAGGCGGGTGGATCACGAGGTCAGAAGATCGAGACCATCCTGGTCAACATGGTGAAACCCCGTCTCTACTAAAAAATACAAAAAATTAGCTGGGCATGGTGGCGTGTACCTGTAATCCCAGCTACTCAGGAGGCTGAGGCAGGAGAATTGCCTGAACCCAGGAGGCGGAGGTTGCGGTGAGCCGAGATCGCGCCATTGCACTCCAGCCTGGGTAACAATAGTGAAACTCCGTCTCAAAAAAAAAAAAAAAAAAAATACAAAAAGCCAGACACGGTGGCTCACACCTGTAATCCCAGAACTTTGGGAGGTCCAGGTGGTGGATCACAAGGTCAGGAGTTCGAGATCAGCCTGGCCAATATGGTGAAACCCCATCTCTACTAAAAATACAAAAATTGGCTGGGTGTGGTGGTGCGAACCTGTGGTCTCCGCTACTCAGGAGGCTGAGGAAGCAGCATTGCTTGTATCCTGGAGGCAGAGTTTGCACTGTGCCAAGATTGTGCCACAGAACTCCAGTGTGGGTGACAGAGACTGTCTCAAAACAAAAAACTAGCCGGGCATGGTGGCGTGTGCCTGTCCTCCCAGCTACTTGGGAGGCTGAGGTTACAGTTAGCCGAGATTGAACCACTGCACTCCAGCCTGGGCAACAGAGCCAGACCCAAAGAAAAGAAAAAAAAAGGGAAATCAGGCTGGGCATGGCGGCTCACACCTGTGATCCCAGCACTTCGGGAGGTCAAGGCAGGTGGATCACCTGAGCTCAGGAGTTTGAACCTAGTCTGGCCAACATGGCAAAACCCCGTCTCTACTAAAAATGTAAAAGTTAGCTGGGCGTGGTGGTGCACATCTGTAATTCCAGCTCCTCGGGAGGCTGAGGCACGAGAATCACTTGAACCCGTGATTCGAGGCAGAGGCTCCCGTCAGCCAGGATCACGCCATTCCACTCCAGCTTGGACCCAGACTCCATCTCAAAAACACAACAGGCCGGGCGTGGTGGCTCATGCCTGTAATCCCAGCACTTTGGGAGGCCAAGGCGGGCGGATCACAAGGGCAAGAGATCAAGATCATCCTGGCCAACATGTTGAAACCCTGTCTCTACTAAAAATGTAAAAGTTAGCTGGGCGTGGGGGTGTGAGCCTGTGGTCCCAGCTGCTTAGAAGGCTGAGGCAAGAGAATTGCTTGGACCCAGGAAGTGGAGGTTACTGTGAGCCGAGATCACGCCATGGCACTCCAGCCTGGTGACAGAGCGGGACTCCGTCTCAAAACAACAGAATAGAAACCAAAGTCCCTTAGCAGCTCAGCAGCCTCCCGTGGCTCCCCCGTGCCCTGTGGTTCAGCCTGAACCCCGCGGTTCCCCTCCCACCGGCCGCCTCCACCCAGCTGCTTCTCCTGTTCAGCAGTACTTTTCTCTGGCTGTACCCTTTGCCTGGTGGTGGCACCTGTCTGAGGAGGGCTCTGTGTGGTCGTCCTGGGCCGCTGTTCTGAGAGCCTGCTGGGTGCCTGTGGCCCTCGGGGCAGCTTGTGTTCTTTTTCTGTCGAGATTGTTTGGCCCCACCAGCCGCACTGGCAAGGTCTGGAGAACCACAGAGCAGGGGGCTGAAGCTCCATGATGCTGGTGTGGGGCTGGGGTCTGGGGCTGCCCTCCACGTGCCCATGGCGGCTGCAGCCGCCCACCCGGGCCTTGGCATCTGTAAACGCTCTTCAATGTGGGGTGGGCACCGAGGTGCACGTGACCCCACAGTCCTCAGAGGTGACCTGCGCCACCCCCGCCCAGGAGACGCAGGTGCCCGCACTGCTGGAGGCCGGCTTCCGGAGGGAGAACATCCGCACCGAGGTGATGGCGCTGGTCCCGCCGGCCGACTGCCGCTACTATGCCTTCCCGCAGATGATCACGCCCCTGGTCACCAAGGGCTGAGCCCTGACCCCTGCCTGGCCACACCCATGCCCTCCTCCGTGCCTTCCTGGCTGGGAGCCCAGGCTCTCCTGCCAGCCCCGCCTGATCCCAGCCACGTGTTGCCCGAAGCTTTCCCGTGCGTCCGTGAGCGGTCCTGCCGCCCCTGCAGGGTCCCTGAGGTGAAGTAAACGCTGGTGATGGTTGGCGGTCCGCAGTGAGTGAGCGACTCTTACTTCCAGCTGCATCCTCACCTCCCGCCGTCCCAGACACAGGAGAAAGCGGGTGACTCCCCTGCAGGTTTCTGAGCAGCCCCAGGCCCCCCACTGTCTTGCCCGTGGCAGACATCTCCAGCCGATGCTTGATGCGCCTTCGTCAGACCAGAGCCACTTGAGACTTAGCAGCGGGGTCAGAGAGGGGTGTAACTAGGCCAGGGTCTCAGACAGTGGGGAGCACCAGGGCAGAGGTGAGGGTGGGACAAGGACCCTTGCCCACCCCCCGCCAGAGCCCGCTTCTCTACCGCCCCCGCCCCAGGAGGGGCGTCGCTGCCGAAGCCCCGTGCCAAGAGCCCCCATTTCTGGACGTCATTTCCTGTCTGGAAGCGTTGCCCCCGCTGGGCCTAGTGCAGAGGCAGCCCCACATGCCCAGCCCCAGGAACATCCTGTTCCTGCCTGTCCGTGCCCTTGTGCCCAGCTGGTCACCCCACGCCCCTCACGTTCACGTGCGTGCAGGCAGCAGGCCCATCTTCCTGGGGCCATCCTGCCTGTCCCCTGCACCCACCTCCCCTCGTCTGGAGAGGCCGGCTCCTGGGCTCTGCACTATGGCCCAGGCTGCCCTTCCAAGGCCCTCAGGACGTCCCCCCGCCCCAGGACATCCTGCCTCCAGGCTACTTTCCTGGTCGCTGGGCACCTGCTCCCCATACTCCCCAGCCTCCCAGTCCCCATCCCAGCTGGCCTGTCATAACCGCATCCCCAGAACCGCCCCAGCGCAGCAGGCAGGTAGGGTGGGCCTGCAGAGCGGGGGCTCCGGCAGCGGCGGCGTCTGGCCCTGAACGCGGGAAGATGGGCCGTCTGCTGAATGAAAGCACATCCCTGATGAGGACACGGACTTCAACGGATAAAGGGGCTGGCGGGGCGGAGCCAGGGTTTCCCCAATGTCCCCGGTGTAGACGGTCCCCAAAGGGGACCTGGGCCCTAGAGGCCCCGGTCAGACAGCCTGGGGGGCACACAGCCCCACCCTGTAGCCCTCTGGTTTCAAAGGGGACCAGGTACCATCTCCCCATCCCCCTGGCCCCGTTCCTCCCCTAACTGGCCCATCCCCACTGCCTGGAAACGGGCCCAGAGGGCAGCGGTGACCTGCCCGAGCCCACTCAGGCCACGGGCCACCCTCTGAACCCCAGGACAGGATCAGACAGGCTTTGCGCAGCCCGCCTTGGGGCAGAGCGGGACAGTCAGGGCCCTCCATGCCGGCAACTTTGGGCCAGAACGTTCACGCCAGGGTCTTCAGAGCAGCAGGAAAGCGCCCTGCCGGCAGGCACAGTGCCTGTCCCTGCCCCCAACCCGAAGGCCGCCCACCTCTCGGCAACTTTCGCCTACACACCACACTGGGAGGCGGAGGCCCAAGGGCGGGTTTATTGACAAACTCACGGGACAGAAGGGGGACAGGACGGCTCCAGGCGGGGCTCCGACGGCGGGGGCGCTACCTGCGGTACCAGATCTGCAGCCTCCGCTCGCGCTTGATCTTCTTCTGCAGCTGCAGGATGCCATAGAGCAGGGCCTCGGCCGTGGGTGGGCAGCCTGCGGGGAACTCGCGTCAGTCTCCCTTCCCACAACCGGGACCCGCGTGACCGCGGGCACCGCGCTGCCGGCTCGGGGGATGTCCCTGCAGGAAGAGTGGAGTCCCCCGGGGCAAAGCCCCAATGCCCTCCACCCGTGCCTCATCCCGGGCTGTCACAGGAGCCTCCTGGCCAAGAGGCTGACCTCACCAACCCAGCCCCAGCCCTTGGGGCTCCGCAGGGACCAGCGCACACCAAACACACTTGGCAGGGTGACCGGGGCCCATGGCTGCCCTGGACGGAGGTGGAGGCAGGAAGGCTGGGCGGAGGGAGGAGACGTGGCAGTCGCCGCAGGGCCTGGAAAAGGGCGGCCGGGCCCCACCTGGCAGAGCTCTGGCAGGTCCAGGCCGCTGCCAGGGAGGGAGGGGCACGGTCTGCACTGCAGGGGAAGACACCAGCGGCATGGGCTGGGCCCCTGAGCTCTGGACCCCAGGACAGACCTCTCTGTGCTGACGAGGGTCACAGGGAGGCCCAGGCTGCCCTGTCCACTGCCCCCAGGTGACCTGGCTCAGGACCTCAGGGAGAACACGCTAGGGCTGCTCCTGGCCCCAGCTACACTGGCTGCTCGTGAAGACCCTTGGAAAGGAGTCGGGGGCAAGGAGGCTGGAGGCAGCGGAGCGGTTGGGATGGGTGAGAGGTCCTCCAAGGGCCAGGGACTGGGAAAGGAGCCTGGGAGGAACAGGGGTGCTCCCCACAGCCTCAATCCACAGGGCCCACCCCCACACAACAGGCAGGGCCGGGCGTGTCTGTGTCAGGTGCTGCATCCCTAGCCTGGGGGCTCCCCCAGTGCCACGTCCCCTCTGAGGCAGTCACGGAACCGTGCAGAATGCTGAGCAAATCAGTGCCCTTTCCAGGGAAGCTGAATCCAATGTCTCAGCCTGTTCCTCCACTTTTGAAAGGCACAGGATGTGCCGCCAGCTCGCCCAACCCTCCAGACTCACGGCTGGACTCTGCACCTGCGCTAACACCTCGGGACCAAGAACGGGACCTCTGTCGCCTGTCCCACATGAGCAACACCTCCCGACCTGCCACCACGGACCACTGTCAGGGCGAACGGCCCAGGAGTGATCCTCATGGGACCACAGGAGGCAAGGGAGTCCCAAGGGGTCCTCAGATATAAAGAACTCCCGTTCGATGTGAATTTCAGGCATGCAGCCAACGCTTCGTGTTAGAATAACTACATCCCAAATACTGTTGGGACATATTCAAATTAAAGTTACTACTAACTGTTTTCCTGATGGTCAAACTCACCCTAACCTCACAGTCAAACTGAGCCTCCTGCATTTTCTTTTGTTTTAGAGATGGGGTTTCACCACATTGGCCAGGATGGGATGGTCTCGATCTCCTGACCCTGTGATCCACCCACCTCGGCCTCCCAAAGTGCTGGGATTACAGGCGTGACACACAGCGCCCAGTGCCTCCCGCATTTTCATTTGCCAAATCCGGCCACCCTGGCAACCTTGGGTCCCAGGGAGTCTCATGTGCCCTTCTCTGAGGGTGAGGGTGTGGGATGGTGTCCCTGGCCTCCAGGAACCTTCTCTTTCGGTATTTCTTTTTTTTTTTTTTTTAAGACAGGGTTTCACCATGTTGGTCAGGCTGGTCTTGAACTCCCAGCCTCAGGAGATCCAACCACCTTGGCCTCCAAAGTGCTTGGATTACAGGTTGTGAGCCACTGCGCCCGGCCCTCTTTCGGTATTTCTAACTGCAAGTCTCTGTATCAGGCAGGACCACGTTAAACTGTGCTTTAGGCTGGGCGAGGTGGCTCACGCCTGTAATCCCAGCACTTTGGGAGGTTGAAGCTGGTGGGATCAGGAGTTTGAGACCAGCCTGAACAATAGAGAGAAACCCTGTCTCTACAAAAAAAAAAAAAAAAAAAAAAAAAAAAATTCAAAAGTAGCTAGGTGTGGTGGTGCGTGCCTGTAATCCCAGTTACTTGGGAGTCTGAGGCAGGAGAATCGCTTGGACCCGGGAGGTGGAGGTTGCAGTGAGCCGAGATGGTGCCATTGCACTCCAGCCTGGGCGACAAGAGCAAAACTCCGTTTCAAAAACTGCTTTAAACCAGGCGAGTGTCAGGAATTCTGATGGCTTCCACTGCTCCCTCGGCTCCCTCTGATGCCTGAACACACTGCAGACTTATCGGGGACGCGCTCCGCGAAGAGGGAGAGCCCCGGGTCGTCTCAGCTGTCAGATGCAGGAGCCCGCCCCGTCTGCTGGGGCGTGGGGCTCCCTCACAGGCGCAGCCGGGTTCTGCACGGCGCCTGCCTGTCCCCTGCTCCCTCGTGGGCGGCGCGGCCCCAGCCCTACCTGGGACGTAGATGTCCACGGGCACGATGCGGTCACAGCCCCTCACAACCGAGTAGGAGTAGTGGTAGTAGCCGCCGCCGTTGGCACAGCTGTGGGGGAGGCGCCGTGAGGGGAGCGGGCCGAGGACCCGCCCTGCCCACCCTCCGTCCTCAAGACGTTTGCCACATCCCCACCCGCCTTCCACTGCAGGCCAGGCCCGGCTACTGACGAGGCTGGAACTTGTCACAGAGAAGCGAGGAGCAAACACGCACAGGCTCCTGGATGGCGGAGCCAAGCACACGCGTGGTTGACAGTTCGGGAAAACGTGCTCCCCTCCCAAGGGGCTCCTGACCATGGATTCCCGCGCTGGGAACTGTCAGATCACACGTGTCAACAAAAAGCTCCTTCAAACAGCCACGCTGCCAACACTCGGCACCTGTCTACGGGGCGGCTGGGCCCCACGCTGGGCCTCGCCCGTCCCGGCTCTGTCAGTGGGTGCTGGGGTCCACCTGGGACAGGTAATGGGAAACCCCAGGTGACCACACAGCCTCCACTCCCAGCCTGCTTCTCACAGCGGTAAAAATGGACACAGCCCGAGTGCCAGCAGTGGGGGATGGTTATGAAAACTCCGGAATATTCTGGGCTGTCGCCCAGCCTGGAGTGCGGTGGCGCCATCTGGCTCACTGCAACCGCTGCGTCCCGGGTTTCGGCAAGTCTCCTGCCTCAGCCTCCTGAGTAGTTGGGACTACAGGCACGCACCACCACGCCCAGCTGATTTTTGTATTTTAAGTAGAGACGGGATTTCACCATGTTGGTCAGGTTGGTCTCGAACTCCTGACCTCGTGATCCACCTACCTCGGCCTCCCAAAGTATTGGGATGACAGGCGTGAGCCACCGCAACCAGCCTAACTCTGGAATATTCTAATTCTCTGTTTAGAATTAGGTTAGCAATATGTCCACTCAGGCGGATAGTGTTCAGCCAAGAAAAGGGGTGAGGCTCAGACACAGGCCACAGCGTGCAGGCACCTTGAGGATGTCTCAGTGAGACGCCAGACACAGAAGGCCACGCAGCGTGTGACCCTGTTCCTATGAAATGTGCAGGACAGGCCCACCCAAAGAGGTATGCAGGGGATGCAAAGTGACTGCTGATGGGGACAGGGTTTCCTTTGGGGGTGATAAGAATGTTCTGGAATTAGAGGTGGTAGCTACATAACTCTGTGACCATAACTAAAAACCACTGAACTGTTCACTTTAAAAGGGTAAACTTGGCTGGGCACGGTGGCTCAAGCCTGTAATCCGAGCACTTTGGGAGGCTGAGGTGGGTGGCTCACGAGGTCAAGAGATCGAGACCATCCTGGTCAACATGGTGAAACCCCGTCTCTACTAAAAATACAAAAAATTAGCTGGGCATGGTGGTACATGCCTGTAATCCCAGCTACTCAGGAGGCTGAGGCAGGAGAATTGCCTGAACCCAGGAGGCGGAGGTTGCGGTGAGCCAGGATCGTGCCATTGCACTCCAGCCTGGGTAACAAGAGCGAAAAGCCGTCTCAAAAAAAAAAAAAAAAAAAAAAGGTAAACTTAGCAAGACTCAATTTCTACAAAAATTTATTTATTTATTTATTTATTTATTTATTTATTTATTTTTAAAGATGAGGTTTCACCGTGATGGCCAGGCTGGTCTTGAACTCCTGATCTCAGGTGACCTACCCACCTTGGCCTCCCAAAGTGCTGGAATTACAGGCGTGAGCCACCGCGCCTGGCCTCTACAAAAATTCTAAAACTTAGGCACAGTGGAGCACATCTGTAACCCCAGCACTTCGGAAGGCTAAGGCTGGGGTATCGGGGGAGCCCAGGAGTTCGAGGCTGCAGTGAGCTATGACTGTACCGCTGCACTCCAGCCTGGGCAACTCAGTGACATTCTGTCTCTAAAGAATAAACATGATAAATATTTTTAAATGTCAAGGGATTAAATACCTTTTTTGTTTTTTGTTTTTTGTTTTTTTTGAGACGGAGTTTCGCTCTTGTTACCCAGGCTGGAGTGCAATGGCGCGATCTCGGCTCACCGCAACCTCCACCTCCTGGGTTCAGGCAATTCTCCTGCCTCAGCCTCCTGAGTAGCTGGGATTACAGGCACACACCACCATGCCCAGCTGATTTTTTGTATTTTTAGTAGAGACGGGGTTTCACCATGTTGACCAGGATGGTCTCGATCTCTTGACCTTGTGATCCACCCGCTTCGGCCTCCCAAAGTGCTGGGATTACAGGCTTGAGCCACCGCGCCCGGCCTGAGATTAAATACCTTTTAATGTTATGGGAAATGACCAAAAATGATGGCAAGGCCAGGTGTGGTGGCTGACATCTGTAATCCCAGCACTTTGGGAGGCGGAAATGGGCAGATCACCTGAGGTCAGGAGTTCCAGACCAGCCTGGCCAACATGCTGAAACCCCGTCCTCTACTGAAAATCCAAAAATTAGCTGAGTGTGGTGGCAGGGGCCTGTAATGCCAGCTACTTGGGAGGCTGAGGCAGAAGAATTCCTTGAACCCGGGAGGCGGAGGTTGCAGTGAGCCGAGATCATTCCACTGCACTCCAGCCTGGGTGACAAGAGCAAGACTCTGTCTCAAAAAAAATTGTTTTTACAATGCTGACAAGTTAGAAAGCTGAGATTATTCTGTGGGGAAAGCAGAGAACCGGGCAGAACGTGGGGTCTCCTGCTGGGGGTGGATAGAAGGAAGCTTTTGGGAAGAGGACCACTAGCACATCTGTGTGGGGTGGAGGCACCCAGAGGGCTGAAGGGCAGCACCTGGACCACGTGGGATTTCCCTGAATATAAATGACACAGCCAGGCCAGCACTCACGCCATGTCCACCCGAGACGTCCCTTTCTACACTCACCTCCCCATGGACACCACGTAGCGTGGCTCGGGCATCTGGTCGTAGACCTGGAAGAGAGGTGGGGTCTGTGTGCAGCTCACTGGGACGCGGCGGGGACCGGGTAGAGACGGAAAAGAGGCGGAGTCTGTGCGCAGCTCACTCCAGGGCAGCGGGCCCCCAGGCCTACCTTGCGGAGCGCCGGGGCCATCTTGTTGGTGAGTGTGCCGGCCACGATCATCACGTCGGACTGGCGTGGGCTGGCGCGGAAGACCACGCCGAAGCGGTCCATGTCATAGCGGGGTGCGGCCATGTGCATCATCTCCACGGCGCAGCAGGCCAGGCCAAAGGTCATGGGCCACAGGGAGCTCTGCAGAGGCCAGGATCAGGTCAGACCCTGCCGACGGTGCCCCGTGTGGCCCACCACAAGCCTCCACGTGGAGCACCCAGGCTCACGTCCAGGGCAGAGGCTAGAGGCACAGGAGTCCCCGCAGATGGCCACCAGGTCCCAAGAGAAGCGCAAATTGAGCCCCGCCAGCCACGTTTAAATAAAATAGACAAGCAGGTGAGATCTGTCCTCATCACGCAGCTCCCCGAACCCAGTGTACCCCAAGTCCCACCACTTGCACACGGGCTCCAGCCACTCTCTGAGCCAGTAGCCGTGCAGGTCTAACCCCAGAACTCCCTGGGTTAACTAGATCTGGGTCCGCACACTAAGTGCCCACGCCTCCAGGAAGCCCTCCCAGATCTGCTTGGCCACTCCCTCCCCTCTCCTGCATCCACGTGGCTTCTCATTTTCCCAATGGTTCCTGCTCCCCCTGCACATGGCTCCAACACCTCGCAGGGGCCCCTGCTGTCCCCACAGATGTGTTGGCAGGTGACAGGGCCAGGCTATAGAGCCAGGCAGGGCTGCCTGGGCAGAAACAGCCAACCCCACCGGCCTGCCCGGAGCCTGTGGTGGACCAGCCCCTGGCCGTTTCTCAGGTTTCCTCCATTAGAAACTATCCTCCAGCGGGCATCTCTGTTTCGGCTGCTGTGGCTGCCGGCGGCCCGGCAGGACATTCACCATGGCATTGTTTAGGAAACAAGAAACAAAAGGAAGCAGTGCCTGTCTGTCAATGGGGCACTGTTGAACCCGGGCCGTCGCAGCCGAGTGCCGCAGGCGCTGGAGGGAGTGGCACGTGCGCACGCTGGGGAGTGGGGGTGGCGGGGGCTGGCAGGGGCTGGTGCCACAGGCCGGAGAGGCTTTAGATCAGTACTGAGAAGGACCTACCGCCTTCACATGTGCTTCTTTTAACTTAAAAGAGAAACAAGAGGAACACAGAGAAGCCAGACAGAGAAGGACAAAAAGGGATGGGGTCATTTCAAGCAGGGCCCAAGGTGGCACCAGGGACAGAGCCAGTGAGCGGGACTCCAGGATGGCCGCCAGGGCTAGGGTTTGGGCGGATCCTCAGGAGGAACCACAGGCCACCAGGCCAGCACGGGGGCCCTCTGGGAGGGTCCAGCCTGCTCCACGGTCAGAGGGGCGAGTGTGCCTGTGTGTGTATGCATCCATGTGTGTGCCCGTGAACATGCATGTGTGCACATGTGCATGAGTGCATGCATGTACCTGTGCGTCCACGAGTGTGCGTATGTACATGCATGTGCATGTGCGAATGTGTATGTGGATGTGTGCATGAGTACGAATGTACATGTCTGTGTACTGTGTGTGTGCATGCGTGTGCATGTGTGCATGAGTGTGAATGTGTGTACGTATCCATATGTCCATGTGTATGTGTCAAGTGTGCATGTACACATGTATGTGCACGTGTGAATGAGTGTGAATGTGTACATATGTCCTTGTGTATGTGTGCGTGGGCATGAGTGTGAATGTGTACATATCTGTGTGTGTGTACCATGCGTGTGCATGTGTGTGTGCATGCATGTGTGCATGAGTATGAATGTATGTATCCATGTTTGCATGTACCGTGCATGTGTGTGTGCGTGCACACGTGTCTAGTGTGCATGTGCACATGTATATGTGTGAATGTGTGTACATGTGTACTGTGCGTGCATGTGTGTGCACGTGTGCACGTGTGAATGTGTGTCCGTGTCCGTGTATGTGTACTGTGCATGTGTGCGTGTGCATATTTGTGGACGTGTCCGTGTGTGTAGTATGTGCATGTGTGCATGAGCATGAGTGTGTATGTATCCATGTGTGCATGCCCATGTGTGCGTGTACTGAGTACATGTGTGCTGTGTACGTGTGCATGTACAAATGCCTGTGCATACATGTGAGCTTCTGTGCACGTGTGTGCATGCATGCATTACTCCATGTACATGTTTGTACGTGTGTGTGTGCATATGTGTCTGTGATTGTGCTGTCTGCGTGTGCATGTTGAGTGTATGCAGAGAGGCCCTGGCACTAGAGGAGGGCCTGCGGCTCACAGTAGACTCACCCTGCGGGCCCAATTGACGAGGTCATCCAGCTTGGCCACCACATACTCCCCCCGGCTGCTGGGTTTGGGAGCCACGGCTCTGGGCTTCGGCAGGGCGGGCTGGGTGCTGGCACAGAGACACACGGGCACAGGAGGCGTCAGCCACACAGGCACTTCCCAGCAGTGGATGCCAGCCCCCCAGCCACCACCAGAGGCCTGGACCCACAAAAGGTCAGGGACTGGGATTATGCGACCCCCTTCCCACCCCACCCAGGCCCAGAAGGTCCCTGGAGACACTGGTGGCTGCAGCACAGATGCAGAAACGGAGGGGGATGTGGGGGCGGGGCAGGGGGTACAGCCTCCCCCAGAAGGTCGGCCTTACCTGCTCGGCCCATTGGTAGCCACGGTCTGATGGACACCTCGTGCCTGCACAGCTGCACCCACGCTGGAGCTGCCAGGAGATGGAGTGTGGGTCGGTGGCCATCCCAGTCACACTCACTGCTGTCCTTCCTCTCCCCTCCCTGCTGTGGGACTGCCCTCACCTCTGCCTGCCAGCACTTTGGGCCACTGGTCAGAGCCTTAGGGCGGTGTGGCCATCACCCGGACCCTGATGATGGCCCAGACTTTTTTTTTTTAGACGAAGTCTCACTCTGTCACCCAGGTTGGAGTGCAACCTCCACCTCCCAGGTTCAAGCAATTCTCCTGCCTCAGCCTCCTGAGTAGCTGGGATTACAGGCGCATGTTACCATGCCCAGTTAATTGTTGTATTTTTAGTAGAGACAGCGTTTCACCATGTTGGCCACACTGGTCTTGAACTCCTGATCTCGTGATCCGCCCGCTCTGACCTCCCAAAGGGCTGGGATTGCAGGTGTGAGCCCCCACGCCCCAGCAATGGCCCAGACTTCAATGGAGTTTCTTTTGAGATGTACCCAGCAAGTCAAGAGGCCGCTCAGTGGCAGTGTCCAAGCAAGGACGGTTCTAGGGGCATCCACAGAAGGAAAGTGGGACTAGTCTCTCCATGTGTGACCAAGGTCAGATATCTGGGCATGTGCCCTCACCGGCCTGCCCGTTGCCTGGGTCTCCAGGAGGCCTGCCTATGGCTGCCATCTGCACAGGGCTCACGGAATGCCTTCCTGCCACAGGTAGCGGGGGTCTCTGATGGCACAGAGCTGGGCCCACAGGGTTGCTCCTAACTGTCCACCCTTTGCCACTGCATGGACTGTCCCAGGGAGGGCCCCGGCATGTCATGCACAGTACGCAGACCGCCAACCGCATCCTGTCCGTAACACACCACGTGACCTTCAACAAGGGGCTCCCCTCATCTGGTGCTGCTCAAGGCCCCCCCAGCTCAGGGCTGCAGACTCAGGCACTCACCGCAGACCAAGGATCCAGAAGCCTCGCAGGCCAGGAGCTGCAGAGAGGACCACAGGGTGGGGACGGTGAGCCATGGAGAAGCACTAGTGGCCACCAACTCAAGGGCCCCTGAATGGGCCGCAGGGGCCGGCCTCCAGGCGCTTCCCCATCAGGCTCCTGCCCGCATGGCCCAGCTCTGAACCCTCCTCAAGTGCCACTTAACAAATGTTAGGTAACGAGGGGTTTTTCAGAATATGAGCGCGTCTTGCTCCCCTACTTAAGACCCCATGGGCCCAGAAGGGAACCCGAACTTCGCCCCACCTCCCCGCCCCAGCGATCTTCCCCCGTGCTTGCTGCTTTCCCGCCCCAAGGCCTCCGCACTGGCTGCTCCCCTGCAGGGGACACCCTGCCCCACACTTGCACACCACTGGCCCCTTCTCATGAGGCAGGTCAGCTCAGATGCATGGGGCGTCCCATCTGCGCCAGCCCCCCAGGCCCTCTGGTTCCCGGCACCCAGTTCTTTTTTTTTTTTTTTCTGAGACGGAGTTTCACTCTTTTTACCCAGGCTGGAGTGCAATGGCACGATCTCGGCTCACCGCAACCTCCGCCTCCTGGGTTCAGGCAATTCTCCTGCCTCAGCCTCCTGAGTAGCTGGGATTATAGGCACGCGCCACCATGCCCAGCTAATTTTTTGTATGTTTAGTAGAGACGGGGTTTCACCATGTTGACCAGGTTGGTCTCGATCTCTCGACCTTGTGATCCACCCGCCTCGGCCTCCCAAAGTGCTGGGATTACAGGCTTGAGCCACCGCGCCCGGCCCCCGGCACCCAGTTCTATCTCCATCTGTGTGCGTTTGTGAAATGCCTGCCACCCCAGCGATGCCAGGGCCTACCTGGGAACCCACTACTCGTCCTGGCCTCAGCTGTGCCTGACAAGCCTGTGCTGGGTGCTCCAGACCCTGGCTGGTGCTCGTGGGTTTCCCACGCAGTTGAGCAGAGGCCCCATGCTCCAGGAATCTGCAGTGGGCTAAGCAGGGAAGGCGCTGTCCACGTCAACCTACATAGCAAAGTGCCCCTAGAGGAGTCGGCCGCAAAGGAAGCACAGAGGAGGGAATGCGCCTGCTTCAAGGCTCCTGAGGAACCTTCCCGGGGCGAAGGCTGAGGCAGGAGAGGGCCTGGCCAGACCTAGGGGTACTCGGGGAGGAAATGCCTGCAGGTTCGAGGAAGAAGCCAGAGGTGCAGGCTCGGTGCTGGTGACAGCTCAACTGTGTCCCTCCACCCCCCTGACATCTGAAGCTCTAACCCTAGGACCTCAGAATGTGACTGTTTTTGGAGATGGGGTCTTTAAAGGGGTCATTCATGGCCGAGTGCAGTGGCTCATGCCTGTAATCCCAGCACTTTGGGAGGCCGAGGCAGGCGGATCACCTGAGGTAGGGAGTTCAAGACCAGCCTGGCCAACATAGTGAAATCCCATCTCTACTTATAATACAAAAATTAGCAGCTGGGCACGATGGCTCACGCCTGTAATCCCAGCACTTTGGGAGGCCGAGGCGGGTGGATCGATCACGAGGTCAAGAGATCGAGACCATCCTGGTCAACATGGTGAAACCCCGTCTCTACTAAAAACACAAAAAATTAGCTGGGCATGGTGGCGCTTGCCTGTAATCCCAGCTACTCAGGAGGCTGAGGCAGGAGAATCGTCTGAACCCAGGAGACAGAGGTTGTGGTGAGCCGAGATCGCGCCATTGCACTCCAGCCTGGGTATCAAGATCGAAACTCCTCAAAAAAAAAAAAAAAAAAATTAGCTGGGTGTACTGGCAGGCGCCTGTAATCCCAACTACTCAGAAGCTGAGGCAGGAGAATCACTTGAACCCGGGAGGTAGAGGTTGCAGTGAGGCGAGATCCCATCACTGCACTCGAGCCTGGGCGACAGAGGGAGACTGGATCTCAAAAAATAAAATAAAGGGGTCATTAAGATACAATGAGGTCATGAGGGTGGGCCCCCATCCAATATGACTCATTTCCTTGGAAGAAGAGGCTATCGGGACACAAACATGTACGGGGGGAAGGCGCAGGGAGCAGATGGCCACGTGGAGGCCAAGGACAGAGGCCTCAACAGGAACCAACCGTGCTGGCCTCCGATCTTGGCCTCCCAGCCCCCAGAACTGTGAGAACGTCTGCTGTGTTAAAGGTGCCCAGTTGATGACACTTTGTTGCTGTGACTCCAGCAGATGCAGGCTGAGGCCCTATGAAGAGGCTCTGTGCAGTCTCCAGGGGCCAGGGCCAGGGTTTGACGCCCCTGAATGCAGCGGTCCACAGGGACTTCTCCCGCCTCTGAGCCCCTCCCTCGCCCCAGCCTTGGTCTCATCCAGGGTTGCTGTTTCCCGTGGCCCTGTGCAGGTCACAACCCTCTGAAGGACATGAGCCCGTGAACCTACTTCTTGGCATGCCGCGTGAGGCTGGGCACAGCAGGCAGGCTAACTGCCCAGCCCCAGGCTCTGGCAGGAGCTGCTCCTCTCTGGGCATCAGTTTCCCAAGCTGAAAATTTAGGACTCTGGATAAGCGCCTAGCAGAGGAAATGCTCTTCTGAGCACCTCTGAGGTGATGAAAAATTCTAGGCCCCTGGGCCAGGCACTCTTATTTTTTATTTAATTTAATTTTCTGAGACGGAATCTCACTTTGTTGCCCAGGCTGGGTTGCTGTGGCACAATCTCTGCTCACTGCAACCTCAACCTTCTAAGTAGCTGCAACTACAGTTACACACCACCATGTCCAGCTAATTCTTTTTTATTTTTAATTTAAATTTTTTTTTTTATTTTAGGGGCTTTCCGGCAAAAACTGGAAAGCCTGCTTGACAAATTCTAAACAGCTGTAACACTTAATTCTATTTTTACTAGAGATGGGGTTTCATTGTGTCAGCCAGGATGATATCAATCTCCTGACCTTGTGATCCACCTGCCTCGACCTCCCAAAGTGTTGTGATTACAGGTGTGAGCCACATGCCCGTCCTGGGCCAGGCATTCTTAACAAGAGGCCTAGTGAGGATTCAGAACCATAAGCTTGCAAGGATTAGGAAAAAAAAATATATATGTCTTTGTCGTCACCGGCATCTTACGGAAAATTAGCCCTTCGTTCAATTCATAGTGTAGGCCAGGTGCTTCGGCTCACACTCACGCCTGTAATCCCAGCACTTTGGGAGGCTCTGAGGCAGGAGGATTGCCCGAGTTCGCAAGTTTGAGAGCAGCCTGAGCAACATGGCAAGACCCCCACCTCTGCTAAAAATAGAAAAATCAGCCAGGCCGTAGTGGTGCACACCTCTGGTACCAGCTACACAGGAGACTGAGGCGCCACGATCCCTTGAGCCTGGGAGGCAGAGGTTGCAGTGATGAGCCAAGATCGCACCACAGCAATCCAGCCTGAGCGACAGAACCAGACCCTCTCTCCATAAATAAACGTATAAATACAATAAAAAAAAATCCTTAGCATAGACAACAAAATATGGCAGTATTAGCGGGACCTGTAGCTTTTCACCGAGAGAAACCACAGATGTTTCCTAGCCACGGTACAGGGGCTGCAGACCCTTCCTAGCTCAAAGCCTCATTTCCAACCCTCACTCCTTCAAAACCGCGGTCGTCATTAGACCTGCCGCTAGATCGCGTTCATAAGGGAAGCGCTCAGGTGACTAAGCGGCCAATCAGGTTTCTAGACAATCTTTTGGTAACTGCCTCTCGGTGTAACTGATCTCCTTGCAATTCTATAGATTTTATTCCATGCATTTAATAACTTTATCCGGGCAGGGGTCCGCAGGCTTCAGCTGATCCCTGGCTGAGACCCGCTCTGCGACAGGCCCTTCCTTACCTCCCAGGGTAAGAGAGAGAGACAGAGGGTCTGGCAGGGTGCGTGGATGCCCTGGGTGCTGTCCGTGCCCAGGCCCGGCCCTGTGACCTCGAGGAGTCTCGGACCCTCAACGGGCCTCAGTTTCCCAACCTGTCAGGCCCCGCTCACTCCGGGGCGTCTCAAGGGCAGCCTCTTGGGCGCGGGGCCCCTCCAGCCTCCGCCCCGAGCGCCCTCCTGAGGCTGGCCGCCGGCGTCATTACTTGCCGGGCCTCAGTTTCCCCGACGGCACCCTGGACGCAATAACGGAGACAGTTCATCGCAGGCCGGCCTGGAGCCCGAGGAGCGGCCGGCTCGGAGAAGCCCGGAGCGGACCGCGACCACGACGCCGGCCCCGACCCCCGACGCCACCACCGCCCCTGAGGCTCCCCCGGCCCTAGACCCGCGCGCGCGCCCGGACACCCGCCGCCGGCGCCATGCTCACCTGACAGCGCCGCCATCTTGGCCTCGGCCTTCAGACAACCTCTGCGGTCCGTCCTCTTTAGCGCTCCGGATGCCCGGGGCCGTCGCCCAAAGAAGCTCGGAGCGCGTGCGGAAACTGGAACCAGGAGCAGGGTGGTTCCGCCGCGCTTTCGGGCCCCCGTGCGACCGCAGATCACCCAAGGCGGAAAGAAGGCTGTCAGAACTCGCGGGTGGTGGCCGCGGGTCGACAAAAACAGAGGCGACATCCATTTTCTCTTTTTGCCTTTATTTTCTGACTCAAAACTGTTGTCAACGGCATTAATTTTCTTGTTATTCCTGGAGGAAAAAAACCCGGTTCCTGCGCGTCCCTGGGTGGGCTCGAACCACCAACCTTTCGGTTAACAGCCGAACGCGCTAACCGATTGCGCCACAGAGACAGCGCTGCGCGCAGGTGCCCGGGAAGACCTTCTGAAGCACATCCGGCCTGCTGACACGATGCGAGCTGCGCCTGCGCGGGAATGGCGCGGCGCGGAACGGAGTCCCGGCGAGAGCGACCCCGGCTGCCCAGCCGAAATAGCTCAGTTGGGAGAGCGTTAGACTGAAGATCTAAAGGTCCCTGGTTCGATCCCGGGTTTCGGCAAAGGTTTTAGCAACCATGGGAATCACTGGTGGCTTTTGCTCAGGACTGCTCCGGCTGCCTCGCACCTCTCCTGAACCCCTTTCCGGAACATGACTCCATTCTGCAGAGGAACAGTCAGGACATGAGCTCATCCCAAGGAAGGAGGGCTCAGACCTAAGAACCCCAAACCCTCCTCTTCCCTACCCCGAAGACGTTATGATTCCAGCTCAAACTTCCCCCGGCAATCCCTCGATTTTCCATCTTGTTTAAATTGGTAAGTTTAGAAAAAGTACTAATTATAAAAACACTAAACGCCCAAAGTAGCAAAACATAGTTTGCAGAACGATCTCTGCATGCATATCGTTTGATTTTCACAATTCCACTGGAGGTTTGTTCTGCCCATTTTATGATTAAGAGAGAGAGGCATGGCGGGGCTCAGTGGCTCACACCTGTAATCCCAACACTTTGATAGTCCAGGTGGGTGGATCACCTGACATCAGGAGTTCAAGACCAGCCTGGGCAAGAAGGCAAAACCCCAAGGTGTATTAAAAATGCCAAAATTAGCTGCACTTGGTGGCGGGCGCCTTTAATCTCAGCTACTCAGGAGGCTCAGGCAGAGAGAATTGCTTGAACCTGGGAGGCAGAAGCTGCAGTGAGCTGAGATGGCACCATTGCACTACGGCCTGGGCAACAGAGCAAGACTCTATCTGGAAAAAAAAAAAAAAAAAGGAAAGGAAAAAGAAAGAAAACAGAAGAGAAGGCTGCTGGACTCAGTGGCTGAGGTCTGTAATTTCAACATTTTGGAAGGCCGAGGCCAGCAGACCACCTGAGGTCAGGAGTTGGAGATCAACCTGGCCAACGTGGTGAAACCCCATCTCTACTAAAAAGAAAAAATACACACACAAAAAAAATTAGCTGGGTGTGGGCGCGGGCACCTGTAGTTTCAGCTACTTGGGAGGCTGAGGCAGGAGAATCACTTAACCTGGGAGGTGGCGGTTGCAGTGAGCTGAGATCACACCACTGCACTACAGCCTGGGCGACACAGGGAGACTCCATCTCAATAAAATAAAAAAAGAAGAGAAAACAGAGGTACAAATAAGGCGAACACAGATGAGGAGCAAGGCTGGCATCTCAAGAACTGACGTGCGTGAGTAAAGCCCTGCACGGTGGGTGTTTGCTGAATTCATGCGTGGACTGGGAGCTCCCTGCTGAGCGAAACCAAGCCTGGTCTCTGTTCTTAGCCAACTCAGAAGACTTGGAGGGGTCCAGGAGGGCGGCTCACTCCTGTAACCCCAGCACTTTAGGAGGCGAGACAGGAGAAACACTTGAGGCCAGGAGTTTGAGACCAGTCTGCGCCACATAGCAAGACCCCCAACTCTGTAAATAAATAAGCAAATAAATAAATAAAGACTTGGAGGAAAAGCCGACAGGAAATACTGACAGGAAACTAAGGGGCTGGCAGGTGCACAAAACCCTCTTCCTTCTACGGTTCTTACAGCTGCCAATGCCGTGGGTTTTGGTTATTTATTTACTTATTTTTATTATTATTATTATTTTTGAGACAGAGTTTCGCTCTTCTTACCCAGGCTGGAGTGCAATGGCATCATCTCGGCTCACTGCAACCTCCGCCTCCTGGGTTCAGGCAATTCTCCTGCCTCAGCCTCCCGAGTAGCTGGGATTACAGGCACGCGCCACCATGCCCAGCTAATTTTTTGTATTTTTAGTAGAGACGGGGTTTCACCATGTTGACCAGGATGGTCTCGATCTCCTGACCTCGTGATCCACCCGCCTCGGCCTCCCAAAGTGCTGGGATTACAGGTGTGAGCCACCGCGCCCGGCCTTATTATTTTTTTAAAGACGGGGTTTCACCATGTTGGTCAGGCTGGTCTTGAACTCCGGACCTCAGGTGATCCGCCCGCCTTGGCCTCCAAAGTGCTTGGATTAAGGCGTGAGCCACCGAGCCCAGCCTTATTTATTTGAGTTGGAGTCTTGCTCTGACACACAGCCTGGAGTGCAATGGCGCGATCTCAGCTCACCGCAACCTCCGCCTCCCAGGTTCAGTCAATCCCCCTGCCTCAGCCTCCTGAGTAGCTGGGATTACCGGCGTGGGCCACCCTGCACGACTCATTTTTGCATTTTCTGTAGAGACAGTGTTTTACTATGTTAGCCAAGCTGGTCTCGAACTCCTGATCTCAGCTGATACACCTGCCTGCCTCAGCCTCCCAAAGCGCTGAGAGTACAGACGTGAGGCACCACGCCTGGCCATAATTTGGATTTAAAATTTATGTAAATATTTTTAGAATAACTTAGATTGTCTGAGTACCCCATTGCCCAGTTCTTGTGTGATACAGTTGTCAGGATATACTCTTCCCGACCAGTCTACACTCTACCCAAGTTTCCTGGGTTTCCTCTCATGTCCTTTCTTGACCCAGGGCTTCATCAGGGACCCCACATGGCATCAGGCATGGCATTTCCTTGGCTCCTGGGACTGTGGCTGTTTCTCAGGTGGTCCCGTTTCTGACGCCCTCCTGCACGGTTCTGAGGCAGGACTTGCTGTGCAACATTGCTCATTGGGGGTTTTGCTTGTGACGGCAGAATGCCTCCCTGTCCCGTGTGCCAGCCGGGGTCATGTGTTAGCTGCCCTGGACTCCTCCCGGGAGGAACAGTGAAGTCAGCCCGAGGGATTCTGTTGGCCGTTTGCTTTAATGCTGGTGGTGGGGTCTGGGATGGGGACTGCAGCTGAGCTCAGTGGGGGCCAAGGGGGATAGTCCTGGGGCTGCTGGGAGGACAGGGCCCCTGCTGTTCAGGCTTCTTGCCTTCCTATGGTTTTTTTTGTTGTTGTTGTTGTTTGTTGTTTTTTGGTTTTTTTTTGTTTTTTGAGATGGAGTCTCGCTCTGTTCCACGGGGTGGAGTGCAATGATGCAATCTCAGCCTTCTACAACCTCCACCAGGTTCAAGGGATTCTTCGGCCTCATATTCCCGAGTAGCTGAGATTACAGGTGCTCACCACCATGCCCAACTAATTTTTGTACTTTTAGTAGAAGTGGAGTTTCACTGTGTTGGCCAGGTTGGTCTCAAACTCCTGACCTCAGGTGATCCGCCTGCCTCGGCCTCCTAGAGTTTTGGGATTATAGGCGTGAGCCACCGTGCCCAGCCCCTGTGGGGTCTTCCTGTTCAACAGGGGCTGCTCTGTGTGACCTACAGGATGGTGATGATAACGTGTGGCTGCTGGGGCTCCTGGGCCGCTGACTCACAGACGGGCTGGCCATTACAGAGGGTGGGCTCTCAGGTGGCTTGACCCATGTGCAGGAGAACCAAGACCTCACCCATGCCTTGTGCCAAGTGAGGCTCCTTGGACCCTCAGCCCCGTTTGAGCCTTTGGATGACGTGGACCCCAGCAGCGTCTGGACTGCAGCCCCACGAGCTACCCCGGAAGCCCCTGGCTGGGCTGCTCTGATCTCTGACCCACAGACACTCTGTGAAGAATGCTTCCAGCTTCCAGGTTTTGAGGTGGCGTTCTGTGGCTCAGGGGTCTGATGGATGGGCTGAGTGGACAGAAGAGTGAGGTGGGTGGGGAGGAGAGGAATCACGTTCAGGAACTCGGGGCCCTGGAGGACACCCTTGAGACGGGGAACATGGAGGAACGGCTTCATGGGGCAGGGGCAGGATGTGAGCAGAGGGCAGGTGGCGGTGCCAGAAACAGCTGGGGCCAGCAAGAGGGGAAGGGTCCAGAGCTGGGTGAGAGTGGGAGTGGGGAAGGCGAGGATGGGCGTGAGGCTGGCATGGGGAGGGAGGCAGGCCGGGCGTGGTGGCTCACACCTGTCGTCCCAGCACTTTGGAGGTCAAGGTGGGAGGATCATTTTGCCTGGGAAACAGAGCAAGGCCCCATCTCTGTAAAAAACACAAAAATCAGCCGTGCGTGGTGGTGCACACCTGTGGTCCCAGCTCCCTGGGAGGCTGAGGTGGGAGGATCGCTTGAGGCTGGGAGGTCAAGGCTGCAGTGAGCCGCGTTTGCACCACGGCTCTCCAGCCTGGGCGACAGGGCCAGACCGTCTCAAAATAAATAAATAAATAACACAGCAAAATAGAAAACGCACCAGGCGTCGGGGCCACGAGTGAGGTTTCTGTGGTTTGGAATTCCTGCCACGTGGATGAGGTGCACCACGCAGGGACACCAAGGCCTTCTTGCTGGAAGTGGTCAGACAGGTGCGGCTGTGCCAGTGAGGGGGACCCCGATTCCCTCACACTGCCGGGGCGGAGACAAGTGAGACCCGCTTCAGGAAAAGCACTGGCAGGGACGCAGGGGTCTCTGCAGCTCGGTGTGGCAGGTTGCGGAGTGTGGGCTGGGCAGGGAGGCATCTGGCAGAAGCACCCTAACTCTGAGACCAAGCCAGAGAGGGAAGAGGCGGGGGCCTGGGGCAGGGCTGTGTGTGTGGACAGCAGTTTTCCAGGGGGCACCAGGCCATGTCTGCGGATATCTGAGGCCATCGCAACAGCCGAGGCGGGAGCTCCTGGCATGGAGCTCAGCACCCAGCAGGACCCAGGTCCAGTGTCCTCTGTGCCCAGGGACAGGCCCAGGTGGGGGCCACAGGGTCAGCTAGCTGTCAGGAGACGGGCAGAACGTGCAGGCGCCTGCAAGAACGGGTCCTGGCGTCTCCCCTCGTGTGCACATGGGGTCCAGTATGCCTTCCTGGGACTCTGGAAGCAGTTGAGTCCCGACAGTCATGCTGCGGAGAGGACCAGCCCAGGACCCCCCACACTGGCGTCCTGAGAGCCCCGGCACACCTAGGACCCCCCACACTGTGTCCTAAGAGCCCCAGAACACCCAGGAGCCCCCACACTGGCGTCCTGAGAGCCCTGGAGTGCTCCTCGCTGGCCAAGCTTGTCAGGTCAGTCCACCAACTCCCTCCCGACTGCCTGGCTGACAACCAGGAGCGCCCATGATCCATTACTAAGGGAAGCACCCAGGCAGGTCCTGCCCCAGTGGCCCTGTCACCCTCAGACCCCAAAGGACAGCAAGGGCAGAGCGCGTGGGTGGGGTGGGGATGGGCAGCTGGGAACACACCAGTTCTGGTTCCACCTGCTGGGCGTGGCTTTGCTGCAAGGATCCCTTCCCCGACAGGTGCCGTCACCCAGGCAGGAGTGCAGTGGTGTGATCTCAGCTACCTGCAGCCTGGACTTCTGAGTAAGTGACCCTCCTACCTAATCCTCCCACGTAGCTGGAGCCACAGGCGTGAACCCCAGTGAGGCCCCCAGCTGCTGCTGAATTTTTTGAGACGGAGTCTCACTCTACTGCCCAGGCTGGAGTGCAGTAATGTGATCTTGACTCACTGCAACCTCCGTCTTCCGGGTTCAAGCGATTCTCCTGCCTCAGCCACCCGAGTAGCCGGGTTTACTGGTGCTTGCCACCATGCCCGGCTAACTTCTGCATTTTAGTAGAGAGTGGGTTTCACCATGTTGGCTAGGCTGCTCTTGAACTTCTGACCTCAGGTGCTCCAGCTGCTGTTTAAGCAGCACCCCTAGGACCGTTAGCGAGGCGAGAATTCACCTCGGGGTCAAGGCCATGTCCCTGGGGACGCAAGAGTCGCTCTCTCGTTTTCCAAGCTTGTACAGCCCACGCTGTGGGGCGCGTCTGGGGCTCAGAAAAGACAAGCCAGAGGTCTGGGAAGTGTTTTAATTCCACCTCAAACAACATGGCAATATCAGCAGAAAAACAAACGCATCAAAGTACTTCACAACAGCAGAAGAGTTCGGCACGGGCCCGCGCTTCCCGCACCCTCGGGAACCCACCGCGGAGGGCGGCTGTGGGGATTTTCCATGAGGCAGCCCGAGGCCTGTACATGCAATGCTGCTGAGCCCCCTCCACGGGCGGTGGCACTGGCTGCCCTGTGTCCCCCAAAGAGTGACCAGCAGAGCGCCAGGGCAGGTCTGCCCCTCTGCTTCAGAAACGACAAAACTCCAGCGTGCAGGCACAACTGTCAGGCCAGGGCCGGGTTTCCTGCTCCCGGACTTGCGTAGAATCACAGTTCCCGAGCAGCGGCCGTCTGCCGCCTCCCAGGTTGCGAGGACGTGCCGAGTGTCCTTGCAGCTTCGTCTTGCTCAGCGCCTTGCACGTCCCAGAGACAATCGTGTTCCCATCTGCTCGCTGGTGGCTGCAGGAGCTGGGCAGGGCCTGAGGGAGGAGGGTCCACAGCCCCCAAAGCGAGGCCTCCAGCCAGGGTCAGATGCCGTCCATGAGTGGGGAGGAACAGCTCCCAGGCTGCCGGGCCCTGGAACCTGGAAGCTTCGCGGTCCAGCACTGCGGTCCAGGCGCCGCCCTGAGCAGCCGCTGAGAACAAGTAATTCAGCACCTGTGGCTTTGACCTTACCAGAATCTCCGACCCTGCTGGAGCCTGGCTGAGCCCCGTGGAGTCACAGCAACAACCCGCAGCCCCGGCTCCGTGCTGTGGACCAGAACCCACCCGGGAGCCACATCCTGGAAGCCGTTTCTCCAGACGGGAGCCCAGTTGGGCTTCCCTACAAAGGCTGTGCTTCTGTGATGGCCGGCCACAGGACCACGCAGGGCTCCCACAGTGACCCTGATGCCGGCCACCCTGGGATCCCAGCACAGCCATCCAGGCCGATGACCAAAACCTCGGTGACTGGCCACGAGGTGACGACACAGTGCGGGGAAATTCACTCACGAGAAGAGGCCAGGCAGGCAGGGGAGGGGGGCGGCCTGGCCGACGGCAGCCAGGACACACGGCCGCACGCTGCAGTCCACTCACCACGGCGCGGAGGCCCCTGGAAAGGCATGCGTCCTGCTCCCCTCCTGAGGCCACGCGCACTCCCACCTCTCACGAAGGCTCATTCCTGAGAGCCGCAGCGCGCTGAGCGGCAGAGCACACTCAGAACCGGCGCGGGTGGAAAGCACACTGGAAAGACCGTTCCCACTTGCGAAGCGGCGTGCTCACAGCACACACAGCTGAAAACCTTCCATTTAACATGAGACGCAACCCACGTGACAGACACGCACGTCAGGCGAGACCGCCGCCCGGCCGCAAGCTCTGACGCACTGTCCACAGGCTTCTGTCCTTTCCAAACCTTTCTGGAACTCTGGAACTCGAAAAAAGGGCCAAGAATACAATGAAAAAATTGCCAAAGAAAACTGGCTTTCAATGTGGACGAAACGGCTTCTCCAGAAGTGTGGAAATCAGGACGGCCACGCAGAACACGGACGGCTCCACGAGCGAGCGTGCTCCCCGAGGCCCCGCTGTCGGAGGCGCTCCCTCCGCCAGGCCCCCGCGGACGCACAGCCAGCTGCTCCCTCATCGCCGCCGCCGCCGCTCTTCAAGGAGCTGATTGTCAAACATTTGTTTTTCCCTTCAGAAAACAAGATATTCATTTTAGCAGTTAATCACTGTGTGTCAAAGAGGATGAGAAAGAGACCAGGTGAGCGGCTCACGCCTGTAATCCTAGCACTATGGGAGGCCAAGGCAGGTGGATCACGAGGTCGAGTCCAAGCCCAGCCTGCCCAACGTGTGGAAACCTCTTCTCTACTAAAAATACAAAAATGAGCCAAGCGTGGCGGTGGGCAACCTGTAATCCCAGCTACTGGGGAGGCTGAGGCAGGACACTCACTTGAACCTACGAGGCAGAGGCTGCAGTGAGCCAAGATTGTACTACTACACTCCAGCCTTAGTGACACAGCTAGACTCCATCTCAAAAAAAAAAAAAAAAAAAGTTAAAAAAAAATATATGAGGTAGGGGCAGGTGCAGTGGCTCACGCCTTTAATCCCAAGGGAGGCCAAGGCAGGAGGATCACTGGAGGCGTTTGAGACTGGCCTGGACACAGCAAGACCCCATCTCTACAAATACAAAAACTATCTAGGTATGGTGGTGCACACCTGCAGTCCCAGCTACTCAGCGAGGGTGAAGCAGAACCACTTGAACCCGGGAGACAGAGGTTGAGTAGAGATCACACCACTGCACTCCAGCCTGGGCAATAGAGCAAGACTCCATCTCTCTCTCTGTGTGTGTGTACATGAGAGGGCAGCTGATGGGGCTGGAGTGTGCGTGTACGTATGAGGGCAGTTGTCTCACGGGGCCAGGGGGTGTGTCTGTGCACGTGCGTGTGTGTACACGAGAGGGCAGTTGTCTGACAGGGCTGGAGCTTCAGTCTAGAGAGATGAGTTGAGATGGGCAGCTGTGCCTGCTGCATACAGCAGGGTGAATATGCTTATCGCCAACTGTACACTTAAAGAGGTTAAGATGGTAACTTTTGCCAGGCGCGGTGGCTCACGCCTGTAATCCCAGCACTTTTTGAGGCTGAGGCAGGCGGATCACGAGGTCAAGAGATCGAGACCATCCTGGTCAACATGGTGAAACCCCGTCTCTACTAAATATACAAAAAAATCAGCTGGGCACGGTGGCACGTGCCTGTAATCCCAGCTACTCGGGAGGCTGAGGCAGGAGAATTGCCTGAACCCAGGAGGCGGAGGTTGCGGTGAGCCGAGATGGCACCATTGCACTCCAGCCTGGGTAACAAGAGCGAAACTCCGTCTCAAAAAAAAAAAAAAAAGATAGTAACTTTTATGATATGTATATTTAACCTTTTTTTTTGCCTCCTGGGTTCAGGCAATTCTCCTGCCTCAGCCTCCCGAGTAGCTGGGATTACAGGCACGCGCCACCGTGCCCAGCTGATTTTTTTTGTATATTTAGTAGAGACGGGGTTTCACCATGTTGACCAGGATGGTCTCGATCTCTTGACCTCGTGATCCGCCCGCCTCGGCCTCCCAAAGTGCTGGGATTACAGGCTTGAGCCACCGCGCCCAGCTTAAAAATAATTCTTTATAAAAGAGTATGAGATGCCAAGCTGTCCTTATTAAGTGACCTCCTATAAAGGAAAATTAAGTTAACAACTGCTTAGCTAGCAACTCCTCTCAGGAACGGGGCTGCCCTGGATGAAGAGAGAGAAACGGGCTGCTGGCTCTGACGCGCACCCCAGCTGAGGCAGAAACGGGAGCATGCCAGCTGCGGCGGTGGCGAAGGGCCGCCCGAGGACGGCCTCGGGAAGAGTGTAGACTGGCTCACGGAGCAACTCTCAAGGAACAACATGAGGGCCTGGGAAACGCCGGGTAGGTGTCACAGGGGCCGGGGACTAGGTCCCAGGACACCCAACATGTGACCCGAGCTGCCACTGAGGCCAAAGATCAGACACAACACCATTCACTGTTCGCGTTATTTCAACCACGTCCCTGGCGGGATAAAAGCACAGCCTGTGTATTCAACCGAATTCACTTCAACACGGCACCGAACACCATTTCTCCCAGTTCGCTGAAGGTTTTTATGGTAACCGTAAGCCAGGAAGAACTCCTAACGGATTTTGACGTTGCCAATCCAGACTCAAAAAAAAACCCAAAAATGAGGATGGAAGATGGCCACAGAAGGGAGAGGATGGGTTACGAGGCTTCTGAAATGGAGGGAGGACAAGCCCTGAGGCTGGGTACGGGTGGCCTGGACCTTACTTAAGCCTGACAGGCTGGGCCCATGAGATCCAGCAGGCAAACACCAGTTTCTGTTTCCAAAGGCCTTTTCTGTTTCGTTAAGCCAGCTGGGCCAACACTCGCTAAATGAAGCCAAATCCCACCTATGGACGGCTCTGTAGGGGTGCCTGCCAACACCACCGAGGCCCCAGACCTCCTTCTTCCTGACCTCCCCAGTGGCCCCTCTTGCCCTGCCTAGGGAGGACACGGGGCTGGCGAGGGAGCTCAGCGTCTTCACAAGTGCCGTGTGACTGTGGGCCGGGCGAGCCGCCCTGGCCGGACACCCCATCCTTGACTCTAGTTGAGTCTTCAGCCTGTCACTGCCCCGTGGGCCCCGCCTGGCTCCCAGCAAGGCCTGGCCGCGTGCCCAGAGACAGGATTAGGCACTCTGGGGGCCAAATACCCAAGGGCGGCTAAGCACATGGACGTGAGAGAAACATCTTGATCACAGCATTCTTCTGGCTGGAAAACGCCGGGCCCTGCTGCTGCTTAATCTCGCTGTATTTCTCACACAGCCATGGCGCTGCAGACACTGGGGAGGAAAGTTCCAAATGCAAACACCAGCCCCCTGCAAAAAGAGATTAAGAACAGACACGGCCGAGGCACGCGCCCGTGGCCCCGTGCTGCCCACAGCGACCAGCTGGGAGACCCGTAGGGCACGTCAAGCTTGTGTGATCAGCTCACCACCCAGCACCCGGGCCACCGAACGAGGGAGAGGGGCTGTAGCAGCCTCAAGTCAAGCGGCCCATGGGCGTGGAGGCAGAACCTGTCGGCAGAGACACGGGCGGCTGCAGACAGCGCCGGGAGCAGCCTACCGGTAGCTCAGCACGGGCCCCTTGATGTACTTCTCCTCGGCCGCCTTGTAGTCCACCTCGTCCACCGCAGAGATCGCGCAGATGATGGCCTGTGAGAGGGCACGGGGTCAGCAGCAGTCGGCGCTGCCCATCAGGCCCCAGGAGGCGCGCAGCTGAGGAGGCTGCAGTGAGCCCGGGGCACCAGGTTCTGGCCTCCACACACGGTCTAGCTCATGGTTCAGAAGGTGCGAACCTCATCCACGAACCTGCTTCTAATGATGTTTCTTTTCTTTTTCTTTTTTTTTTTTTTTTTTTTTTTCTTGAGACGGAGTTTTCGCTCTTGTTACCCAGGCTGGAGTGCAATGGTGCGATCTTGGCTCACCGCAACCTCCGCCTCCTGGGTTCAGGCAATTCTCCTGCCTCAGCCTCCTGAGTAGCTGGGATTACAGGCACACGCCACCATGCCCAGCTAATTTTTGTATTTTTAGTAGAGACGGGGTTTCACCATGTTGACCAGGATGGTCTCGATCTCTTGACCTCGTGATCCACCCGCCTCGGCCTCCCAAAGTGCTGGGATTACAGGCTTGAGCCACCGCGCCCGGCTCTTTTATTTTTCAAACGGGGTCTTGCTCTGTTGCCCAGGCTGGAGTGCGCTGGTGCAATCTCGGCTCACTGCAACTTCTGCCTCCCAAGTTCCAAGCAATTTTCTTACCTCAGCCTCCTGAGTAGCTGGGACTACAGGCGCGTACCATCATACCCAGCTAATTTTTATGTTTTTAGTAGAGACAGGGTTTCACCATGTTGGCCAGGCTGGTCTCAATCTCTTGGCCTTGTGATCCGCCCACCTCAGCCTCCCAAAGTGCTGGGATTACAGACGTGAGCCACCACGCCCAGCCCATAATGATGTCTCGTAATTAAACCAGTATTCTCTTTTGAACTAGAAACAACAGCTCAGGTCACTAAAAGCCAAGAATAAAAGGCAAAACCCAAACCCCCAAGTGCATTTCTGAAAATTTTTAAGTTTATTGTATTAAAAAAAAAAAAAAAAAAGGAGTATGCCGAGTCCACACTACCAGATGTTACCACATGTTAAGAAGTCAGTCCTGGCCGGGCACGGTGGCTCAAGCCTGTAATCCCAGCACTTTGGGAGGCCGAGGCGGGTGGATCACGAGGTCAAGAGATCGAGACCATCCTGGTCAATATGGTGAAACCCCGTCTCTACTAAAAATACAAAAAAGTAGCTGGGCATGGTGGCACATGCCTGTAATCCGAGCTACTCAGGAGGCTGAGGCAGGAGAATTGCCTGAACCCAGGAGGCGGAGGTTGCGGTGAGCCGAGATCGCGCCATTGCACTCCAGCCTGGGTAACAAGAGCAAAACTCCGTCTCCAAAAAAAAAAAAAAAAAGAAGTCAGTCCTATTTTTTGGTACTGTGATTATGGTAAAGCCATTTCAACACAGTCCGTCTGGTTGAGAGCAGGGTCTCTCCCGCTCGGCCCTGTGGACACTGAGGCTGGGCCGTTCTCTGGGCTGGGCAGTCCTGGTCACCACTGCAGGGTGTCGTCAAGCGGTGTCCCTGCCCTGACCCACTCCCTGCCAGAAGCTCCCCAGGCTGTGACAAGCACGAATGTGACCAGACGCTGCCAGTGTCCCCAGGGGGCAGTCACCTCCTTTTAGAGACACGCACTAAAGTATTTATGGGTTAAAACAAATGCTTGAGGTCTTCTATGCTCCAAAAACTCATCCCAGGCAGGTTATGGAACATCAGAATTCATTATGCTATTTTCTTTTTGTATCTATTTCAAAATTCCCATAATTAAAAAGTTAAATAGTTTTGAGTACTTTTTCCCACAGATGTACACGTATGCCCAGCAGTGTCCTCTCTGAAATTTCAGATACAAACTTGCAAACAATCTGTATTTGCTCCTCCCCAAGCCCCAAATCCCCAGGAGAAGTTCAAGATCACAGACAAATTTCTGGTATTTTTACTTACCGTGGGTTTATCAGAGTATTAAATGTATTATCGACATTTCATTTTTCAAATTCCAACGGGTTTACCTGGGTACTAAATGCAATTCTGAATTTCCCACTCCCCATGGGTTCACCAGGGCTGACCCACCGAGGCTGGGGGGCATCTGTGCGCCCACGGTGGGGAGGGAGCTTCGCACTCCCTGGCCCCAACAGCATCTAAGCAGTTCCGTGTGTGCACAGGGGTCGGGTGCACGGCACTCCCACTTCCCAGCACCAATGGGACGTAAGCACACAAGGCCTCCCGCTCCATCGGCCACCGAACAGCCAGGGGGCAGGGGCGAGCCCCGTGGCCGCCACCTTGGGCACGTTCTGGACAGTCCCGGCGCAGGCCCGTCCGTGTCCGCGGCTTACCTCGGGCAGAAGCACGTCCAGAATGAAGCGGATCCGGTCCCCGTTGGTGCGCCGGAGCATCTTGGCGCCCAACTCCTGGCAGACGCCCTGCAGGTACTTCACCACCAGGTCCAGCTGTCCCTCGTCCTCCAGGTAGGTCTCCACGCAGGTCACGTACTGGCTGGAGCTCAGGAAGGTCTGCAGCCAGCGCGACGGCTTCCTGCTCTTCAGGATGGCCCGCAGGTGGCTCTCTGCGCCCTTGGCCTTCACGATGTACTCCACCAGCTTCTGGTTGGCCCGGTCCCGGGCGGCCCGAGAGCGGTCGGGGAGCACTTTCCGGTACGGCTGCCTCTGCCCCAGGGGGCTTCCCAGCGCCAGCTCCTCAGGGCTCCCCTTGCTCAGCTGAGGAAACGTGGTCCCCAGGACGTCCTGCCGGATGGATTTTCGGACAGGATAGCCTGCAAAGAAGCACGTGTGGCAGGACCAGCGCATGGGTTCCTTCCTACGCGGCGTGGGTCAGGGCTGAAGCGAGGCTGCAACACGGCCGGGGTGGGGGCAGACCCTAGTGCTCAAGCGCCATGTCAGCACGGGAGCGGCGCGTTCACGGTCCTCAAGACCCCTCCTCTGCTGGGCCCCCTGGCCTTTCTCCCCTCACTGGGCCCTTAGAGCAGAGCGAAGCGCCTGCCCGTGAAGCACTGCCCAAGAAGAATCAATTCAGCCACGTCCACTCCCCAAGCGCCGCTGCCGTCCACAACGGAAAATGCTGGACCAACAATGACAGGCTGGCCAAAGGTTCTGGTGTTCGTGGCACATTCTCTTTCTTTCTGAGACAAGTTCCCGCTCTGTCCCCCAGGCTGGAGAGCAGTGGCGCAGTCCCACAGGTCACCAGGCCGTCCTCCCACCTCTGCCTCCCGAGCCACTGAGGCTGCAGGCGTGTGTGCAGCAGCCCAGATCACTTTTTTCTATTATTATTATTATTACTACTATTATTATTTTGTAGACATGGGGTCTTGCTCTGTTGCCCAGGCTAGTCTAGATCTCCTGGCCTCAAGCAATCCTTCTACATCAGCCTCCCAAAGTGCTGGGATGACAGGTGTGAGCCTCCACACCTGGCTACATTCTGAACGGTATCTGAGGTGCGCAGCCACCAGCCACAGCTGGGACAGGGTGGCTGTGGCCCATGGGATGAGGGCCCCAGGGCAGGCTCGAGAAGCTGTGCCAGGGACACCAGCAGCCCCAGGTCCCAGGGACCCTCAGGGGTCACATCAAAACCCAGTAGGGTTGCACAATGCCGGGTGGCTGTGGACAGTGCCTTGACCCCAACGTCCCCTTCCACAGCTTTGGACATAAAAGACTGTTTTTTTCTAAAGGACTAAAAGGCAGATCACACTTTCCAAGATGTGTCTGTAGACTTACTTATATCAGCTGCGTAATATTCCAGGAAAGAGCCGGCAAAAGACCTGCAGCCTGCAGGGGGTGCAGGGGAGACAGCAGTGTGTAGACGTAAGAGGAGTCCCGGGAAGCATGTTCCAGGCGCCGCCCCGGCATCTCTGTTTAGGAAATGGTCAGGCCAGGCCAGAACCCCAGCCCACCCACAGGGAATGCCCCAGGGCCACGGAGACATGCTTCACCCCCAGGCAGCTCCAGCCCTGTCCCTCGGAGGGGCCACCCCCCAGCACCCCACGTACCTAACCGGACCCTGTAGTCCGTGATGAGGGAGACGCACCAGCCGATGGCCTGGTCGAAGTCCTCCCTGGCTTGGTTCTACAAGGAGACCCGGGCGGTAGGCGTCAGCGGGAGGCAGCCCCAAGCACCCTGGGTTCAGAAGCCACGTAGGCCAGGGGACTAGCCATGTGTCCAGGCCACCCAACCCTCCAGCCCACACCTCTGATCCTCCCTGACAAAGGGGGCTGGCAGATGCCTCGTACAGGAATGCCCTGGTCAGCAGGACACACACCAGACCCGGGTCTGGGCCCGACCTGAAGGCATCCACAGTGGTGAAACACCTCCCATGTACCAGATGAGAAGATGTGAAGTCTTGGAAATAAGCTGCTCTCAGAGACGCTTTTGTTGGGAGCTGTTGACTGTGGCCAGGCTAGGCCAGCACCTGAGCTGGCAGCTGGGTGGGTCCTCAGAAAAGGACACAGCAGCCCCACAGATGCCACAAAGCCACGACCACCACACAATGACCCAGGGAACACTGGACCGAGGGCCACCGGGAACACAGTGCACCATCAGCGTAACCCAAGGCCGGCGGACACCACTCCCTGCCGCCCCAGCAGCCCCGCACCTTCCTAAAGCACGGCTTCCCCAACACCCTTCCTCAGAAGCCACACTGACTTCCCCTGAATAAGGTGGGCTTCGTGCCCACCACACCTGACTGCACGAGCAGATGTGAGCGCACACTCTCTCAGAACACAGGCTTTGTGTTATAAACTGCAGCCCTTCTAACGCACGGAGCTTCCTACTGTCCTCCTCTCCCCACACCTTCCTCCATATTTAGAAGGTAATTCAGATGCTTCAGAGTGGAAAAGACACCGTGTTGAATTTTCTGAGAAAGGATCTCGCCCAGGCTGAAGTGCAGTGGCGCCATCTCGGCTCCCTGCAGCTTCCAGCTCCTGGGCTCAAACCGTCTTCCCACCTCAGCCTCCTGAGTAGCACCACGCCTACTAATTTATGTTATCTTTTGTAGAGACAGGGTCTCTGTACATTGCCCAGGCTTGTCTTGAATTCCCGAGATCAAGTGATCTTTTCTGCCTGGGCCTCCCAAAATGCTGAGATCACAGGCGTGAGCCAGCACCTCGTGCCAGAAACGACACTTCTCAGAGCGTGAAGCAAGCTCAGGTCAGGGAGGCCAGGCTCTTGCGTGGTCTGTGCCCTCCCCCAGCACCTTCGGGCTGCAGTGAACACACCCAAATTGGTGACAGGCAGGGAGCGAGGGTCACCGCCTCAGAGAAACGCAGGTGACTGACGTACGAAGAAAAGCTCAGGACAGACACGGTGCCAACCTCACAAGGTTAGGGAAAGAAAAAGCCATCCACGCCCAAAGCATGTGCTTGCCATGAAACTGAAAACAGCACAGCGTCACAAGAGTCCGCCGGGACGGCCTCGGCCCTGCCTGTGGCCTCAGGAGAGAATGTGGGAACAGACAGAAAGATGTCCATTTTGGGCTCAGCTGTAATGGCAAAATCTAGGAAAGGCTGAACACTGGATTCCAGAGAAGTAAAAATAATTGCACTGAGTTGACATGTTGGTGTTCAAAGTCGCTACAACAAAATGGGTATTTCCAGAGGGGAAACAGACATTTCTGAGTTAGACAAACCCCTTGCAGTTTGACAGAGCGTGATGAAAGCTGGCTGCAGATCCAGGGCACGGGGAGCCGCTCTGCAGCAAGCTGACGCGCCACATGGCACAGGCCAGGCTCACCGTGGCACTGGAGAGCATGCTGAACTAGGGACGCCTCCGGCCTCAAGGGGCGGCTGCCGAGGCACGTGTGCCCTGGGGTGGACTGAGAACAGTCAGCCAGGGAAGGCGGTGGCCTTGTGCAAACTGTCCCCGCCAGAGCCTCAGCTTCCTCACCTGTCAAGTGGGGAAATGGGGCTGCAACTTGCCAGGGCAGTTGTGAGAATTCGGTGCAGTGACTGAGCCCACGATCTAACTCTAGTAGCCGGAACGCAGCCCGGCTCTGCTACTCCCACCGTCATTCACACACATACACCGCAGCCACGATTTCCAGAGCTACAGAGGACACATTTACTAATCACAAAATAAACCACTTAAAGAAGCAAGCACAAATCATAATCCACCTACCAGAAGTGTCTGTTTGTCCTTACAATCAAAGTGCTTTAATCTTCTAAGGGACACTGTGATACTTGAAGCAGAGAGATGGAAAAGTTAACATGGATGAACTTCCTCTAACAAGCCTCTGATAAAGATCAGTGAGGCGGCTGCAGGACCCACCAGCCCCAGCTTATTTAAGGAAGGTGACCACTTCCCCAGCTGCCAAGAAGCTCCTGGAGTCCTCGACGCATCATGGTGGGTCCAGTGACTTCAGCGACACTCACTGGGCCCCCCAAGTCAGGCACGCCTGGTCTCCAGGCCACACCTCCCACCCCCCGGGGCAGCTCGGAAGTACCAGGAGTCAGAAGACACCGGTTCTGAGCATTCACATTTGGAGCATGTAGTGAGATGGTCTGAAGGCTGCTTTCAGCCGGCTGATCCAGCTACCTGTGTTCTCAGCCCATGACTAAGGACCGACCAGGTAACCCAGGGGCAAACTCAGGTAGAGGCTGAGAGGCTGTCTGCACACCTGCCTGGACCACATTTTGCTAGTTTGTGGGAAACGGGGCCTCAGTGAGCATCTGGTTGGGCTCTTTCAAAGCCAGTAAATCACACTGTGAAAACTGGAGTATCTGACCAGATCCTTCACACAGCCTTTGTCTGGCTCACCCTTCCCGGCCAGTGAGAGGTCACAGGAAGGGCGCACCTCCAGTGATACCCCACCGGCCCTGCCCGGGCTTGGACTCACGCTGGGGCCTCCCGTCCGCCCCTCCGTCCCCACACCACCCGGCCCGTGCTCAGAAACCCAGACCCGTGCTACCCTTTCCCCTTCGGGTTCATGTCCCCTTCGATGAACAGCACGCTCGCTTTCTTATCTCTCCGCCGGACGCTCTTGACCTGTTCGCAAATCCAAGAGAATACAATGTCAAAACGAAAACGAGACCGTGGATCTTAAACACTCTTTCTGACATGCTACATGTTAGCAGGCACTGCCCCGGCTCTGGGGTGACCCGGGCCAAGTCTCTCGAAAGGAAGCGCAGAGACGGCCTCACGCATCACGTAAATGCTTTCCCTTTTGAGCGGAATCAGCCAGTTTTGTATGGGTTTTTGAATAAAAAGAACCACACGACCACTACCAGCTGCCTCTTTAAATAAGCACCTGACGGATTCTCCCAGGGGCTCAGCAGGGTGGGTTTATCCTCCACGCTCTGGGTGAGTGGACCGAGCGCGGAAAGGCTCAGGAACAAGTCCAGGCCGCACGGGGAGGGGTGGGGGACTGCATGGCGCTGCCACCTGCCCCCAGCCCCCCAGTCCTGGCCTCCCGGGGCCACCCTGAGAAGACCGAGAAGCACCAGCAACCAGCGCCTCAGACGGCCCTTCCGCGCTGCACCCCACCCCGGGAGGCCGCCGGCTCTTATGCCACAGGAACCTGCCACATCAGTGACCTGTTAACCCAGCAGAGACCCCAGAAACTGATGAAAACAAGGGAAGACTAGCAAGGTGCGGGAGGGGAAGCCAGTGCTGAGGAAGGGCAGAGGCCCCAGAAGCCCGGCCTCCAACACCGCCAGCCAGCAGGCGATACGAGGCCAGCTCAACCTCCCCAGCAAACACTGCGCCAATTCAACCCGAAGGTGTCCAGGACCGTAATCAGATACACGCAAGGAGCCTGGGTGACTCGGGTGAGGTCCGTCATCAGAGCAACAAAAGCATCTCCGGATTGCTGCGGAGCAAACGCCTTTGGATTTAAACACTATTGTCTCTTAGGAGAATAAAGGGGAAAAACGGGTAAACCAGGAAGCAGAGGTGAGGGCCAGGACAGCACTCAAACTAACGACTGCAACTTCCAGGCGGCAAGACGGGAGTGGAGAATCTGCTCCTGCTTCAGCCCAACACCCACACTGGGAACTTGGACAGGATTTCAAACACCTATCCCGATGCATGCAACCAACCCCACAACATCGAGACCAATGAGCTCTAATGGGGTAAAACTGGGTGAAACGCACAGTACTGAAGATGAGCGAACTTTTTTCCTTCCCCCATCCCCAGGTAAGAGTCTTGCTCTGTTGCCCAGCTAAGTGCAGTGGTGCGATCTTGGCTCACTGCAACCTCCGCCTCCTGGGTTCAAGCAATTCTCCTGCCTCAGCCTCCCCAGTAGCTGGGATTGCAGGTGCCCACCACCATGCCAGGCCAATTTTTTGTATTTTTAGTTAGAGATGGGGTTTCACCATGTTGGCCAGGCTGGTCTCGAACTCCTGACCTTGTGATCCACCCACCTCGGCCTCCCTAAGCGCTGGGATTGCAGGCATGAGTCATCACGCCCGGCCACAAATATTTCTTTCAAGGTCTTTCTAAGCCTGCTTGGCTAAAAACGTGGCCTATAAACGCCACCACCATTGTGCCTTTATTTAGGTACACACATCTCCAGAACTCTTTTGTATAAACCCACCAACTTTTCCCAGGAAAAACAAAATAATGAAAACATTTGTCCAGGACAAATTATCAAGAACTGAGTAGGAGTGGAGTAAAAATTCGTGAAATGTGACTGACTACATTTTAGAAGATGGAGAAAGCTGTTCTTACCACTGCTGGCCAGAAGGGGTATTTCTGGTATTTAAGCCACACTAGCATTCCTACTTCAAACGACCGTGGTTCTAGAATTAAAGAAAGAAAAAAGAAAAACAACAGAAAAAAGAATAGACAAGTCAAATCCACATCACACACTGGTATAACAGACCAAAAAACAGTTCCCGAGATCGTGTCTAAGCCTGACTTGCACGTAATTGACTGAAAAGGAGAATTTGCAGGGCAGATTCATAACCCGCAGGACTTGAGTCTCACCGCCAATGACGAGACCACAGAAGAAAACGGCGGCAGTGGGGAGTGAGCTGCGGCCGAGCTCTCAGCTGTGACCAAGCACCTGGGCTGCGAGGGTGCCGTTGGGGTGGCAGCGGCTCTGTCCCGTGTGTGCAATTTCTCTCTCTAAAGTCCCTCCACAGGAGGACACTTTTTTTTTTTTTTTTTTTTTTTTTTTTCCTGAGACAGAGTTTCGCTCTTGTTACCCAGGCTGGAGTGCAATGGCGCGATCTCGGCTCACCGCAACCTCCGCCTCCTGGGCTCAGGCAATTCTCCTGCCTCAGCCTCCTGAGTAGCTGGGATTACAGGCACGCGCCACCATGCCCAGCTAATTTTTTGTATTTTTAGTAGAGACGGGGTTTCACCATGTTGACCAGGATGGTCTCGATCTCTTGACCTTGTGATCCACCCTCCTCCCAAAGTGCTGGGATTACAGGCTTGAGCCACCACGCCCGGCCCAGGAGGACACTTTTTAAAAAGAGTGGCACACGACAGACGTGAGGCCACGGTGCGCGGAAAAGAGCCCAACACTGGGGCGAATTTCTACAGGGGATTCTGAGAAACCAGGGTCAAAACTAAGAAAATTTAAAACGTAACCAGAAAACTATTTATGAATATTCTCAATGCCAAAAAATGAGGGAATGAGTTACAATTTTAAAACTGAAGTATTAGAAAAACTACTGGCAACTGGCTGTCCTTAGACACACAAAGCCTCTGCGTGGCAGACGGCACAGCGGAAGACGGAAGTGCTGCCGGTCGCTGTAACGTAACCAGCCTGAGCGGAGGAGAGGGGAGGCGACCGGGGAGGGGCATTCAGTCTTCAAGAGAAACTTCCAGGCCCAGGTGGACAGGCAGCCAATTCAGAGGCCGGTCAGGGCTCAAAAAACGGCCAGCCTGGCAGGAAGCAAAACCAAACGGGAGCAAAGCCCAGTCCCCGCAGGGCCAGAAGCCAGCCAGCACCGGGCTCTGTGAGGCCTGCTGTCCCGACCCTGTGGGGCGGCGTGGTGGGAAGGGGCCTTCCCAAGGGCTCTGTGCTCTTCCCGTGTGTCAACTGATCCTGCAGAGATGATTTCCCGGAAGGCCCCGGCGACTGCCCCACAGCGCCCGCGATCCCCGACCATCCAGGCAGGTGCCCAATGGGTGAGGCAGGGTTTGGTGAGTGGCGACTCCTCACCCAAAGGAAAGGGCTCCGAAGAGCATGTGGAAAACTGTTCAAAAGTCTGACCATTAGCATTAAACAAAAAAAAAAAAAAAAAAAAAAAAAAAAAAAAGGAAAATGTGAAGCTGTAATGAAGCTCACTAAATGATGGAAAAGCACTCAAACGGCTTGGACAAAGAAAAGAAACGATGTCGCAAGACCACAGGCACTCCAGTGTGCGGGAACTGGAGCCCCCGTGGCTGCACCCACAGCAGCTTCCTGGCCAGGAAGCACCCCGCGTCTTCCGGGTGCTGCCGGCGGGGGAGCCCGGGAGAGAGGCCCGCGGCCCTCCCTGTACCATCCATAACTGTTTTGTGAATCTACAATTATTTTGAAACTAGAAGGTTAAAGAAAAGCAAGATTAGCTGAGCTGAATGCTTCCGGGGCTGGATGTCGTGACTTGGTTCGCAAAGCTGACTTTCTGTCACGGCTGGTTCAGCTCTTCGGGTCTCTCATTTCTAGTCCCTTCCACGTAGCTGTTCTGCGGCACCTAAAAGCAGGTTTCCCTCCTGTGCAAGCAGCTACTTACAGGAGAGGCCGGGAACAATTCTCCCCCTGGACGGCCTCCCCAGCACCATCGCCAACGGAGGCCTCCAGACAGGGCCACGGCCACACCCAAGCGATGGCGGCACAGCCCCTGGGCTCCCCGGGCCGTCCTTCATTCCCAGCAAGGGGCCAGGAGGACGAGGGCTGGAGGTAAGTGACAGGAGTAGCGCTCTAACAGGGAGGGCTGGGCCGTCTCTTCCCAGGAGTCCCTCTTCCCTTTGTGTAGGTTATGCTTAAGATAGAGGACTGACAACGTGGCACTTCTGAAGGTCCCTTCCAGGCCTCGGTTCAGTGGGAGAGAAATGAACTAGCAGGAGCCCTTTGGTGGAGGATGGCAGGCACGGTCTCAGAACCACAGCCCACACTGCCTTTGAGCGCGTCGTTAGGGCTGCAGGCATGCTCCCTGGTCACTGCTTACCGTGGTATAAAAGGATTCTTGGTGGCTCCTCATCTTCTTCGTCTTCCTCCAGTATAGAACGCATCGAATTCGACCTCAGAGACACTTCGGAAGACCGGCAATCTGCCAATAACGTGATATCAGACTTTCATCGTCACTGCGCTGGCTTGATGACTCATCCCAAGAAAACATTTCATGACACATGACCGTCAATGCATCGAGAAAAGGCTCCGTGCTACACACAACCCCACACTGCCAAATCCAAGCAGAGTGCGCTTCTAATAAACCACATTTTCAAGAAAACACGAGAGGGAGGGAGGGAGGGAGAGAGGCCTGCGGTGAAGGTGAAGGTGAAGGTGAAGGGAGAGCGGGCCGTCAGCAGCAGCCACCTCAGCCACAGAAGCTGCGCACACTCTGGGTGGGAATCCCCCTTTTGTCCCGGCCCAGCTACCCATTCACATCTGAGGCGCTCAGTGGGAACGCAGGGAGGGCCGGGACAGGAGCGGACTGTGGAGCAGGGCAGGGTGCGGCCACTGCGCCTTCAGACACTTTGTCATTTCTGGAGCGTGGCAGACAGGCACCCTCAGTTCCCGGCCGCTCCACCAAGCTAAGGAGATGGGGGCCTCAGCAAAGAAGTTCAGAATCAAGCCTGAAATCTACGCAGTGAGTAGCAAGCAGATTTCCAGACATTTGAACATGCAGTAATTACGATTTCAGAACTCGCATTTCAAAATTCAGGGATGCTACAACGTTAAAAGGAAACAAATCACAGTGCTTGCCTGCAACCACACAAAAACACATCTGCACGTGAATTCTGAAAACATCGGGAGGCTTTTGAGTGAGTTAATCACTTTTCAGATTCCTGCCCAACGTAATGGGAGTGCGTTATTGCTTCTGTAACAGTTAACGGAAGGGTTAATCCTCGGGGCGCAGCCTCAGCCTCAGCACAGCCACAATGCTCCCAGCCCCGCTGCACACAACTGTGGCCCGTCCGCCCCTCCACGGGCTCCCCACGTGCCTGACTCCCTGCGCTTCTGAACAAAAATAAGAATACCAGTATTTGGGAGAAGGTGAAGTAATTACAGCCCAGTGGGGAGACAGACAAACAGGAACGAGGAAGGCTCTGCTCTAAGTCTACTTCAGTAATGATCTCATTAAGAGCCGGTTAGAAATGCACGCGTGCCTCACTCCCCAGTCTGGCTGCGGGAGGAGCAGGACTCCACCCTCTGTGCTGTCCCCCTCCACGAGAAACTTTTACCTTCCTCCAGCTTCTGGGAATCCGGCCGAGGACGTCTGGTTTCATCCACAGGGGCGCGGGAGGGAGGCAGGCGGAGACTGGCAGTGCTTCTCAGGGTCAGGGACTCCCTGGGCCCCACGTCTGGCCCAGGGGACGGTGCAGCCCCGGCGGCCCTGGGCTCCAGCTGCACGGCAGGCTGCCTCTGGCTGCCATCCAAGCGCGGCCTCTTCTTCGCAGAGCACTCGCCGCGCTCCGAGCAGGCTGAGGGCTCAGGGGCTAGGGGCACAGTGAGGCTGCCCGACGGCAGACCGGCGTTGGCACAGGGATTGCCTTTCCTGACCCCGCAGGGCGAGGACGGAGCTGCCCAGCGGCCTGCCTCGCTCCCACTGTCTTCCTCCGCACCACTCTCTGAAAGGGAAGACCCCCCGGGGCACAGGCTGGACTTCGGTGCTGACTTTCTTCCCCTCTTACTTGTGAGAGTCCCACTTTGGCGGTGGATTCTCGACTGGCTCCCATCCTGGGAACCATCTCCAGCTGAGAGGACCGAAAGGCCTCCAGGGTTGTCACTTTTCCTGAGTCCCTTCTTGTGGTCCACTTTGCACTTGGGGTCCTTTTCACAAGTGAACGGCCTTGACGGGCTCTGCCGCACGCACTCCCTCCTTCTGTGAGGTCCGGAACTGCCCACCACGCCTCCGCCAGGAGGAGACGAGGAGCTGGAACCGCAGGGCGAGGGGACGGGTTCCGGGGGCTTCCTCCTCGGAGACCGCTCAGCCCTACCCGTGTCCGGGGAGCTTCCTCGACTCCACACAAGCCCCTCGCTCAGCACATCCAGAGCCACGCGAAGTGACCGTCTGTAGGCCAGCTCTTCCAGGGGAGCCGCGGGAACCTCACTCTGTGCGGCTGCAGGGACGGAACACACACAATGCCGGTCACGCTCCCGGCCCGGGCGCCGCAGTCGGGCACCGCTCTCAAAGCACACTTGTCTAGCTCTGACGGCTGGTTTCATACCTCAGTCCCTGACGGGGAGGACTAACACTTCTCACCTACATTTTCCCAAAAAGGGGATGAGGCTACCACACAACAGCTATTCATCCCGGGCTTCCAGGCTTCAGGTTCTTAAAAACCACATTTACTGACCTTAATCTGATTGGCTAGAAACATAAATTCCTCCGAGTTACAAAACAATCCTGTGAGCAAAATGTATTCAAATGTTTTGCAAATCCTCTCTCAGCCTTACAATTTCAAATTCAATCAGGGTCCATAAAACCCAATGCCAACTACATAAAGAACTCTGCCGGCCACGTATTCCTGGTTGGGGGGTTGGTGGTAGCAAGAAACAGGAGATTTAAAAGACTCATTGTGGGCTGGTCAATTTTCAATACTTCTTTGCAAGGGCATTTCAAAGCCAGCAAAGAGCATCGTGGGCCTCTGGTTTCCAGCCCAACCTCCCTGCTGCAGGACGCTTATTTATTCATTCCGACATAGAGATATGGCGCTATTTATTTGAACAAGATGATGGATGCAGTATCACAACTCAGCGGGCATAATGCCTCAATCATAACAGTATTTCCCAGCTGAATATTAAAGGCCCCCACAAACAACCGGCCCCCAACACAATCTGCGCCAGCGAGGATGCCAGCGTCTGAGAGGATGGTCAACCCTGCCTAAGTTACAGAGACAGACCCTGCTTTAAACAAGAGCCATTTTTCGGAAGACACAGGAAAACAGACCTGATTTGATAAACAGCATTGGAAGCAATTCTGGCCCATCTTTTCATAAGAGAAACAATTCTTTGCAAATAGGATAAATAGTGCCACTTTGAGGAGAAAGACGGCACGTTTGGGTTTCAGAGCTATGGCTAGGGAGCACGCACTCCATGATGCTCCTCACTGTGTGTGTGCGTGACATGTCGCTGGCTGGGCTCAGGCAAAGCCTTTCTCACCCACTGCCTGCAAAGGAGGTGGGTGCCGAACTGAGGGCCCGGGAGAAAGCGCACCGGGGTGGACGGGAAGCTGAGATCTCCACTTCTAACCTGCCTCGTGCCCACCATGACAGTGCCTCAAACAATGGGGCGCCACCAACTCCAGTGCCAGGCCACCCGTTCCCTCCACTGGGCTCCGCTCTGGAATTTTACACACACGACCAACTGCTTCTCAAACCTTGGACTGAGACCAGACTGGCCAGTCAGAGACAGAACCACAGGGAGTCTTACTACGGGAAGAGCAAAGGAGAAAGGAAAACCGCCCCCCTTCATGGAAGCAAAGTCATCCACGTCTTGTATACTGGAGGCCACGGAGGAATCAGACGACCTTGATGCTCACCAGGGACCACTCTGGGTGTCAAGAATGGGCGTGGTTCTAGGGCACATTCTGGAAAGGTTTAAGAAAGCAGACCCACGCTCCCTTCTCCTGCAGCTCAGGGAATTCACGTGCCCTTGTATCAAGAAAAACATGATGAACAGGGTGAATTTTTACCCAGAAAGCTGAGCCTTCACGTTCTCCCAAATGATCTCTTACGTTATTAAAACCTAGTGGCCACTTAGAAACACACTCTTACCTAAGGAGGAGGCAATGGCTTCGATGTGAGACTTCTCTAGGATCTCAACTTCGGTGCTTTTCACCTGAATTCTGCAGAGACAGAATCGACATTATACACCACCAGCCACCGCCACCCAGACATTTTCAAACACGTTTTCCTGCAGGTAACAAAAGAATTCATTGCATTTTCCTCCTCAACCTTCCACTGAAACCAAAAGTCACAGCCAACTAGGAATTTATCTGCCTGGGGTTAGAGGCAGCAAGAACCCTGGTGAATATTTTTTTTTTCCCCTTTTAAGACAGAAAAGGTTGGCTGGATTTAAGAGTACAAATGAATTCAAATTGTGACTTTTATGAGGCAAATCCTACTTTTCAACTGCACAAATAACTCCTTTGTTAGATTTTCAGAATAGATGGTAATGTCACTAAAAGCTGTTTACAGCCCAGCAGGTGTGTTTTAGTTTAAAAGGATGTGCTTTCCTTTTAAACTCGAGTATTCAATTACCTTCCCAGCCGCAGGGAAAGCGTGAGCTGGGGACCAGGCGTGCTTCCGAGGCCGCTCTGAAGATGCAGGCAGGAAGGAGTGGGGCAGGGGGAGCGCCGCAAGAAAGAGCAAGAGCGACAGGGGACCAATGACTGGGACCCCGAGGGGTCAGTCTCCTTGCTCTCTCCCGAACTGGAAATTCTCCCGGCAGAAGCACCCTCGCCACGATCACACGGGACTGGGCCTCAGAACTGCCGTCACTCTAGAGGACTTACACCTCCCCAGTGCCAGACACTCGCAGAGCAGAACCGCGTGCCGCCTGGTCACGGGTTATTCGCCTTCTGAATGCTGAAGACTAGTTTAGAGTGACAGGCTCAAAAACCAAATATTTCAAAACGGATGGGCCTGCCACGGAGGTTTCTGAAGAAAAGACACACAGATCTCCAGGGAGGAAATATCCCTATTTTTATGGCATGGCAATGATTAAGAAACGGACCCAAAAAAAATCCCTATTTTAACCACAAACTGAGTATAATTTACATGTATTCAGTTTTTGCACCGATCTCTCCATAGATCTCACAGAATGCCTCGTTTACAGCTTCAGCTTCCGAAGTGGCATAAAATCAAACGAGTTGCTTTCTCATGAGGTTATTACGAGCATTAATGAATTACAGTAAGCAAATGGTGAAGAAGCCCATTAAGAGTGGACTTCAACTGTTTTGTGGGGGTAGGGAATGGAAGTATCCGAAATCTACACAGGAAAAAGACGGTATTGGAAAAAACACGACACTTAACTTTTCCTCTAGGGAGAGGATTTGGACATCTAGAAAATATTCCTTTTTTCTCTTATGTTTTGTTGAAGTCTTGGTTCGGGCCAAAACCTACATTTAAAAAAAAGGAAATCCACGTTATTAAAACAGCTGACCTAGTAAAAAACAGTGGCAACACTTCGTACAAACGCAGCAGGCCATCCCGAAGGTCCACGACCACGGGATTTCAGGTATTTGGTCCGATCCCCATTGTTTCACAGATGGGGAAACCGAGGCACAAGAGGTCAGTGGCAGACAAAGACAAGGCCCCGGGCTTCTGCACTGGCGCAAGCACTGTACTGAATTGCTGGAAAGCCTCCCTGAACACGACCATAATTTACTATCACAGGGCTGCTCGCCAGATTTTTCCTTGAGTTACAGACTTACATGCCTTTTTATAGCTCATTCTTTTTTTTTTTTTTTTTTTTAAGTGTGTGGGGAAAAAAAGACATTTCTGGAAGCGTAACCTTGGAAGCACTAGACCAAAACCCTATCAAACGGGGAAGAAGAATCGGTGCCGACCGTCCTAGCTCCATTCCTTCACTGAAGCAGCTCCTAGGTATCTCCTGATAAAGATTTTACTTGTCACCCGAAAGTCATTTCTAATTCCTGAAGTGGCAGAATAATGGCTGTCACCTTCGCAGGCCATAATCGCTTTTCCCATCGGCAGAGGACATACTTGGCATCCGCCATCATTCACGCACATGTGGCAGGCGGCGGGGCTTTGGCAAAGTCCTCCGAGGTCTGGCGCGGGTGTGCCCTGCAACAAAATGTGCAGGGAGGTTTATCAAACTGTTTGCGATGTGAACGCAGACACAGCCCTCGGGGCAAAGGTGAGCTCGGCTCGGCCTCCAGGAGAGGGTTCGATGCCACGATCCCGCACTGAGAGGCTCTATGCCAAAAAACAGACCGACAATCGGCGGGGCTGGGCACCCGGGGAGGGCGCCTGCATTTTTTCATAAATAAAATAGAGCACAGTCCCCCCAGAAGGTTCTGCCTAGCTTATTTTTAAAAGGCTCCTGAATAAATCATCTCCGCGCAGAAGGCCTGCCTCCGAACTCGGCAGGAGAGGCGTTTTACACAATCAAAGCGCACGACCCTCCCCAATTTGGGGGGTCAACAGCAGACCACCGCGCACACACACACAAAGAGCCGAAAAACGCCCGCTCCTTGGCCTGCCAGGTCCCTGGAAAGAGCGGGACAGCTGCAGGCCGTTCGGGGCGCCACTGGGAAGGACTGGCTTGGCTGTTGACAGAAATGAAAGGTTTGGGGGTGGGGTGGAATTCAGCTGCAGGGAAGAGGGGGTTCCCGGCAGAGGTGGGGGTGGCGTTTCAGGCACAGCAGCAGAAGTCGGGGTCCAGGCTGCAGGGAAAGGGATTTCACCGGGGAGGGAGGGTTGCGGTTTGCAGGAACCAGGGAGTCGGACAACAGAGGAGCGGGGGCGGGGTGTCACAGCAGAAGTCGGGGGGCTCAGGGAGGAGGTGGAGCGGAAGGTCCAGGCAGCAGGGATGGGAGGTTTCACGGTGGGGGGAGGATCCAAGGAAGGAGACGTAGGTCCAGGCAGCAAATATGGGGGAGAGGGTCCACGGAGATGGGGTCCAAGGTAGAAGGGGGGCCCACGGCGGCAGGGACGGGAAAGGGGGTTCAGGTAAAGGGAAGGCCCACGGCAACAAGGGCGGGAAAGGCGATCCAGGCAAACTGGGGGGCCCACAGCGGCAGGGACGGGAAACGGGGTCCGCGCAGAGTGAGGGGTTCGCATGGCGGCGGGGACCAGGCGCCCCCGAAGAGTCTCTAGGCCGGGGCCGCCCCTCCCCCCAGGCCAGGCCTCCTCGCCCCAGCCCCCGCCTGGCGGAAGAGAGGAACGCATCCCGCCGGGCTCACCCGGCCCCAGGCGTTCCCGAGAGCGGCGCCCCGAGCCAGGGCGAGGAGGCCGCGGCGGCCCCAACGGCGGAGGACCCGCCCGCCAACCGCCGCCGTCCGCGCCGCCCGCGCTCACCGCCTCCGCCGCCGCCGCCGCCGCCGCTCCCCGCGGGGCCGGAGGCGGGGCTTACCTCGCGGCGCCGCCAATCCCTGCCCCCTGCCTCCCGCCGCCCAATGGGACGCGCACGCTCCCAACGCGCGAAGGCCCCGCCCCCTCCAGCGTCTGCGGCCGCGAGTCGGCTCCGCCCCTTCCGCCGACCGCCTCTGCCGTTCGCCCGCGAGTTCCCGACTTAGGAGAGCGGGTGGCGGGGCGCGTGTGGCCGCTCTCGGGCGCCGCCTTCTCGCGCTCCCGGTCCTTTGTCCTCCATTCAGACCCCCGGAGGCCGGTCTCGGTGGGGAAACGGGCGTCATCGCTCGCGACGACCCTTGAGAGAAGCTTCCAGAACTTTCGATCATCTTCCAGGTTCTGCGGCATCTCCCAGCCCGAGAGCTGCGCGCCACGGACCTGAGTCTGACTGATCCCAAAGCCGGGGCGCCCGGGCACCCCGCAAAGGCGTCATGAGCTTCTGAACTAGAGCAGACCCCACCTTGGGAGGGTCCCGAGACCCCCAGCGCATGGCGGGAGTCAGGCCTCTCCCTGGGCTGTTTGCGTTTTGTTTGTTTGTTTGTTTTTTTGAGACGGGGTCTTGCTCTGTCGCCCAGGCTGGAATGCAGTGGCGCGACCTCAGCTCACAGCGGCCTCTGCCTCTCGAGTAGCTGAGATTACAGGCACCCGCCACCAGTCCCGGCTAATTTTTGTATTTTTAGTGGAGATAGGGTTTCACCATGTTGGCCAGGCTGGTCTCGAACTCCTTACGCAGGTGATCCACCTGCCTCGGCCTCCCAAAGTGCTGGGATCACAGGCGTGAGCCTCTGTGGCCGCCGCCACTGGACAACATAGTGAGACCCCCCCCATCTCTCTGTCTTTTTTTTTTTTTTTTTAAGATGGGGTTTCATCATGTTGGTCAGACCAGTCTTGAACTCCCGACCTCTGGTGATCCGCCTGCTTTGGCCTCCAAAGTGCTTGGATTACCAGCGTGAGCCACCACGCCCGGCCCCACCCCTACCCATCTCTATTTAAAAAAAAAAAAAAAATGCGAAAAAGGCCCGGGTGGAGGCTCACGCCTGTAATCCCAGAACTTTGGGAGGCCAAGGAGGGCAGATCAGCTGAGGTCAGGAGTTCGAGACCAGCCTGGCCAACATGGTGAACCCTTGTCTCTACTAAAAATACAAAATTAGCCGGACGTGAGGAAGGGCGCCTGTAATCCCAGCTAACTGGGAGGTTAAGGCAGGAGAATAACTTGAACCCAGGAGGCAGAGGTTGCAGTGAGGGGTGGTTGCCCCAGTGCTCTCCAGCCTGGGAGACAGAGCACGACTCTGTCTCAAAAAAGAAAAGATAAAAAGACTGGTAGAAACACTCTTCACCCATTGTCCCCTACTTTTTTTTTTTCCCCCCCCAAGACAGAGTCTTGCTCTGTCACCACGCTGGAGTGCAATGGCGCAATCTCGGCTCGCTGCAACCTCCGCCTCCTGGGTTCAAGCGATTCTCCTGCCTCAGCCTCCCAAGTAGCTGGGACTACAGGCGTGCGCCACCATGCCCAGCTAATTTTTTGTATTTTTAGTAGAGACGGGGTTTCACCATGTTGACCAGGTTGGTCTCGATCTCTCGACCTCGTGATCCACCCGCCTCGGCCTCCCAAAGTGCTGGGATTACAGGCTTGAGCCACCGCGCCCGGCTAATTTTTGTATTTTTAGGAGAGACGGGGTTTCACCATGTTGGCCAGGATGGTCTCGATCTTTTGACCTCGTGATCCGCCTGCCTCGGCCTCCCAAAGTGCTGGGATTACAGGCGTGAGCCACCGCGCCCCGCACTGTCCCCTACTTTTTAAGGGGGAGGGGTAGCAACAAAGCTGCTTCTAACTTCCTTTTCCTTTGGCACATTTGCAGTGAAAGGAGGTTCATGTCTTCCATGGATTCCGACAACCTTAGCAACTGATTTTTTTTTCCCATTATTGAGAATTTTCACCTGTCACTGGTTTTTTATTTTTATTCACATTTTTGAGTCGAGGTCTGACTCTGTGGCCCAGGCTGGAGTGCAGTGGCGGAATCATAGCTCACTGCAGCCTCAACCTCCCAGACTCAAACGATCCTTGCACCTCAGCCTCCGGAATAGCTGGGACCCCAGGTGCGCACCACCATGCCTGGCTAAGATTTTTAATTTTTTTAGAGACGGGGTCTTGCTCTATTGGCCAGGCTGGTCTCAATCTCTTGGGCTCAAGAGATGTTCCCGCCTCTGCCTTCCAAAATGCTGGGGTCACAGGCGGGATCCACCTTGTCCAGCCGAGTCTTGGTTTGTCTATAAAATGGGTGTGGTGGTCTGTGGGTGCCTAGCAAGAACCATGTCTCGGGTATCATTCTCTCACCTTAAATCTGAGCTGGCAGTGACTCACGCCTGTAATCTCAGCACTTTGGGAGGCCAAAGCTGACACATCACCTGAGGTCAGGAGTTCGAGACCAGCCTGGCCAGCATGGTGAGACACCGTCTCTACCAGAAATGCAAACATTAGCTGGGCGTGGTGGCGCGTGCCTGTAATGCCAACTACTCAGGAGGCTGAGGCAGGAGAATCACTTAAACCGGGAGGCGGAGTTTGCAGTGAGCCAAGATCGTGCCAATGCACTCCAGCCGGGGCAGCAAGGGTGAAACTCTGTCTCAAAACAAAACAAAACAAAAAAACAACAGCGTGGCAACAGCTCACGCCTGCAACCCCAGCACTTTGGGAGACCAAGATGGGGGATCACTGAAGCCTGAGCCTATGCGGTCAAAGCTGCTATGAGCTCAAATGAGTTTGTTTTTGAGACAGAGGCTGGAGTCAGTGGCACCATCTCGGCTCACCGCAACCTCCGCCTCCTGGGTTCCAGTGATTTTCCTACCTCAGCCTCCAGAGTAGCTGGGATTACAGGCGCATGCCACCACACGTGGCCAATTTTTGTATTTTTAGTAGACTCGGGGTCTCTCCGTGTTGCCCAGGCTGGTGAGCTCCTGACCTCAGGTGACCTGCCAGCCTCGGCCTCCCCAAGTGCTAGGATTACGGGCATGAGCCACCACACCCAGCCTCTGGCTCTTGTATTAAATAAATGAATGCTTTTAGATTTCTTATGCCACTGCTATGTTAGGTCTTATTTTATTAAATGCCTCTCCATTCATCTGTGACTTCCCTGTGTTCTATTTTCCTCGCCATTGTACGCCCAGCCCCTGTCACCCAGCACTCACTCAAATTTTATTTAAAGAATGAATTTCTATCCTAAACCGTAGAGACTCGCCGTTTCAATAAAGGGTCTGCTTCTAAGGCAGCACAAAGGCCTGGCAGGTCTCTGCCAGAACCCCCTTTCACAGGCTCCTTCCGGCTCGCACGTCAGTTACGGCTTTAATTAAAACGTTTCCCTTCTGCTGGAAAGTATCATACACCGTTCCCTCTCGTTACTGAAGACGTCGTAAAACAACGGTCGCTATCCTGTTTTCGTTAACCAGACCTGTACTGTGGGACATTTCAGCGATTCCTGATTTTTCCATGATGTAAATAAGGCTGCAGGAAGCAACTCTCGTATGTAAATCTTGGTGCACATCTGATCGTATCCTTATGATAAATCCCAGGAGGTGGAAATTGCTGGGTCTGAGGGTCTGGACCTCCTCAAGGCATCTGACAGATCACGTCAAGCTGCTTTTCAGAAAGGTACCAATTCACGTCTGCGGCAGCCCCCCATTACCACGGCCCATCTAACACCCTGCACGAGGGCCAGGCGTGATTATTTCGCTCATCTTTGTTAATTTGATGATGGGTGAAAAATGTATTAAGTTTGTTACTGAACCATGAACTAAATCAAAGACTAAAACATACAGACACATACCTAGTGAGCCAGCCTGAACCAGAACTGAATCTATATTTTCTAAAGTGATTGAACTGTAACATCAAAATAGCCTCTGAACTGAAACTCAACCAGTGTTGCAACCCATTCAAGTCCCTAATTAGGCCATAAGGGGACCACACTGGAAACCCTGACCATACCTTGACCTTGTTAACACGGAGCTCCGACCGCCAGCTTAGACAGGGCCCCACCGCCAAGGAGCTTTACAGATGTCCAATTACCAGCCCCCTTCACACAAGCCACGGTTACACAGGAAATTCAGAACACAAGAGAGAAACGGGCGTTTCTGGAGACCCAGGGGCTTCATGGAAGTCAGGAATATCTTGGGGAGACCAGGATGCCTTGAGCCCAGGAGGTCAAGGCTGCAGTGACCTGAGATTGCTCCGCTGCACTCCAGCAGGGGCGATACAGGGAGACCCTGTTGCTAAAAACAAAACAAGGCCGGGAGCGGTGGCTCAATCCTGGAATCCCACTTTTGGAGACCTGAGGTCAGGAGTTCGAGACCATCCCGGCCAACATGGCAAAACCCCATCTCTACTAAAAATACAAAAATCAGCCAGGCGTGGTGGTGCGTGCCTGTAATCCCAGCTTCTTGGGAGGCTGAGGCAGGAGAATCGCTTAAATCCAGGAGGCGGAGATTGCTGTGAGCCGAGACGGTGCCGCTGCACTCCAGCCTGGGCGACAGAGTGAGACTCTGTCTCAAATACATAAATGCATACGTACATAAATACATAATAAAAATAAAAACAACAAAAAGAAAAACAGATTCCTTCACAGGTTCCTGGAATTTGGAAAAAGCGAAAATGGACACGTTGTCCAAACGTCAAGGAGACGCTTGCCACGGCATGAGACCTGTGTGAAGTCCCTGGTCATGCAGCCCTGAAGCCCACCCTGTCTCAGGCGCCAACACAGCTACCCTCTCTCTGAGTTACAGGACAATTGGGTTACGGTAGTCCTCCCTTATTCGAGGGCTGGCTTTATACAATTTCAGTTAACTGCAGTTGGAAAATCTTACCTGACAAATTCCAGTCCTGGCGCAGTGGCTCACAACAGTAATCCCAATACTTAGGGAGGCTGAGGCAGGAGGAGCCCTTCAGGGATACAAGAGTTCGAGACCAGCCTGGGCCATGTAACAAGACCCCTGTCTCTACAAAAAAAAAAAAAAAAAAAATTATCAGGGCGTGATAGTACACACATCAGCAGTCCCAGCTACTTGGGAGGCTGAGGCAGGAGGATCACTTAAGCCCAGGAGGTCAAGCCTACTGTGAGCTAGAATTGCACCACTGCACTCCAGCCTGGGCAACAGAGTGAGACCTCAACTCAGAAAAGAAAGAAAAGTGGCTGGGTGCAGTGGCTGACATCTGTAACCCTAGCACTTTGGGAGGCTGATGTGGGTGACCTCCTCCTGAGGTCAGGAGTTCGAGGCCATCCTGACCAATGCGGTCAAACCCCGTCTCTACTAAAAATACAAAGAAGAGCCGGGCGCGGTGGCTCAAGCCTGTAATCCCAGCACTTTGGGAGGCTGAGACGGGTGGATCACGAGGTCAAGAGATCGAGACCATCCTGGTCAACATGGTGAAACCCCGTCTCTACTAAAAATACAAAAAATTAGCTGGGCATGGTGGCGCGTGCCTGTAATCCCAGCTACTCAGGAGGCTGAGGCAGGAGAATTGCCTGAACCCAGGAGGCGGAGGTTGCGGTGAGCCGAGATCGCGCCATTGCACTCCAGCCTTGGTAACAAGAGCGAAACTCCGTCTCAAAAAAAACAAAAAACAAAAAACAAAGAAATTAGCCAGGCATGGTTGTGTGCACCTGTAGTCCTATTCAGAAAGCTGAGACAGGATAATTGCTAGAACCCAGGAGGCGGAGGTTGCAGTGAGCTGAGTTCACACCTCTGCACTCCAACGTGGGCAACAGAGTGAGACTCTGTCTCAAAAAAGAAAAGAAAAATTGTGGAAATTGGCCGGGCACAGTGGCTCACAATTGTAATCCCAGCACTCTGGGAGGCTAAGGCGGGCAGATCACCTGAGGTCAGGAGTTTGAGACCAGCCTGGCTCACATGGTGAAACCTTGTTTCTACTGAAAATACAAACCATTAGCTGGACGTGGTGGCAGGTGCCTGTAGTCCCAGCTACTCAGGAGGCTGAGGCAGGATAATTGTTTGAACCCAGGAGGCAGAGGTTGCAGTGAGCTGAGATCGCGTCATTGCACTCCAGCCTGGGTCACAGGAACAAAACTCCATCTCAAAAAAAAAAAAATTTAGAAGCCAGGCGAGGTGGCCCACGTATGTGATTCCAGTGCTTTGGGAGGCCAATGCGGGCAGATCACATGAGGTTGGGAGTTCAAGACCAGCCTGACCAACATGGTCAAACCCGATCTCTACTAAAAATACAAAATTAGGTGGCACATGCCTGTAATCCCAGCTACTTGGGAGACTGAGGCAGGAGAAACCCCATCTCTACTAAAAGAACAAGTTGGGATTACAGGCGTAAGCCACAGAGCCCAGCCACAACTTCATCTTAACTAATTATGTCCATGGAGACCGTCCTTCCAAGGAAGGTCACATTCTGAGGTTCTGGGGAGATGAATATTTTGGGGTGACACTGTCCCACCCGGTCCGGTCCCGCGAGTGTGAAGTAAACTGTAGCCATGTCGAGCCTCGGGGGCCGTGGGGATGCTCCTCACTGCAGTGCCACCTCGCTCCGCTGCACTGATGCGGGCACTTTCCACACCGTAACGTAATTACTGGTCTCCACGCTTGTCCTTCCGCTGGACGCCAGCCTCCTGCGGATAAGCGACCGTGTGTCATTCATTCCTGCATTGTAGAGGATGAGAAAAAAAAATTAATTTTACCAGCTGGCACCAGAATTCATTTTAGAGACACAAGGAGGCTTGTTTAGGAGAATACCTTAATTAGGAGCAGGGGCGCGTGAGGGAGGCCTGAGGGCAGGATTGATGAAAAGGACCCACAAAGGGACCGCCCAGCACCTCTGCGGGAGAAAACAGCTGCAGTCTGGGGTGGCCCGCTAGAGAGGGGCTGTGGGCCGTGGGGACCCAGAGAGGTGAAGACACAGAGAGGCCGCCAGAGAGACACAGGAAGGACAAATGGGAGGTCACCGTGTCTCCCAGCATTGCGGGAAGGGCAAGCAATTTTGTGAGCTGGCCTCTCCGAGCTAAAACAGAACAAGATGGAAATGCATATCCAGCTACTCAGGAGGCGGAAGCAGGCAGATCCCTTGAGCGCAGGAGTTCGAAACCAGCCTGGGCAACATAGTGAGACTCCCATGTCTGCAAGAAATAACAAAATGAGCCAGGTGTGGTGGTGCACACACCTGTGGTCCCAGCTACTCAGGAGGCTGGCATGAGGATCATTTGAGTCCAGGAGTTCGAGGCTGCAGTGAGCTATGATTGCACCACTGCACACCAGCTTGGGTAACAGAAGGGGATTTTGGGAAAACCCTTGGAATTCACAAGAAATTGGGGAAAACCAAGCTAGAAATTAAAGCCACAACCCCTGACCTCCCTGTGTTGTCAGGTAATTGAGGCTCTGAGACTTAGTTCAGTCACATTACATGGACGTTGGCTGGGTGGGGGGGCCGTCCTGGAATAGGGACAGGATCACTGTGTTTTCCAATCTGTTTCTTAGCTTTGTTTGACTGGTTACCTAAGTAAAACATATTTAAGACCCTTAACATGGTCTGGCTCTGTGTCTGCAGCCAAATCTCCTCTTGTAGCCCCCATAAATCCCACATGTTGTGGGAGGGACCTGTTGGGAGGTGACTGACTCACGGGAGCTGGTCTTTCTCCTGCTGTTCTCTTTTTTTTTTTGAGACAGAGTTTCGCTCTTGTTACCCAGGCTGGAGTGCAATGGCGTGATCTCGGCTCACCACAACCTCCGCCTCCTGGGTTCAGGCAATTCTCCTGCCTCAGCCTCCCGAGTAGCTGGGACTACAGGCGTGCGCCACCATGCCCAGCTAATTTTTGTATTTTTAGTAGAGACGGGGTTTCACCGTGTTAACCAGGATGGTCTCGATCTCTTGACCTCGTGATCCACCCACCTCGGCCTCCCAAAGTGCTGGGATTACAGGCTTGAGCCACCACACCTGGCCACCGAAGGCTATTTATTTTATTTTATTTGAGACGGAGTTTCGCTCCTGTTACCCAGGCTGGAGTGCAATGGCGCGATCTCGGCTCACCCCAACCTCCGCCTCCCGGGTTCAGGCAATTCTCCTGCCTCAGCCTCCTGAGTAGCTGGGATTACAGGCACATGCCACCATGCCCAGCTAATTTTTTGTATTTTTAGTAGAGACAGGGTTTCACCATGTTGACCAGGATGGTCTCGATCTCTTGACCTTGTGATCCACCTGCCTCAGCCTCCCAAAGTGCTGGGATTACAGGCGTGAGCCACCGCGCCCGGCCTGGTCTCGAACTCTTGACCTCAGGTGATTTGCCTGCCTCAGACTCCCAAAGTGCTGGGATTACAGGGTGTGAGCCACCACACCTGGCAGTTACAATTAATTTTAGAACTTTCTCACCACCCCCTAAAGAAGCCCCTTCCCCATCAGCTGTCACTCCCTGTCCCCTCCCCAGCCCTGGTACCCACACATCCCCTTCCTGTCTCTGTGGATTAGCCTGTTCTGGACCTTTCATCGAAACGAATCATACATTGCATGGCCTTCTGTGGCTGGTGTGTCTCGCTGAGCGTCACATCCTTAAGGCGCATCTGTGCTGTGGCCTGGACCAGAGCCTGGTTTCTGCTCATGGCTGAGCCATGCCCCAGAGCGTGGTGTGGTCTGCTGAAGAATGGCCCCCGACAGACGCAGCCACCTCCGAACCGCTGGCAGCTCCAAATGGTTTTTGTTTTGTTTTGTTTTGAGTTTTGTTTTTTTTTTCAACACAGGGTTTCACCATATTGGTCAGGCTGGTCTCAAACTCCTAACCTCAGGTGATCCGCCTCCCAAAGTGCTGGGATTACAGGCAGGAGCCACCGCGCCCGGCTGTTTTGTTATTTTGAGACCAGTAATTCTCAAAATAATTCTTCGAGCAATTCTCCTGCCTCAGCCTTCCGAGTAGCTGGGACTACAGGTGCATGCCACCACGCTCAGCTAATTTTTGTATTTTTTTTTTAGTAGAGACGGGGTTTCACCATGTTGGCCAGGATGGTCTTGATCTCTTGACCTCGTGATCCACCTGCCTCAGCCTCCCAAAGTGCTGGGATTACAGGCGTCAGCCACCACTCCCAGCCCCTAATGTTGTTTTGTATGGCAAAAAAAAAAAAAAAAAAGAAAAGAAAAGAAAGGAAAAAAAGAGTTTGCATATGAGATCAAGGATCTCGGAATGGGAGATTATCTGGGTGAGCTCTAAATATCCTCACAAACGTCCTTCTAAGAGGAATATTTTACACCCAGAAGTGGAGACAGCCACGTGAAGACACACGTGGGACTGAAGTGGTGGGGCCACAGGCCAAGGACACGAGGCGGCCCCGTAAGCTGGGAGAGGCAGGAAGGGTTCTCCGAGGAAGCAGCCCTGCTCACACCTCACCTTGAGCTCAAATTTCTGGCCCCCAGAACTGTGAGAGAATAAATTTTAAAATACAAAAAATTAGCTTGGCATGGTAGCACGCACCTGTAATCCCAGCTACTCAGAAGGCTGAGGCAGGAGAATTGCTCGAAGCTGGGAGGCGGAGGTTGCAGTGAGCCGAGATCGTGCCATCGCACTCCAGCCTGGGTAACAAAGCAAGACTCTGTCTCAAAAAAAAGAAAAAATATATATACATACACACACACATAAACACATATAGACACACACACATATATGCATACACACACAACACATACACACATATATATGCATGTGGATGATGGAATACAAAGAAAATCCATACTTGCTTTTTTTTTTTTTGCGACGGAGTTTCGCTCTTGTTACCCAGGCTGGAGTGCAATGGTGCGATCTCGGCTCACCGCAATCTCCGCCTCCTGGGTTCAGGCAATTCTCCTGCCTCAGCCTCCTGAGTAGCTGGGATTACAGGCACGCGCCACCATGCCCAGCTAATTTTTTGTATTTTTAGTAGAGACGGGGTTTCACCATGTTGACCAGGATGGTCTTGATCTCTTGACCTCGTGATCCACCCGCCTCGGCCTCCCAAAGTGTGGGATTACAGGCGTGAACCACCGCGCCTGGCCGCACTTGCTTTTTTTTTAAAAAAAAACAAAAACAAAAACAAAAACAAAAAAACAGCACCTCCCCCTGTCTCGCAGGCTGGAGTTCAGTGGCGTGATCTCAGCTCACTGCAACCTCCGCCTCCCGGGCTTAAGCAATTCTCCTGCCTCAGCCTCCCAAGTACCTGGGACTACAGGCACAATCCACCATGCCCAGCTAATTTTGTATTTTTAGTAGAGATGGGGTTTCACAATATTGGCCAGGCTGGTCTCAAACTCCTGACCTTGTGATCCGCCCACCTCAGCCTCCCAAAGTGCTGGAATTACAGGCGTGAGCCAGCACACCCGGCCGAAAAAGCCACACTTTCTAATGATCCCTGTCTTACATATTTTCGATCCACCTTTTATTCGATAATGAGAATATGTCGCTTGATGACGGTGTTGAGAACAGAGGTTGAAAATGCGCAGTGACAAACCGAGCATCTCCCATCCAGTGTGGGACATGGGTCTGCCACGCAGCCTGGGTGCTGGCCACGACCCTCAGAAGGTGGTAGAGGGCTGGGGATGAGACGTGGGCTCCGAGGCGACCCAGCCGGTGCCCGGCCTTTGAGCCATGCCCTGATTCCGTGATTCCCCCCGAAGCCTTCGGGCTCCTCCAAGCGCCTCTCCCGGTCCCCAGCCCCGCCAGCGGCTAGAGTCCCTCTCCTCCGACAAAGCGTCCAGGATTAGGTCCCGTGGAGTTTCCATCCTGTTTGCCTTTGATTTTTTTTTTTTTTTTAAGCCTTTCATTTTAACTATTAGGCATTTCGGGGCAGGCTGCGTGGTGTCATCTGCATTTCAAAAAAGCGTCGCCGTGAGGATTTGTTTTCTCCCTTCGAACTGTTTCCTTGTTCTTCTCCCAGACGTGGGTAATCTACACCCGTCTTTTGTTTGTTTTCTTCAAGGTCCTATATCATATTATCTTACATTGTTCTCAGGCAATACCTTCCTTCTTTGTCTCAAAGTCTCCCACATGGACAAAGCCCGCGGTTCCCAGATAACTGCCCTGTCCTCCCGTCTCCCCCATCAGCCCCCGCGGCTGCTGCACCTGCACAGTAAACCCAGAATTCTCGGGGTCACCCTCAACCCTGTGTCACTTTCTACCCCCAGACACACTGAGTTCTAATATGGATCTTGACTCTCTTGTCGAGATGGAGTCTCGTTCTGTCGCCCAGGCTGGAGGGCAGTGGCGAGATCTCAGCTCACTGCAACCTCCGCCTCCTGGGTTCAAGTGGTTCTCTTGCCTCAGCCTCCCAAGTAGCTGAGATTATAGGCGTGCACCATCATTCCCAGCTAACTTTTGTATTTTTAGTATAGACGGGGTTTCACCATGTTGGCCAGGATGGTCTCGAACTCCCGACCTCAGGTGATCCACCCACCCTGAACTCCCAACTGAGCCACCACACCCAGCTGAATCTTGCCTTTTTATTTTTTCCCAGCACCTACCCCCCGAATCTTGCCTTTTTAAGTCCCCAAGAGCCTTGGCCCAGACTCCAGGCCACCAAAAATTCCAGGAAGAAGGCCCAGCGGTGCCCAGAGAGGTGTGTGCACAGAACCTGGCCTAAAACCTTGTTTACATCTATACCTAATTGTCTTGCACGTACGCTTTTGTTTACTTTGAAGTCTTTTACATTTTAGAGCACTTTTATGTTCATAGCAAAGGTCCTGGGCATGGTGGCTCATACCTGTAATCACAGCACTTTGGGAGGCCGAGGCAGGTGGATCACCTGAGGTCAGGAGTTTGAGACCAGCCTGGACAACATGGTGAAACCCCATATCTACTAAAAATACAAAAATTAGCTAAGCGTGGTGGTGAGCACCTGTAATCCCAAGTACTCAGGAGGCTGAGGCAGGAGAATCACATGAACCGGGAAGGTGGAGGTTGCCGTGAGCCAAGATGACACCACTGCGCTCCAGCCTGAGTGACAGAGCAAGACTAAAAAAAAAAAAAAAAAATTGAGCAGCAGGTGCAGACGTTCCATAGCCTTCCTCCTTCCACAGGCATAGCCTCCTGCCCCTCCACCCCAACTGGCTGCAATCAGTGCACCAGGAACTCGTCTTGCTCACCCAGAGTCCACAGTTCCCATTGGGGCTCACTCTCTGGGTGGCATGTTCTACGAAATTTTTGTTTATTTATTTATTTATTTATTTATTTATTTATTTATTTATTTTTATTTTTTTGTTTTTTTTGAGACGGAGTTTCGCTCTTGTTACCCAGGCTGGAGTGCAATGGCGCGATCTCGGCTCACCGCAACCTCTGCCTCCTGGGCTCAGGCAATTCTCCTGCCTCAGCCTCCTAAGTAGCTGGGATTACAGGCACGCGCCACCACGCCCAGCTAGTTTTTTGTATTTTTAGTAGAGACGGGGTTTCACCATGTTGACCAGGATGGTCTCGATCTCTCGACCTCGTGATCTACCCGCCTCGGCCTCCCAAAGTGCTGGGATTACAGGCTTGAGCCACCGCGCCCGGCTATATTTTTTTTTAAGACAGGGTTTCACCATGTTGGTCAAGCTGGTCTTGAACTCCCGACCTCAGGTGATCCGCCTGCCTTGGCCTCCAAAGTGCTTGGATTACAAGCGTGAGTCACCACGCTCGGCCTTGTTTTATTTTTGTTTTTGTTTTTGCAGGGTCCTGCCTGTCGCCCAGGCTGGATTGCAATGGCACGATCTCAGCTCACTGCAGCCTCCGCCTCCCGGATTCAAGGGATTCTCCTGCCTCAGCCCCCCAAAGTAGCTGGGACTACAGGTTCCCGCTACCACCCCCGGCTAATTTTTGTATTTTTAGTAGAGACGGGTTTTCACCATGTTGGCCAGGCTGGTCTCGAACTCCTGACCTCAGGTGATCCACCTGCCTCGGCCTCCCAAGGTACCGGATTACAAGAGTGAGCCACGGCGCCCAGCCTCATTCCACAGGTTTCACAAAGGTACTGTGTTCCGCCCCCACCTTGCACTCTCAGACCAAACAGCTTCACTGCTCCAAAAATCCTCTGTGCTCTGCCTGTTCATCCTTCCTTCCCCAGCCCCTGGCAGCCTCTGATCTTTTTACTGTCTCTATAGTTGAGCCTTTTTCCAGAATGTTCTGTAGCTGGAATCCTGCAGCACGGAGCCTTTTCAGATGGGCTTTTTTATTTTTATTTATTTATTTATTTATTTTTTAGACAGAGTCTCGCTCTGTCACCAGACACCAGGCTGGAGTGCAATGGCACAATCTCAGCTCACTGCAACCTCCACCTCCCGGGTTCAAGCAATTCTCCTGCCTCAGCCTCCCGAGTAGCTGGGATTACAGGCACGCGCCACCACGCCCGGCTAATTTTTGTATTTTTAGTAGAGACGGGGTTTCGCCATGTTGGCTAGGTTGGTCTCGATCTCTTGACCTCGTTATCCGTCTGCCTCAGCCTCCCGAACTGTTGGGATTACAGGCGTGAGCCACTGCTCAGACAGGCGTCTTTCACAGAGTCACATGATTTTACAGTTCCTCCATGTCTTTTCCTGGCTTGAGAGCTTTTTTTTTTTTTTTTTTTTTTTGGTCTGGAGATGGAGTCTTGCTCTGTTGCCCAGGCTGGAGCGCAGTGGCGAAATCTCGGCTCACTGTTGAAGCAATTCTCCTGCCTCAGCCTCCCAGGTGGCTGGGATTACAGGTGCCTGCCAGGATGCCCAGCTAATTTTTACATTTTTACTTTATTTTATTTATTTTTTGAGATGGAGTTTTGCTTTTGTTGCCCAGGATGGAGTGCAGTGATGCGATCTTGGCTCACTACAGGCTCTGCCTCCCGGGTTCAAGCAATTCTGCCTCAGCCTCCCAAGTAGCTGGTATTACAGGCGCCTGCCACCACACCCCACTATTTTTTTAATTACTATTGTCTTTAGTAGAGACAGGGTTTTGCCTTGTTGGCCAGGCTGGTCTTGAACTCCTAGCCTCAGGTGACCCACCCACCTCGGCCTGCCCACACTCACCTGTTTTATTGTTTTTTTTTGAGACAGGATCTCGCTCTGTTGCCCAAGCTGGAGTGCAATGGTGTGATCTCGGCTCACTGCAATCTCTCGACCTCCCAGTTTCAAGCAATTCTCCTGACTCAGCCCCTCAAGAAGCTGGGATTATAGGTATGCTCCACCGTGCCCGGCTAATTTTTGTATTTTTAGTAGAGATGGAGTTTCACCATGTAGGCCAGGCTGGTCTCGAACTCCTGACCTCAAGTGAGCTGCCTGCCTTCACCTCCCAAAGTGCTGGGATGACAGCCGTGAGCCACCGTGCCCTGTCAAACCTGGGTTCTTTTTTGTGTGTTCCTAAAGACATGTACATGTGTGTCTGTCATCAGACACAGCAGCTTGATTTCCCACACGTATCTGCTTAAGATTAGAGGCCGGGCGCGGTGGCTCAAGCCTGTAATCCCAGCACTTTGGGAGGCCGAGGCGGGTGGATCACGAGGTCAAGAGATCGAGACCATCCTGGTCAACATGGTGAAACCCCGTCTCTACTAAAAATACAAAAAATTAGCTGGGCGTGGTGGCGCGTGCCTGTAATCCCAGCTACTCAGGAGGCCGAGGCAGGAGAATTGCCTGAACCCAGGAGGCGGAGGTTGCGGTGAGCCGAGATCGCGCCATTGCACTCCAGCCTGGGTAACAAGAGCGAAACTCCGTCTCAAAAAAAAAAAAAAAAAAAAAAAAAAAAAAAGATTAAAACTTGGCCGGGCGCGGTGGCTCATGCCTGTAATCCCAACACTTTGGGAGGCCGAGGCGGGTGGATCACGAGGTGAAGAGATCGAGACCAACCTGGTCAACATGGTGAAACCCCGTCTCTACTATAAATACAAAAAATTAGCTGGGCATGGTGGCACGTGCCTGTAATCCCAGCTACTCAGGAGGCTGAGGCAGGACAATTGCCTGAACCCAGGAGGCAGGCGGAGGTTGCGGTGAGCCGAGATCGTGCCATTGCACTCCAGCCTGGGTAACAAGAGTGAAACTCCATCTCGAAAGAAAGAAAGAAAGAAAAAGAAGAAAGAAAGGAGGGAGGGAGGGAGAGAGAGAAAAGAAAGAAAGAAGAAAGAAAGAAAGAGAAAGAAGAAAGGAAGGAAGGAAGGACGGAAGGAAAGGAAGAAACTGAAACATTGAGCACTTATTTTATGCATGCTGCGGTTGACAGGTCCGCTGATGATACAAACTGTGACATTTAGGCTCTGCCATTACGTTCTCAGGGGCTGGATGGATGAACTTGATGATCTTACCAAAACGGCATGTTGGGCTTTTCTCCATCCAGATTTTCATTCTATGACTATAAAATTGATCAATCAAAAGAAAAAAACATATCCTGCACCTCAACGTGATAAAAGCTGACGTGAAACAGGCACCTCTCCGAGACGGAGGAGGACGTCAGGAGGAGGAGGAGCCGTTTGCTGGCGGTTTTCTCCACGTGCAGTGGGGGCCCCGGCAGGGGTCTTCACCCGGCGTCTCCCCCTGGCCGCCGGGTCTGTCTGATGTTTGTGGACGCCCCATCATGAAGGATTCTCCATCCTTATTAGGGAATTAACACATCCAGCCATGGTGTTCTCTGCCTGGCTGGCTGGGCTGCCTGGAAGTCACTCCCAGGCAGGAATCTGTTCTTTGGGTGCAGTAGAACTAAGCGTTTTGGTAAAGACACTCTTTTTTTTTTTTTTTTTTCCTGCGTTGTATAAGAATCCTAGACTCTGACACCTATCTTCAATAGCACCCTAGTTCAGAATCGGGGTTGGGGGAAGCAAGGGGAACAGAAGAAAGAAACCTAAGAAATACCAGCTCCTTCTTCTCCTTCTCCTTCTTCTTCCTCCTCCTCTCCCCCCTCCTCCTCCTTTTCTCTTTTTTATTTTTTTTTCTATTTTAAAAGACGGGGGTTTCACCATGTTGGTCAGGCTGGTCTTGAACTCCTGACCTCAGGTGATTTGCCCACCTTGGCCTCCAAAGTGCTTGGATTACAGGTGTGAGCCACCACGCCCGGCCCTTCTTCTTCCTTTCTTCTTTTATTGAGACAGACTCTTGCTCTATCACCAGCCTGGAGTGCAGTGGCGCAATCTCGGCTCACTGCAACCTCTGCCTCCTGGGTTCAAGCGATTCTTCCGCCTCAGCCTCCTGAGTAGCTGGAACCACAGGCGCGTGCCACCATGCCCGGTTAATTTTTTTTTTTTTTTTTTTTTTTTTTTTTTTTTTGAGGCAGAGTTTCGCTCTTGTTACCCAGGCTGGAGTGCAATGGCGCGATCTCGGCTCACCGCAACCTCCGCCTCCTGGGTTCAGGCAATTGTCCTGCCTCAGCTTCCTGAGTAGCTGGGATTACAGGCATGTGCTACCATGCCCAGCTAATTTTTTTTTTGTATTTTTAGTAGAGACGGGGTTTCACCATGTTGACCAGGACGGTCTTGATCTTTTGACCTTGTGATCCACCCACCTCGGCCTCCCAAAGTGCTGGGATTACAGGCTTGAGCCACCGCGCCCGGCCGATGCCCGGCTAATTTTTTTGTATTTTTCGTAGAGACGGAGTTTCACTGTATTGGCCAGGCTGGTCTCCATCTCTTGACCTCGTGATCCACCCACCTCAGCCTCCCAACGTGCTGGGATTACAGACGTGAGCTACCGAGCCCCCTTTCTTCTTTTTTTGAGACAGAGTTTCATTCTTGGTGCCCAGGCTGGAGTCCAGTGGTGTGTGATGTTGGCTCACTGCAACCTCCACCTCCCGAGTTCAAACAATTCTCCTGCCTCAACCTCCCGAGCAGCTGGGATTACAGGGGCCCGCCACCATGCCCAGCTAATTTTTGTATTTTTAGTAGCGACAGGGTTTCTCCTTGTTGGTCAGGCTGGTCTCGAACTCCTGACCTCAGGTGAGCCGCCCGCCTCGGCCTCCCAAAGTTCTGGGATGACAGGCGTGAGCCACCGCGCCCGGCCACATCAGCTTCTTTGTGACTTAGCATAAGGTGTATTTGTCCTCCACCTCATTCACGGATGTGCAGACGACAGCCAGGCCTTTGCAGGTTCCCTGAGCATTCCTGTGGATCCAGGGTCTCTTCCCATGCCTGGAAGGCTGCCCTGAGGCAAGGGCGGTCTTGATGGTGCTGGAGGGAACCGTGCTACAGCTTCACAGGGTGGAGGCGTCTGCACATGTGATGAAACGGCATGGACATGCAAACACCTGTGCAAACCGGCGCGATCTGAGCAAGCTCCGGGCATCACACCAGCATCAGCTTCCCGGACTTGACGCTCTAGTATCGAGTTACTCCAGCAGTTAGTTAATGCTAGTACCTTGGCTGGGCACGGTGGCTCACACCTGTCATCCCAGCACTTTGGGAGGCCAAGGCGGGTGAATCACCTGAGGTCAGGGGTTCAAGACCAGCCTGACCAATGGGGTGAAACCGCATCTCTACTAAAAATACAAAAATTAGCGGGGCATGGTGATGGGTGCCTGTAATCTGGCTACACAGGAGGCTGAGGAAAGACAGTCTCTTGAACCCAGGAGGCGGAGGTTGCCGTGAGCTGAGATTGCGCCACTGCACTCCAGCCTGGGCAACAGAGCGAGACTCTGTCTCAAAAAAGAAAAAAAAAAAAACACGCTAGTACCTGCTCTGCCAGCACCACTGCAGTGTCTGTTTAATACCTAGTTATTTTAGCACCTAGGCACTCCAGTATCTTTTTTTTTTTTTTTTTGAGACGGAGTTTCACTCTTGTTACCCAGGCTGGAGTGCAATGGCGCAATCTCGGCTCACCGCAACCTCCGCCTCCTGGGTTCAGGCAATTCTCCTGCCTCAGCCTCCTGAGTAGCTGGGATTACAGGCACGCACCACCATGCCCAGCTAATTTTTGTATTTATAGTAGAGACGGGGTTTCACCATGATGGCCAGGCTGGTCTCGAACTCCTGACCTCAGGTGATCCACCCACCTCGGCCTCCCAAAGTGCTAGGATTACAGGTGTGAGCCACCGCACCTGGCCGCATCTAGGTACTCTTATGTCTAGTATCCAGTTTCTCTAGTACTCAGCAACTCTAGTATCTGGTTACCCTAACCCACTTACTTTAGAACCTAAGCATTCCAGTATTATATATGCTCTGGCATCTAAATGCTCTAGTATCCAGGTACTCTAGTATGTAGTATATAGTAATTGTGTAGATATGCTACTAGATAATGTGAACATCTAGTTACCCTGGTATCTAGTGACTCTGCTATCTAGTATCCAATTACTCTAGTATCTGGTTACTCTGGGACAGTATCTAGTATCTAATTGCTGTATAGTATCTAGTATATATTGAGTAGACACCCTACTATCTAGTTAAAGCAGGCATTTAGTTGCTCTGGTATCCAATTACTCTAATAGCTAGTATCCAGTTACTCTAGTACCTAGTTATACTAATGTCTAGTAACTAGTTACTCCAGTATCTGGCTACTCTGGGACAGTATCTAGTATCTAATGCTCTGGCATCTAAATACTAGCAGATACTACTAGATACTCTAGTATCTGGGTACTCAAGTATGGTGTCTGGTACCTAGTTACTCTCATACCTGGCCCTCTAGTTATATCAGGCATATATGGAATGCTCCTGTGTGTTTCTTTTTTTTTTTTTTTTTTTTTTTTTTGAGACGGAGTTTCGCTCTTGTTACCCAGGCTGGAGTGCAATGGCGCGATCTCGGCTCACCGCAACCTCCGCCTCCTGGGTTCAGGCAATTCTCCTGCCTCAGCCTCCTGAGTAGCTGGGATTACAGGCACGCACCACCATGCCCAGCTATTTTTTGTGTATTTTTAGTAGACGCGGGGTTTCAACATGTTGACCAAGATGGTCTCGATCTCTTGACCTTGTGATCCACCCGCCTCGGCCTCCCAAAGTGCTGGGATTACAGGCTTGAGCCACCGCGCCCGGCTGTATTTTTTTTTTTTTTTAGACAAAGTCTCTGTGGCCAGGTTGGAGTGCAGTGGCACGATTTTGGCTCACTGCAACCTCCGCCTCCCAGGTTCAAGCGATTCTCCTACCTCAGCCTCCTCAGCAGCTGGGACTACAGGCGCCCACCCCCATACCCAGCTTATTTTTTTGTATTTTTAGTAGAGATGGGGTTTCACCGTGTTGCCCAGGGTGGTCTTCAACTCCTGACCTCATGGTCCGCCCACCTCAGCCTCCCAGTGTGCTGGGATTGCAGGCGTGAGCCACCGCGCCCGGTCCATATTTGCAGTTTTTGTTGGGACGGGGCAGCTCCCAGAGAGCTGCGGCAGATCATGACAAGAGAATAGGTCATTCCGAAAACATGAGGCAGATGATAACAGAATTGAACGAAGGGCTGACGGGCTAGGGAAAAAAATATTTTGGCTCCTAGTGGCGAATTTTATAAAACGGAGAAACCGGCTGGGGCGGTGACTCACACTTGTAATCCCAGCACTTTGGGAGGCCGAGGTGGGTGCATCGCGTGAGCCCAGGAGTTAGAGACCAACCTGGGCAACAGAGTGAGACCCAGCTCTTCAACAATTAGAAAACATTAGCTGGCTGTGGTAGTGGCACCGGTGGTCCCAGGTACTCAGGAGGCCGAGGCCAGAGTCGCAGCCACAGTGAGCCAAGACTGTGTCACCACACTCTAGTCTGGGTGACAGAATGAGAGCCTGTCTTTAAAAAAAAAAAAAAATTGTTAAAAAAAGTCTATTCCAGGCCAGACGCAGTGGCTTACACCTGTAATCCCAGCACTTTGGGAGGCCGAGGTGGGTGAATCACCTGAGGTCAGGAGTTCAAGACCAGCCTGGCCATCATGGAGAAACCCCATCTTTAAAAATAAATTAATTATCTAATTAATTAATTAAATAATAGGCCGGGTGCAGTGGCTCACGCCTGCAATCTCAGCACTTTGGGAGGCCAAGGTGGGTGGATCACCTGAGGTCAAGAGTTCCAGACCAGCCTGGCCAACATGGCAAAACCCTGTCTCTACTAAAAATACAAAAAACTACTGGGCATGGTGGTGCTTGCCTGTAATCCCAGCTACTCAGGAGGCTGACATGGGAAAATCGTTTGAACCCGGGAGGCGGAGTTTGCAGTGAGCCGAGATCGTGCCACTGCACTCCAGCCTGGGCAACAGAGCGAGACTCTGTTTAAAAAATAAAATAATAATAAAAGAAAGAAGAAGAAAAGTTCCCACAGAGTGCTTTACACAGCCTGCCATCCCCCCGGCATGGGGCAGTCAGCCCGCTGGCTCCTGAGGGGCACCTGAGAGGCACTGGCTAATGACACAGAGACCCTGAGCTGGTGTCATTAGCACGACCTGGACCCCTGGCCCCAGAAAGGGGTCTCCTGCTTCCCTCCTGCCGCTGCTGGTGACCGGGTTTGGGTGGCAGCCCCCAGCCTCTGCTGTGAGCTGGGGGGTGGGGAGGTAGCTTCCTGTAACCAGGGGTAACAGTGTCCTCGCACCCCAGCCCGGGCAGCACATGTGTGTGACTGTCTGTGTCTGTCGCCCACGCTGGCCCCAAATCTATTTTGAAACCGTTTACATTTTCACCTCCGGGCAAATGACGGCTTCAGTCAGTGTTCCTTTGGGGAAGCAGGTTTCTCTGATGCTATTTGGGGACCCGCTTGGTGCCTGGCAGGGTGAGGAGTCTGCTTCCTCCTTGCCAGGCCTGTGCTAAAGCTTCACCAGTGTCCCCAGATGTGTGAACCCGCAGCACTTCCGGGGCTCCCTCCAGCCGGGGGCCTCAGGCCTCCTACCACCTCGAGCAGAGGGCATTCTCAGCAGCTCTTGAGCTACCTGGGATGAGAGCAGGTCTTGCTGAGAACAGTTCCCGTGGCACCACCGTGGGTGGGCACCACTCGGTGACCCAAGTGACACCACTGGGTGACCCAAGGCCAACCCACCTCGAGAAGAGCCCAGAAGTGGACAGAGAGGCCTGACCCTGACCCAAGGAGATGGCAGGTCCCTGGTCTGTTCAGACTGGACAGCAGGATGCAGCAATAGGAATAGAAGACAGGGCCGAACGTGGTGGCTCACGCCTGTAATCCAAGCACTTTGGAGGCCAAGGCAGGCAGATCACCTGAGGTTGGGAGTTCAAGACCAGCCTGACCAACATGGTGAAACCCTGTCTTTAAAAAAAAAAATTGAAAAAAAAAAAAAAAGAATAGAGGACAGGCCAGGCAGGGTGGCTCACACCTGCGATCCCAACAGTGTGGGAGGTGGAGGAGGGCAGATCACCTGAAGTTAAGGGTTCAAGACCAGCCTGGCCAACATGGCAAAACCCCGACTCTACTAAAAAATACAAAAATTAGTCAAGCGTGGTGGCAGGTGCCTGTAATCCCAGCTACTCAGGAGGCTGAGGCAGGAGAATTGCCTGAACCCGGGAGGCGGAGGTTGCGGTGAGCCGAGATCAAGCCACTGCACTGCAGTCTGGGAGACAAGAGCAAGACTCCATCTCTTATCTTTTTTTTTTTTTTTTTTTTTGACACGGAGTTTCGCTCTTGTTACCCAGGCTGGAGTGCAATGGCGCGATCTCGGCTCACCGCAACCTCCGCCTCCCGGGTTCAGGCAATTCTCCTGCCTCAGCCTCCTGAGTAGCTGGGATTATAGGCACGCGCCACCATGCCCAGCTAATGTTTTGTATTTTTAGTAGAGACGGGGTTTCACCATGTTGACCAGGTTGGTCTCGATCTCTCGACCTTGTGATCCACCCGCCTCGGCCTCCCAAAGTGCTGGGATTACAGGCTTGAGCCACCGCGCCCGGCCAAGACTCCATCTCAAACAGCAACAACAACACACACTTGTGGGTCCACCCGAGCCAGGAGCTCTAGGGCGAGGCCGGAGCGTCTGTGGGGACCAGCGCCCTACCAGCTGCAGCAGGTTCTGGGCACCAGCTCTCCCTCCACACGACCGTGGCGGACAACTGGAGCTCTCCCTGGGCTGGAGGTCCTGTGCCCCAGCCCCACCCACGGTTCCACAGCAGGGCGAGGCCGGCAGACCCCTCCCCACCGTGAACACAGCCCTGCTCCGGGCCTGGCCGCTGCATCCAGCCCAGAAATGGATGCTGTTTACAAATGGGGCCCAGGCATCCAGGCTCTCTCCTGACCCCCGGCCTCCCTCCCCTGACTTCCCCCGTGGATGGAATGACTGATCACCCTCAGGAGGGGGAAGCAGTCTCGCCCTCGGCGGGTGGCGGCGGGCAGCGGGGGGCGGCTGAGTGCCTAATGGACGTCTCAGACCCCTAGCCTTGTCAAACGCATCAGCCCGAGGCCTGGCCGGAGAGGCAATTAGCAGATCGAGCCATGAATCATTGATGGCTGTCGGGGTGCGGCCGTTTTGGACTGATTACCTCATGTTTTATTCATGGATCTGGGCTCCACATAACCATGTTTTTAGTGGGGAAATCGAGGCTAACGCACAGAAGGTGCAAAGCACTGGTGATCTGGGCCCCCGCAAAGTGCCAGAATTACAGGCATGAGCCACCGTGCCTGCTATCTGATCTAACAGATATGTAACGCCCAGCCTGGCCCGGCGCGGCGCCTCAACGCCCGCAATCCCAGCACTTTGGGAGGCCCAGGTGGGCGGATCACCTGAGGTCAGGCGTTCCAGAGCAGCCTGGCCAACATGGTGAAACCCATGTCTACTAAAAATACAAAAAATTCACCAGGTGCAGCGGTGTGGGCCTGTAATCCCAGCTACACGGGAGGCCGAGGCAGGAGAACAACTTGAATCCGAGAGGTGGAGGTTGCAGTGAGCCGAGATCGCTCCACTGCACTCCAGCCTGGGCGACAGAGCCAGACTCTGCTGAAAAGGAAGGAAGGGAGGGAGGGAGGGAGGGAGAAGACTCGTCACTGCCCGAGAGTCCTTGCCGGGAACATTCACAGGAGTTTTCGGGCCTTGTTTTCTTTCAACACTGTTTTCCGAGGGTTTCATGCTGACTGTTGCTCCATTTTCTTTTTTTTTTTTGAGACGGAGTTTCGCTCTTGTTACCCAGGCTGGAGTACAATGGCGCGATCTCGGCTCACTGCAACCTCCGCCTCCTGGGTTCAGGCAATTCTCCTGCCTCAGCCTCCTGAGTAGCTGGGATTACAGGCACGCGCCACCATGCCCAGCTCATGTTTTGTATTTTTAGTAGAGACGGGGTTTCGCCATGTTGACCAGGATGGTCTCAATCTCTTGACCTCGTGATCCACCCGCCTTGGCCTCCCAAAGTGCTGGGATGACAGGCTTGAGCCACCGCGCCCGGCCTTGTTGCTGCATTTTCTGTCATCTGCCACACCCAGCTTCCAGGGCTAAACTGCGGGGGTTTCCCGGGCCCCTCCTGCTATCTCCCCAAACCTGCTGGGCCGATCCCAACCTCAGTGCCATGGCAGCAGTGGGTAAATGCCGGTGTGATACCGCCTCCTTCACATCAGGGAGACCCCACGTCCCCACGGGGAATAAACGCAGGTTCCCACTCAGGATGCCGCTGCACAGACGCTGATGGCCCTGTGGGCAGGACCGGCAGCACCCACGATGCCTGCAACCCGGACCCAGCAGGGACCAGGAACCAGGAGCCGGCCCCTCCTCCTTCCCCAGAGCCCCCCGGCCTGATACACCCACCGATGTTGTCACCACAGCCTCATCCAGAGGGTGGAAGGGAAGGTGTCCCCCACTGTCTCCCGAAGGATGCGTGAGACGGCCGCAAAGACAGCCTGCCTGGAAGGGTTCTCAACCCTCGGTTTCCACAGCCGCCCCGGGGGACCCAGACATCAGAGGCGGGCGCGGCAGAAAACGCAGGACGACAGCCCGCTTTGTGCTCCCAGCACCCGGCCGCGTGAGAGGCCGGGGCTTTCTGTAGCCGTGTCCATCTGATTTGGGGGGAACCAGGACCCAGGGAGGGGAGCAGCCCGGCCCATTGTCTGCTGCTTCTCTTCCAGCCCCTCCCCAGCCAGCCCCCAGCCCCCACTCCGGACGCCGGAGGCCCAGCGTACCCCAGGGGAAATCCACGCAGCTTCTCGGGAAAGGTCCCCACATCTGGGACAGGGCCGGAGCTGGAGTCCTGGAAGACATCTGGGGTGCAGAGAGTGACCCCCGGCCCATGGAGGCCACGTGGGGGCCTCGGCTCCCGGGCAGGCATCTTCCCACCTGACCTGTGGGTGCCCCTCTCTCGCCTCAGCTCACCTCCCCCAAGCCAGGGCCTTTCTCAAGAAGCACCCACCGTGCCTCCTCTTCCCAACTGGACCCTGAAAAGCCTCTGCTGTCTTTCGACAAGTTGCAATTTGGAAGCGTTCTTTGTTTCGTTTTGTTATTGGAGACTTTAATCTTGGTGGTGGCGGAGAACATTCTAGAAGCTACAAGGAAGCAGCACCTTGCAAGAAGCCAAAGCTGAAAATCTCAGGGTCGGGCGCAGTGGCTCACGCCTGTAATCCCAGCACCTTGGGAAGCCTCACGCCTGTAATCCTAGCACTTTGGGAGGCCAAGGAAGGTGGATCATTTGAGGTCAGGAGTTCAAGACCAGCCTGGCCAACATGGCAAAACCCTGTCTCTACTAAATATACAAATATTAGCCCAGGGTGGCGGTATGCACTTGTAACACCAACTGGTTGGGAGGCTGACGCAGAAGAGTCACTTGAACCCAGGAGGTGGAGGTTGCGGTGAGCAGAGATCGCGCTGCTGCACTCCAGCCTGGGCGACAGAGCGAGACTCCGTCTCAAAAAAAAAAAAAACCGGCCGGGCGCGGTGGCTCACATCTGTAATCCCAGCACCTTGGGAGGCCGAGGCGGGTGGATCACGAGGTCAAGAGATCGAGACCATCCTGGTCAACATGGTGAAACCCCGTCTCTACTAAAAATACAAAACATCAGCTGGGCATGGTGGCGCGTGCCTGTAATCCCAGCTGCTTGGGAGGCTGAGGCAGGAGAATTGCCTGAACCCAGGAGGCGGAGGTTGTGATGAGCCGAGATCACGCCATTGTACTCCAGCCTGGGTACAAGAGCGAAACTCCATCTCAAAAAAAAAAAAAAAAAAAAAAAAAACCCGAAAAAAAACAAAAACAAAAACAAATTCTGTCCCGGAAGACTAGCTTCCATGGGCAAAGAGCTGTGAGATGCCTCCAGTGTTCAATGATAAACAGGCACAAATTGGCAGCTAAAACCTCACTCTCTGAGAAAAGCTGCATGCCTCCGCGTGCACACCCGGACACACACGCCAGGTCCCGACCGCAGTGGCGTCAAAGGTCCCGGTTCTGGGTGGAGGCGCTGAGAGTCCCAGCTTTGCCGTGTGGTTTGGTGTGGGGTGCTTTTCCGTGTCGGTGGAATTTTCTAGGTTCCTGAGGTCCTGTCCTAATTGGCGAGAAGACCAGTACCTTCTTTTTCGGACAGCCCGGCTGATAGCAATCGGACATTGGAGTGGGCACGAGGGTGAACGGGCAGATGTCCCAGCAGCCTGCCTCTCAACCCCGGCCCGCCTCTGACACTAATTCGCTGTGTGAGCAGGAGCTGGGGCCGGCCCGGCCGCCACCCTCTTCTGTGAAGGCCAGGCATCTGCAGAGTCACAGACGGTCAGGTCTGCAGGGGACCACAGAGAGGAAGGAGTGCCTTTAACTAATTCAGGGCGCTCCGTCCACAGCACACACACACACACAGATGCTTCTCACAGTGGAGGCACACACTTCCTAAAAATTAAAAACTGCTAATGCCTGTAATCCCAGCCATTTGGGAGGCTGAGGTGGGCGGGTCACCCAAGGTCAGGAGTTCGATATCAAAACCCCTGTCCCTACTAAAAATACCAAAATTAGCCGCAGGTGGTGGAGGGTGTCTGTAGTCCCAGCTACTCAGGAGGCTGAGGCAGGAGAATCACTTGAAACGGGGAGGCGGAGATTGCAGTGAGCCGAGATTGAGTCACTGCACTCCAGCCTGGGCAACAGTGCGAGACTCTGTCTTAAAAAGCAAAAAATATATATATAAATAAAAACATTTTTGTTACAGCTAGGGTTTTGCCATGTTGCCCAGGCTGGTCTCGAACTCCTATGTTCCAGCAATCCTCCCACCCCGGTCTCCCAAAGTGCTGGGTTTACAGGAGCGAGCCACCATGCCCCAGCCTTATACTTTTCATATTGCAGCAATTATAGATTCACCACAATTTGCAGAGAGAATACAGAGAGGTTCACACTCTTCACCCATCTTGCCCTGGTGGTTGCATCTCAGAGAACTGGACTACACTATCAGATCCAGGAGCCCAGCTGGGCACAGGGGCTCACGCCTGTGATCCCAGCACTTGGGAGGCCGAGGCATGTAGATCACTTGAGGTCAGGAGTTCAAGACCAGCCTGGTCAACATGGTGAAACCCCATCTCTACCCAAAATACAACGATTAGCTGGGTGTGGTGGCGCATATCTGTAGTCCCAGCTCCTTGGAAGGCTGAGGCACAAGAATTGCTACAGCCCAGAAGGTCGAGGCTACAGTGAGCTGAGATCGAGCCACTGCACTCCAGCCTGGGTGCCTGGGTGACAGAGTGAGACCTGTGTCTGGAAAAAAAAAAAAAAAAAAAAAGCAAAGTAGAAACTGGAGGTCACAGGAAGACTTGGAACTCCTGGAACCCTCAGAAGCTGGAAAGGGCAGAAAGGGGTCCCCAGAGGGAGCGCAGCCTGGCAGACACCTTCATTTCCAGGGCCCCGCATGGAGTAGAAGCTCAGCAAACCCTGTGAACAAGCCCTGCCTGTCTAGCCTCCTGTGGGTCCCTGGCCCGGGCCAACCAGGCCAACCTGAGAGGCCCCAAGAGCTTCAGCCTCCCCATCCCGGGGATTCAGGTAGATGGGGCCATGAGCACCAGCTGAGGCCTTGTTCCCTGGGGGACCCCCTATTTACCCAGATGTTGGGTGCAGCCCCCCTGCAGAGGCCCGTCCAACATGGGTTTTCAAAGAAACAGACAAATCCACAGAGATAGAACGGGGGCCGGCCTTGGTGGCTCACACCTGTGATCCCAGCTCTTTGGGAAGCCAAGGCAGATGGATCACGTTTAGGTCGGGAGTTCCAGACCAGCCTGGCCAACATGGTGAAACCTTGTCTCTACTAAAAATACAGAGATAGGCCGGGCGCGGTGGATCAAGCCTGTAATCCCAGCACTTTAGGAGGCCGAGGTGAGTGGATCACGAGGTCAAGAGATCGAGACCATCCTGGTCAACATGGTGAAACCCCGTCTCTACTAAAAATACAAAAAAAAAAAAAAAAAAATTAGCTGGGCATGGTGGCGTGTGCCTGTAATCCCAGCTACTCAGGAGGCTGAGGCAGAAGAATTGCCTGAACCCAGGAGGCAGAGGCTGTGGTGAGCCGAGATCACGCCATTGAACTCCAGCCTGGGTAACAAGAGCGAGACTCCGTCTCAAAAAAAAAAAAACAAAAAAACAGAGATTAGGTGAATGTGGTGGCAGGCACCTGTAATCCCAGCTAGTGGGGAGGCTGAGGCAGGAGAATCACTTGCACCTGGGAGGCAGAGATTGCAGTGAGCCAAGATCACGCCATTGCACTCCAGCCTGGGCAACAGGATCGAAACTTGGTTTCACAAAAAATATATATATATTGTGGTTTCGTGGGATTGGCACTGTGGCTCCTGTCTGTCATCCCAACACTTGGGGAAGCCAAGGTGGGAGGATCGCTTGCGGACAGGAGTCCAAGACCAGCTAGGCAACAGAGTCAGTCATCATCTCTACAAAAAATAAAAAATTAGCTGGGTGTGGTGGTGCATGCCTGTGGTCCTAGCTACTCAGGAGGCTGGGATGGGAGGATTGCTTGAGCCTGGGAGGTGGAGGCTGCGGTGAGCTGTGAACACATGGTGGCACTCCTGCATGGGCGACAGAGCAAGACCCCATCTCTTAAAAAAAAAAAGGGGGCGGGGCCAGGTACGATGGCTCATGCCTGTAATCCCAGCACTTGGGAGGCCAAGGCAGTCAGATCACTTGAGGTCAGGCATTGGAGACCAGCCTGGCCAACACGGCGAAACCCCCTCTCTACTAAAGATAGAGAAATCAGCCGGGCGTGGTGGCTCACGTCTGTAATTCTAGCACTTTGGGAGGCCGAGGTGGGTGGATCACCTGAGGTCAGGAGTTCAAGACCAGCCTGGCCATCATGGAGAAACCCCATTTAAAAAAAATAATAATAAATGGGCTGGGCGCGGTGGCTCACGCCTGTAATCCCAGCACTTTGGGAGGCCGAGGCAGGTGGATCACGAGGTCAAGAGATCGAGACCATCCTGGCCAACATGGTGAAACCCCGTCTCTACTAAAAATACAAAAATTAGGCCGGGCGCGGTGGCTCAAGCCTGTAATCCCAGCACTTTGGAAGGCCGAGGCGGGTGGATCACGAGGTCGAGAGATCGAGATCATCCTGGTCAACATGGTGAAACCCCGTCTCTACTAAAAATACAAAAAATTAGCTGGGCATGGTGGCAGGTGCCTCTAATCCCAGCTACTCGGGAGGCTGAGGCAGGAGAATTGCCTGAACCCAGGAGGCGGAGGTTGCGGTGAGCCGAGATCGTGCCATTGCACTCCAGCCTGGGTAACAAGAGCGAAACTCTGTCTCAAAAAAAAAAAAAAAAAAGAAAAAAAAAAATACAAAAATTAGCTGGGCATGGTGGCGCATGCCTGTAATCCCAGCTACTCAGGAGGCTGAGGCAGGAGAATTACCTGAACCCAGGAGGCGGAGGTTGCGGTGAGCCGAGATCGCGCCACTGCCCTCCAGCTGGGCCACAGAGCGAGACTCCATTTCCCCTCCGCCAAAAAAAAACACAATAAAAATAAATAAAATTAAAAATAATTTTAACAAATAAAAGAAAGTGGATCAGTGAGTGCCAGGGCTGGGGCGGGAGATGGGCACTGATGGCTGATGAAGATGACTGGGTTTGCTTTAAAATGGTTACTTTCACCGGGCGCGGTGGCTCAAGCCTGTAATCCCAGCACTTTGGGAGGCTGAGGCGGGTGGATCACGAGGTCAAGAGATCAAGACTATTCTGGTCAACATGGTGAAACCCCGTCTCTACTAAAAAAATACAAAAAATTAGCTGGGCATGGTGGTGCGTGCCCGTAATCCCAGCTACTCAGGAGGCTGAGGCAGGAGAATTGCCTGAACCCAGGAGGCGGAGGTTGCGGTGAGCCGAGATCGCACCATTGCACTCCAGCCTTGGTAACAAGAGCGAAACTCCATCTCAAAAAAAAAAAAAAAAAAAGGTTACTTTCGCGTTGTGTGAATTTCGCCTCAGTAAAAGTCACCTTCCTGTTGTTCTCTCTGTTGCAAAGGTGAGGCAGGCACGCTGGTAGATGAAATGGTAATGCGGGCGTGTGGTTCTCACCAGTCTTTAAAAGCACCTCCAGGGAGAGAGGTTTGCGTGAACGGCACTGTTTTTATGTAGCTGCCAAAAAGCTATGACAGCAAAGACCTTCAGTCCCCAAAGCCAAGGCCAGCTCCTGTCCACGTCCCTGCTAGCCGCCAAGGCCCTCAGATCTTGCAAAGTGAAGAGTGACCACCTCTGACCGAGGGGCTCAGGCCCCTCCTCATCACTCCCGGGACCTCTGCCCTCAGGTTGGCAAATCTGAACCTCCAATCCTCTTCCGGCCCAGAGGAGCCACCGGGGTTCCAGTCTCAGCTTGGGGAAGGGGCAGGAGAAATGAAGCGTCCTCTGAGTCCAAGCTCACACTCACAGGACGTCGCCCTGACTGGCTGTGATCAGGGGATCCCTAGGATGTTGGCCAGGACCCCCTCCCTCTGTGGAACCGAAGCCCCCTGGAGGGCCTAGAAATCTGCATTTTTGAGACAGGGTCTTGCTCTGTCACTCAGGCTGGAGTTTAGTGACATGATCACGGATCACTGTAGCTTTGAACTCCTAGCTCCAGTGATCCTCCCATCTCAGCTTCTTTTTTAAATTTAATTTTATTATTATTATTATTATTTTGAAGACGGGGTTTCACCATGTTGGTCAGGCTGGTCTTGAACTCCCGACCTCAGGTGATCCGCCTGCCTTGGCCTCCAAAGTGCTTGGATTACAGGCGTGAGCCACCACCCACAGCTAATTTTTTTTTTTTTTTTTTTTTTTTTTTGAGACAGAGTTTTGCTCTTGCTGCCTAGGCTGGAGTGCAATGGTACAATCTCCGCTCACTACACCAGGTTCAAGCAATTCTCTGGTCTCCCAAAGTGCTGGGATTACAGGTGTGAGCCACCGCACTTGGCCTAATCTTTTTAATTTAAATAAAAACAGGATTTCACTATGTCGCCCAGGCTACTTTTAAACTCCTAGACTCAAGCAATCCTCCCACCTCAGCCTCTGAAAGTGCTGGGATGCGTGAGTCTGGGCACAGTGGCTCACGCTTGTAATCCCAACACTTTGGGTGACCGAGGCGGGTGGATTACCTGAGTCAGGAGTTTGAGACCAGCCTGACCAACATGGGGCAACCCGGTCTCTACTAAAAATACAAAAATTACCCGGGTGTGGTGGTGGGCGCCTGTAGTCCCAGCTACTCGGGAGGCTGAGGCAGGAGAACTGCTTGAGTCGGGGAGGCAGAGGTTGCAACGAACCGAGATTGTGTCACTGACCTCCAGCCTGGACGACAGAGCGACTCCATCTCAAAAACAAATAAACACAATCCAAAGTGCTGGGTTGCCAGGTGTGAGCCACTGTGCCTGGCTGGAGTCTGCATGTTTAACACCGTAATTCCCACCCCAGACCAGCCTGGAGGTTCCTACCCTCAGGGGCAGATGTTCCCATTTCCCAGCCAGGAACCCTGAGGCTCATTGGCTCAGAGACAGCTCAGCAGGGGCTGAGCCAAGACCTGCCCGCCAGGCCCCCGAGTTCCTTCCCAGGCCTCCTGGAGCCATCCCAGGGCCCCGCTTCCCCCTCCCTGTGCCCTGGCACTCAGCCCCCAAGGCCCCCTGAGCCTTCCCAGGCCCCGGCTCCCAAGCCCATGGCCGGGCCCTTTGCATGGGGCATCTTTGGGAGGGGAATTGTCTGTTCTCCTTAAACATCCATCTTTAAGCCGTCCGTTGTCTTGGCAACGGTCTACGGCTGACCTTTGTGCAGAAAAAAAGGGTGACCTTCCCAGTACACCCCCCAGCCGCCGCCCCCCCACCGAGGCCCGGTTTAAAGGCATCTGTCTAAACAATGCATTATGGATTTCTCCACCGGGTGCGCACGGGCCGAGAATTTCAATCTGGGCGGCTCTGCCAGTTCCTAAACTAGAGGCGCACGCAGGGAGAGGGTGTCGCACACACTCGCCGGAACGCTCAGGCCCTGGGAACAGACCCCAGACTCAGGCGGGTGGAGAGCAGAGCCCCCCGCCTCAGTTCCTCCATCCGACTCCCAGGGGCGCGGCCCGGTGGGAGCGTCACGCCTCCTGGCTGCTGACACCCAGCCTCTGGGACGCGCCTGTCCCACTGTGGAAACTGGGACGGGGACTGAGGCAGACCCCCGGGCACCTGCCAAAGCCACCACCCCAGAGGGGCTGGATGCCCGCCGTGGCCCAAGGTCACCACTGGCCCCCTGGGGGCTGATGAGAGCTCTCTCGTGGGAAAAGGGGCTGGCTTGGGCAGGCTGGTCCCCACACGGGTGGGCAGCAGGCCACAGACACCCCCCCGCCTGCACACGCTGGCACAGGAAACTCCATCAATGCCTCTCCCTCTGATCTCTCAATCTGTCCGTGATGAGAAAAGGAGAGAAAAAGGAGACAGATCTCCTCCAAAGCTTTCCTGTGGCAGAATTCTGCCCTGAGGTTCTTGCCGGCTTCCAGGCAGCCCTCCCTGCTTGCCTCTTACCACAGACACAGCGCACAAATCATCTCCCTCTTCTGCTCTGAACTCTGCTGTGGCTCCCAAGTGCCCTCAGGAGAAAAACCAAACTCCTCCCTGAGGCCCCTGAAGCCCTCAGCCAGCCCCCGCATCCCCTGCTCCAGCCACACTGGTCTCCTGAAGGACACACCAGGCTCCATGCTGCCTCCAGGCCTTTGCACCTGCTGTTCCTTCTGCTTGGATCCTCTCCATGAGAAACCCAGCTCCTTCGCTCCCTCTGCTGAACTCAGCTCAAAGGACACCTCCTCCAGGAAGCCCTCCTCAGACATTTCGAAGACAGAGAAAGAGAGATGGGCAAAGAGCTGGCTCTTTCACACTCGTGTCCTCAAGGCTCCCCAAGGGTAGGCACCAGCTATGTCTGTATTTTACATTTTTCTATTTATTCTACTCTATTTTCAGAAACTCACGAATGTGGACTTGGTGCCGGACACCCCTCCAAGTCTTTGGTGCCATAAACACCAGTTTTTCAAGGTCCACGTTTGGGGGCTGAGGCCGAGGGAACAGGTGCCTTTCACCAGCTCAAAAATCAATGCATGTGCTTTCCTTTTTTTTTTTTTTTTTTTTTTAATTTTTGAGACAGAGTTTCACGCTTGTTACCCAGGCTGGAGTGCAATGGCGCGATCTTGGCTCACCACAACCTCCGCCTCCTGGGTTCAGGGAATTCTCCCGCCTCAGCCTCCCGAGTAGCTGGGATTACAGGCACGCACCACCACGCCCAGCTAATTTTTGTATTTTTAGTAGAGACGGGGTTTCACCATGTTGACCAGGATGGTCTCGATCTCTTGACCTCGTGATCCACCCGCCTTGGCCTCCCGAAGTGCTGGGATTACAGGCGTGAGCCACCAGGCCCGGCCTTTTTTTTTTTTTTTTTTTTTTTTGAGATGGAGTTTTGCTTTTGTCCCCCCGGCTGGAGTGCAATGACACGATCTCCGCTCACTGCAACCTCCACCTCGTGGGTTGAAATGAACCTCCTGCCTCAGCCTCCCAAATAGCTGATATTACAGGCACATATCACCGCTCCTGGCTAATTTTTGTATTTTTAGCAGAGACAAGGTTTCACCATGTAGGCCAGGCTGGTCTCGAACTCCTGACCTTATGATCCACCTGCCTCAGCCTCCCAGATTGCTGGGATTACAGGCGCACGTTCATGTGTACGTTATGTGATGACACAGGTCACGCTACACCAGGGCCTGCCCCAGAGACCTCCTCCTAACTTGGTCACATCCAGAAAGTCCCTATTTCCAAATAAAGTCCATTCACAAGTTCAGGTGACATTAACAGATCTTTCAGGGAGACGCTGAGCAGCCGCGGTGCCCATGGATGGATTGAGGCCCTCCCCTCTTGCCTGTTCCCATGCCCCCTCCACCTCCAGCACTGAGACCCCAGCTTGAAGCTTCTTCACGCCCTCACCAACCTCTGCGAGGCCCAGGAGACACTGTGAGTCCCTGAGGGCAGGGCCTGGGGCTCCCCCGCCCCACCTGGGCTGGGACCCAGGTGAGATGGGGACCCCTGAGCATTCAGCTGGGGGCCCCTTGCCCAGCTCCTGGGACACTCGAGCTGAGCAGAGTGCAGAGTGCCCCAGCCCCTTCCCAAGTCCCTGCTGGGGAGGTGCTGCCCACTGACGGGGAGATGCCCGAGCACGGAGACTCCAGGGCGGAACGGGGAGGCGGCACCTGGGGCCCAGAGTCCTGTCCTGTCAGGGCCTGGTGCACCCTTGATCCCAAACCCAGAAAAATCAGCGGGAGCCTGAGGCCAGAGCAAGCCAATGGCAACTGGGAACTGGGGTCTCAGGGGCCAGGAAGGCCAGGATGGAGGGCTGCCCCCTCGCCCTGCACGGCACCCCCGGAGCTGCCTCTGTCTCCCCATGTCTCTCAGCTGCCCAAAGACCTGCTCTGTCTCTGCCTCTCTCTGTCTCTCCATCTCCCTCTCTCTCGGTGTCTCTGTTTCTCAATCTCTATCTCTCCATCTCTGACTCTGTCTCCCTCTGTCTCTGTCCCTCTGCCACCTGACCCGGGCGGACAGTATCCTCGGTGGTTCCGCTGTCCCTGGAGGACCAACACGTTCTCCTCTGCCTGAGAGGCCTCCTTCGTGTCCTCTGGGGGTCTGAGAAGACAGGGGGGCTCTGGGCCGCTGCAGGGGCAAGCGGCCTCCGCATCTCCCTGCCCACCGCAGGGCACGGCTGCCAATAAAGGGTGGGGGCGCCGGCACTGTGGCTCCCGCAGGGACAGACCTTCCCGGGTGCCCATGGGAAGAGCAGGCAGCCCTCACCCGCCGCCTGCCACCTGCCAGCCACCCCTTCCAGCCGGCGGGCAAAGGGGCTTCCCGTGACGCTGGGCAGGCTGCAGGCATCCGTGGGGGCCTCCCAAGCCCAGGCAGATTCTGGGACACCCACCCCCATCCTCCCGTAGCAGGAACAGGGCCACACGTGGCTCCACACAGACCACTCCTCCCGACGCTGGAGCCCGCAGTGGGAAATCACCTTCCCTTGGGTCTGAATGGAAAACCGAGGAGCCCTGGACGCAGACACCCCCCTCTCCACAGGCCCGACCTGCCCTCCAGCGCCACCAGCTCAGTGGTGAGACGGCCATCTGCAGGAGCATTCAAACAGGGGCAGGGACTGCCCGAAAAAAGCCTCCCTCACGCGGGCGAGCGCCCATGTGTCGACGCGGTCACAGCTCCACTGCAGAGCCGCCATCCCCACCGCCTGCAGCCGACGGAGAAACCGAGTCACAGGGTAGCCGGGTCACATCCCTGGAAGTGTCAGGGTCAGCGGGGAGACACAAGGCCAAGGCTGGAAGCTGTCTCCACGTGTCCTGCCCGGAACGCCTGGCCCTGCTGCGGAACACGCCCTCTGCTTTTGGCCTTGGTGGGACCCGCCTGGAAGGTGGGATCTTCCTGGAGGGTCAGAGGCCCAAATCCAGGGCCACTGGGAGGGTTTGCAAGGACAGCATTCCCTTACACACTCGGAAGCATCTGGGGACAGCCCGAACGTCCACCCACAGGAGGATGGACGACCGGCGTGCACGGCCCTCCGCCCACCAAACACGACTGAACCGTGGGAAGGACCCAGGCTCGCCTGCGCCTTGGGGGCGTCACGCTCAGGAGAGACGCCAGACACAGAAGGCCCCGCAGGGCGTGATCCCATTTCTATGAACTGCCCAGAACAGACCCATCCACAGAGACAGGAAGGGGCTGCGTGGGTACCAGGGTCTGGGGAGCGGACAGGGAGGGTGGCACGGCAGGGGGGTGACGGTTGAAGGGGATGAGGGTTCCTTTTGTGGTGATGGAAATGTTCCACAGTTGATTGGGATGATGGACACGCAGCTTTGTGAATACAATAAAATCAGTTGTACACTGTAGGCAGGGTGCCGTAGCTCACGCCCGAAATCCCAGCACTTTAGGACGCTGAGGCGGACGGATCACCTGAGGCCATTTCAAACAGCCTGCCTGGCCAGCGTGGCGAAACCCCATCTCTTCTAAAAATACAAAAATCAGCAGGGCGTTTTGGCTCGCACCTATAATCCCAGCACTTTGGGAGGCCGAGGCAGGTGGATCACCTGAGGTCAGGAATTCATGACCATCATGGCCAACATGGTGAAACCCCGTCTCTACTAAAATTGCAAAAATTAGCCGGGTGTGGTGGCGCGCACCTGTAGTCCCAGCTACTCGGGAGGCTGAGGCAGGAGAATCATTTGAACCCAGAGGTGGAGGTTGCGGTGAGCCGACATCGTGCCACTGCACTTCAGCCTGGGCAACAAGAGCAAGACTCTATCTCAAAAAAAAAAAAAAAAAGAAGAAGAAGAGTCCAGGCGAGGTGGCTCAGGCCTGTAATCCCAGCACTTTGGGAGGCTGGGGAGGGCGGATCATGGAGTCAGGAGTTTGGAACCAGCCTGACCAACATGGTGAAACCCCGTCTCTACTAAAAATACAAAAACTAGCTGGGCATGGTGGCAGGCACCTGTAATCCCAGCTACTTAGGAAGCTGAGGCAGGAGAATCTCTTGAACCCAGGAGGCGGAGGTCGCAGTGGGCCGAGATCGCGTCACTGCACCCCAGCCTGGGTGACACAGCGAGGCTCCATCTCAAAAAAAAAAAAAGAAAAGAAAAATTGCCTTCCCTTCTGTTCCTTGTCAATTTTACTCTGTGACACTGAAAGGCATCAATTTCACCTTCCTCTGGAGACACATACAAGGAAGCCTTTTCTAGGAGCCTTGCTAGGTGGTGAGCCTGCCGTCCCTGGAGGTATGTAAGCGGAGAAGCGTGAGCCTTGGGTGGGGCTGCCTGACCTGAGTGATTAATGACCTCTGGTTTTCAGGCCCAGCATCCAAAACCCCATACTCTGCCACGCACAGTGGTTCACGCCTGTAATCCCAGAACTATGGGAGGCCGACGCAGGTGGATCACTTGAGGACAGGAGTTCGAGACCAGCCTGGCCAACATGGTGAAACTCCATCTCTACTAAAAATACAAAAAAAAAAAAAAAAAAAAAATTAGCTGGGCGCAGCAGTGGGTACCTGTAATCCCAGCTACTCTACCTGGGAGGCTGAGGCAGCAGAATGGCTTGGAGGCTTGAACCCGGGAGGGGGAGGTTGCCGTGGGCAGAGATCACACCAGTACACTCCAGCATGGGTGACAGAGTGAGACTCTGTCTCAAAAAAAAAAAAAGCACCGTCCAAACTGCTGGCTGCCGGAATGATCCCCAACCCTCCGGGCTGAGCGGAGGCCCCAGGTCGGCGCTGTGGCAGACAGGTCCCAGCGGCCGGCAGGGCCTCTGTGCGGCGGCCAGAGCACTGCATACATGCACACGTATGTTCATCTGCACAGGGATCACTGTTGGGGGATTCCCCCTCCCTTCTTTCCTTTAAGTAAAGAGGCCTGTCATGGTCAAGGGGCACCCTGACACTGCAGATTTCACGGTGCTTTCATCACGGCCAGCCCGGCTCACAAAGGGCCCTCTAAGCCCTCCGTGTCCCATTCTCTACGTGGGAGCCTGCCTCATTTCCTATTAACTTCAAAAGTCTCAATCCTATTACGGCGGGGGGCGGAGAAACAGCGGAATGGAGAGCAGCCCTTTATTCCCTGTCCCGAGCTGGGCAGAGGCCCCAGGGACCCTCATTAGGCGGGCGATGTTACCGAGGGTCTCGGGGGGTCTCTGACAATGGCCTTCCCCACCCCACCAGGAGCCCGGAAACAGCGGTGGGGCCTCTGAGCTGCCCACAGGGGCCCTTCCCTCCTCGGCTGGCATGGCAGGCGGGAGGCGGGAGGCGGGTCAGCCTGGCACTGCTTCACAGTGCCGTGAACCTCACTCCGGGGCCCTGACTTGGATGGCAGCACCCCCAGCCTTGGTTTCCTGCCTGCAAAATCAAGACAAGCCCACTTCCCACCTCCCCAGCTCTCCTAGGCTCCTGTGTGGGTGGAAGGAGGTACGTCCCATTCCTCGCCAAGTCAGGACCCTCCGGCCTTGTGAGGTTCTTCCGGTCTCGCCTGTGCCCAGCAGGTCGCCCAGGCTGGAGTGCAATGGCACAATCTCGGCTCACTGCAACCTCTGCCTCCCGGGTTCAAGAGATTCTCCTGCCTCAGCCTCCCAAGTAGCTGGGATTACAGGTGCCTGCCATCATGCCCTGCTAGTTTGTGTGTGTGTGTGTGTGTGTTTTAAAGACGAGGTTTCACCATGTTGGTCAGGCTGGTCTTGAACTCCCAACCTCAGGTGATCTGCCTGCCTTGGCCTCCAAAGGGCTTGGATTACAGGCGTGAGCCACCACGCCTGGCCTAGTTTTTGTATTTTTTTAGTAGAAATGGGGTTTCACCATGTTGGCTAGGCTGGTCTTGAACTCCTGACCACACACAGGTGATCCACCCCCCTCAGCCTCCCAAAGTGTGTTGATTACAGGCATGTGAGCCACCACACCCAGTCTGTGATCCCCTTTCTATGAAATGTCCAGAACGGGCCAATCCGCAGAGGCCAGAAGGGGATGCATGGGTGTCAGGGCTGGGGTGGGGACGGGGAGCAATGGTTGACGGGGATGGGGTTTCCTTTTGGGGTGATGAGAACGTTCTAGAACTAGCCAGAGGTGATGTTTGCAAATAGACTAAAAGCCACTGAATTGCACCTTTAAGCAGGTGAACTTCTTGGTCCGTGAATTATGTCTCAATGACAAAAAGCTGAGAAGTACTCACTCTTCTGAAGAACCGGCTCCTTTACCCCGTCCCCGGGCGCTGCAAGCCTTCTGTCTTCTGGGCACGCCTGTGACTTTCTCGAGGGAAAGGAATGTGTCTTCTTCCTCTGCTGTATCATCTCTGACTCACTTGGCACAAATATTGTCAAACTGAACATAAAATTGGGTGTCAGGGCCAGGCGAGGTGGCTCACACTGTGATCCCAGCATTTTGGGAGGCTGGGGCAGGAGGATTGCTTGAGCTCAGGAGGTGGAGACCAGACTGGGCAACATAGCAAAACCACCACCACCCCATCTCGAAAAAATAAAACAAAAAATTAAAATAATAATAATAATAATAAACAAAAACAGAAAAAAACAAACAAAAAATAAAAAAAAAAAAACAGAAAAGAAAAACAAAACCAGGCATCTGAAGATGGAGGGATGTGGCCGGCCACAGGTGGACAGCAAGGAAGCTGCTGGACTGGTCATGTGCACGTTGGAGCAGCTTGTGCAAAGGCCCTGGGGCAGAGACAGAAGCCGCTTCTTCTAAAGACAGAACAGGGAGGTTGGGTGGAAGTGAGTGGGATGGAGGAAGGAGGGCTGGATCCTCTCTCCCTCCCTTCCTTCTTTCCCTCCCTCCTTCCTTCCGACTCTGTTCCCAGGCTGCACTACAGTGGCTCCATCTGGGCTCCCTGCAACCTCCACCTCTCAGGTTCAAGCAATTCTCTTGCCTCAGCCTCCTGAGTAGCTGGGATTGCAGGCCCGTGCCACCACGGACGGCTAAGTTTTGTTATTTTCAGTAGAGACGGGGTTTCACCAAGTTCAGGCTGGTCTCGAATTCCTGACCTCTGGTGATTCTCCTGCCTTGGCGTCCCAAAGTTCTAGGATTACAGGCGTGAGCCACTGTGTCCTCAGGCCCTGAGGGCTAGATTCTTGATTCCTGGTGCTTTGAACCCATATGGGGCGAAGGGACAGAGAGTCGTGGGTCAGGCACAGAGCAGCAGAGCTCGAGGACATGGGACCAGAGGGAGCAGCAGGGTGCCCCCTGACCTCCCAAAGCCTCAGGGTTGTCTGGTCTCCCCACCTGGAACCCCAAACCTGCTTGCCGCCAGGCCTCCTAGCTTATTCCTCGAAGGATACGCACATTCCAGAGGAGGAAACTGAGGCATAGAAGTTTCCGTGACTCCAGAAAGCTGCCTGAGAGCAAGGCACAGCAGGTGCACGTCACTCCCAGCGGGAAGGTACTCCTGGCCGCAAGACCAGGAGTACCGGAAATCAACCAGGATCCCACCAAACGGGCCGGCGCAACCCACCAGCGGCACCTGTGGGTAGGAGCCTCGCCTCAGCACAGCCACACACTAGATGGCCCCAGGGTGCAAACGGCCTCACCAGCCCTGCCCTGCAAGGGCAGTAAGGAGTGAACCCAGACGGGTGTCCCCGCCTGAGTAGGGAGGACCGTCCCAAGGCCAAGGAAACTCCATCCACAGCAACCACCAGAGGCTATTTAGGGCTGTGGAAGTTCTGCAGCCCCAGAGCCAGAGAGTGGACACAGGTGTGGTCATGACGGTGAGATGTGCTCATCACACGAGGGACTCAGCTGTTCTGTGAATGACAAAACCCTCTGTGACTCAGTTTCCTCCTATAAAAAATGGGTCTGCCAGGCCAGACCTATAATCCCAGCACTTTGGGAGGCTGAGGTGGGCAGATCACAAGGTCGGGAGTTCGAGACCAGCCTGATCAACATGGTGAAACCCCGTCTCTACTAAAAATACAAAAATTAGCCGGGCGTGGTGGCGCGTGCCTGTAATGCCAGCTACTCGGGAGGCTGAGGCAGGAGAATCTCTTGAACCCGGGAGGTGGAGATTGCGGTGAGCCGAGATCGCGCCACTGCACTTCGGTTTTGGTGACACCGCAAGACTCCTTCAAGAGAAAAAGATGGAAGGAAGGAAGGGATGGAAGGAAGGAAGGGAGGGAAGGAAGAAATGGGTCTACCAGGAGGGTTATGGCAGAAGCCACTGGTCAGGGGCAGCGGAGGTGGGGAAGGGCGCTGAGCAGGGCTTGGGGTTCCCGTTGGGGCCTGAGACCCAGACCTGAGGCTCTGGGGGTGAGCGTGAAGCTAGGCCCCCAGGTCCAGCCGGGGGGGGGGGGGCTCCCCAGCACCTGCACCCGCCCTGTCCATCCAGACCTCTGAGCCTGCCTGCTTCGGGACCCGAACCCGGCGCCCGGTACACTCCCCTCCTACACCCGGAGCGCGCCACTCGCAGGGTGTCCGGCCCGCGGGCCGCGCTGGGCCTCCCGGGGGCACTGTCTGGGGGGCGGGAGGTCCCCCCCAGCGCTGCCCGCGCCAGCCCCCGCCTCTGCGGCTCCGGAGCGCGCGTCTGCCGCGCGGCGTCTCCACCGGCCTCCTCGCTCCACCTAGCGGCGGCCAGAGCCCGGAGCCGCGGGGGGCGCAGGGAGGGCGCGGGGCTGCGGGGGTCCAGGGTCCACCGCGATGGGGCGCACAGCCCGGCAGGGCCGGCTGCTTCCCGGCGCCATCTCACCTCCCCAGGTCTCCCCTTACAAGCCGGGGAAACTGAGGCACGGAAGGACCAGGCACGCACCCAAGGTCACGCAGAATGAGCGGGAAGCTTCAAACCCAACTCCAGCACCCAGAAGCCCACGCAGGTTCCTCCACCGCCACCCCAGAAAAGGAGGGAAGCCTGGAGGCCTGGAAGGGAGGGGACGCAGGGTACAGAGGAGGATGCCAGGGGCATCCTGCAGTCCTGCTGGGGACCCAGACAGGTCCCAGCTGGGAACAAACCGCAGCGCTGCCAACCGCCAGCAGGGACGTGACCTCCTTCCCTCACCTCCCAGCGACCTCTCCCTGTGGCTTCAGTCTCCTCGTTTGTAAAACGGGTTAATTAGAGGACCCTTGGGAGGTTTGGTACACAGTAAGCACTCAATCATTGTTGGCTGTTGGTCAGGCGCGGTGGCTGTCATCCCAGCACACCTGTCATCCCAGCACTTTGGGAGGCCAAGGCAGGCTGATCACTTGACGTCAGGAGTTCCAGACCGGTCTGGGCAACATAGTGAAACCCCGTCTCTATTAAAAATACAAAAATTAGGGGCCAGGCGCGGTGGCTCAAGCCTGTAATCCCAGCACTTTGGGAGGCCAAGGTGGGTGGATCACGAGGTCAAGAGATCGAGACCATCCTGGTTAACACGGTGAAACCCCGTCTCTACTAAAAATACAAAAAATTAGCTGGGCATGGTGGCGCGTGCCTGTAATCCCAGCTACTCGGGAGGCTGAGGCAGGAGAATTGCCTGAACTCAGGAGGCGGAGGTTGCAGTAAGCCGAGATCACGCCATTGCACTCCAGCCTGGGTAACAAGAGCAAAACCCCGTCTCAAAAAACAAAAATTAGCCAGGCGTGGTGGCGTGTGCTCGGAATCCCAGCTAGTTGGGAGGCTGAGGCAGGAGAATCGCTTGAACCCGTGAGGTGGAGGTTGCAGTGAGCTGAGATCGCACCACTGCACTCCAGCCTGGGTGACAGAGCAAGACTCTGTCTCTGAATAAATAAATAAATCAGCAGGGCGTGGTGGAGTATGCCTGTGGTCCCTGTTATTTGGGAGGCTGAGATGGGAGGCTCACTTGAGCCACGGAGGTTGAGGTTGCAGTGAGCCGAGATCATGCCACTGCACTCCAGCCTGAGTGACAGAGCAAGACTGTCTCAAAAATAAATAAATGAACAAAAACATAAATAAGCCAGGCGTGGTGGGGCGCACCTGTGATCCCGGATATTTGGGAGGCTGAGGCAGGAGAATCACTTGAACCCAGAAGGTGGAGGTTGCAGTGAGCCGAGATCGCGCCACTGCACTCCAGCCTGAGTGACAGAGCGAGACCTTCTCTCAAAAAATAAATACACAAATGTTGGCTATGGAGGAATCTTGTCGCCTGGACTGTCTACCCTCTTCTGTGGCCCCGAGTTACCTGTTTCCTCCAGGGGTCTAAGCTCCCTCCTGCCTCCCCACTGCTTCTCCCCATTGCGGGAACGCTTTGTCTGTGCCTCAGGTGTGCCTGCCATGGCCCCCACGGAGCCCCCGGGTTCAGCCCACAGTCAGGTGCACGTTGGGCGTGCGATGGCTGTGTGAGGTTGAATGAAAACCAGGCTGGCTCCACACTGCATGTCCCTGCACCCTCCTTCCAAACCCGGGGAAACTGAGGCCCAGAAAGAGGCAGCCCAGTGGAGCTCTCTCATCACCAGGCGAGGGTCCCAGGGACCTGGGGGGAGGGCTTCGGAAGCCAGCAACTCCTTTCCCCTCTGCCAGCCTCCAAGGAGGGTTTCACTGCAGAGGCAGGGACCAGGCCAAATTGAAATTGATCGTGGGGAACAGCTCGGCAGGGTGGAACAGACACACGGCCACCGGGGAGCCCAGGGGCGCCGAAGCGTGTGAGCGCATCCCAGCCTGCGACGGAGAATCTTTTAATCTGCTGTGGATGCTGCTAGCTGAGGCCTCTAAATAGCCACATGGCACGGGGGTGCTGAACTGCAGACATGAGGACGACTCCTTCCCCTTCATTCATTCATTCATTTCTTCCTCCTGAAGACAATGGGTAAATCTAGAGCTGCGGCAGGCAGCCAGGAGGAAAAGCCCCTCTCCCTATTTCAGACAAGGGGCCCCTGGGCCTTCCCAGGGGGCATACAGGGGCTGGGTCCCCAGAGGGATTCCCGGAGACTTGGGGTTTAGAATCTAGTCTCCCCTTCCAGGACCAGACAGACGTCCACGAATTCCTGCTTGGAGACTCAGAGAGGAGCAGCTGCCCACCCTGTCTCTCTCCCTGCAGGTGGCTAGGCCTGGCTCCCACCCCAGAGCACTGGGACTTCTGAGGATTCCTCCACACCTCAGTTTCCTGTGTTGGCCTCTGAGGGGTGATGACCGGACACGTGGCCAACGGGGCAGCCGCGTCCTCCCAAAGCCCCTCTGACCCAGACCCGGAAGCCCCCCTTGGTGCCCGGGGCGGGGGTCGTGCCCCAGCTCATCTCCCAGGGCCCCTCTCCGGTGAGAGCCTCGACCCCGGGATTAGGGGGCCGGGGTCACGGGTCAACGGCATTTGCCGCGGCTCCATTCAGGCCCAGAGCGGATCCGTTCTCCCTGCCACCTCAAATTTCCCGGACAAAGGCCCGGCGGAGGGACCAGGCGGAGAGACCACGGAGCACCCTGGGAAAGCCCCAGGTGCGGGAGCCTCTGCCTCCTCCAGGCGCCTCTGCCCACACAGCCCCCATTCAGCCACCAAGGAGCCTACCTGAGGGACCCCGCATGCCCATGCTGCAGACGGGGAAACTGAGGCAGCCAGCGGACAGAGCGCGCCGAGAAGCTGCAGGGCTTTGGCCGGGCGGAGGCCCACTCGATGCAGCCAGGTCCCCCAGAGAGAAATGGGGCTCAGGCACGGGAGGCAGGGTCCGTGACGGCAGGTGGGTGGGGGGCTGGCAGAGGACAAAGGCGGGCGGGCTGGGTCCGCGGGGGCGCGTTCCGCTCGTCAGTCTTGGTTCCACTTCAGTCCACCCTGGACAGGCCGGAATAATCCCTCCCGTGGCCGCTGCTGGGCCGTGACGACTTGAAGGGGGCCTGGCCAGCCTGACTGACGGCCGATCGGGGGGCGGGGGCGCCCGGAGCCCCCCGACACCCACCCAGTGCTGGGAACGGCATCTGGCACTTGCCGATGACACAGACAAGGAAACTGAGTCACAGAGAGGCACACACCCCCTCCTGGGTCACAAAGCAAGCCCATCAAGGACTCCAGGGTCACCCTCACTGGGACCAGCCCATCCTGCTGCAGCTTTGCGCAACCTCTCGGGGGCCTGGGCCTGGAGGATCCCCAGAACTCACTCACCTGTTCATTCCCGGAACCTGGGAGGCAGGGACACGCTGGTGGCTGGACACGCTTGTGGCTGGACACGCTGGGGCTGGACACACTGGGGCTGGACACGCTGGTGGCCAGGCCAGGGGCCCTGGGAAGGCCCCATGGGGTGCTGCCGAAGCCTGCAGAAATGGCTGTCGCCTCTTGCCTCAATTTCTTTTTTTCTTTTTTTTTTTCTGAGATGGAGTTTCAGTCTTGTTGCCAATGCTGAAGTGCAGTGGCGCGACCTTGAATCACTGTAACCTCCGCCTCTGGGGTTCAAGTGATTCTCCTCCCTCAGCCTCCTGAGTAGCTGGGATGACAGCCGCCCACCACGCTGCCTGGCTAATTTTTGATATTTTAGTAGAGACGGGGTTTCACCCTGTTGGGCAGGCTGGTCTCGAACTCCTGACCTCAGGTGATTCACCCGCCTCGGCCTCCCAAAGTACTGGGATTATAGGCGTGAACCACCTGACTCCAACTCATGCCTCAGTTTCTCCAGCTGCCAGCAATCTGCAGAGCAGCCTACAAGCTCTGCTAGGTGGGGGTGAGGAGGGGTGTCGCCCCCATCCTCCCATGCACCTGGGCTCCTGGAAGGACCTCAACAGGCGGGGACAGCGTCCAGGAGAGAAAATTGCTGGGACAGGGTCCCCGAGGGCAGGAAGCTGAGCCGGCCCTACCCCAAGAGGGCTGGGTGAGCCTGGGAGAGTTTGGGGCCACACTGAGGAAGCTGTGGGGGTCCAGGGTCCCCCACGGACACTGTCAAAACCCTCGGAGGGCTCCCGCCATCCTCAGAAGCAGCCCAGCCACGGGGCTTCTCAGCTCACGCCTCCCTCCAGCCACCAGGCCTTCCCTTGGGTCTGGAGTGGCCCTGCATGCTTCCGTGGGGTGACCATCTCCTTCCCACATCCCTTGGGAAGAACGAGTCCCTAGGGAAGGTCTCTCCCCGCCACCTGTGTCTTCGGCGTCTCCGACGAGAGCCCTGCCACCAGGGCTCTGGGCTCCCCTCTCCTGTTTCCTTTGCTGCCTCTGGCTTGGTAAACAGAAGGTGATTAATAAAAACATTTCAGCTGGGCTCAGTGGCTCACACCTGTAATCCCCAGCACTTTGAGAGGCTGAGGTGGGCGGATCACCTGAGGTCAGGAGTTCGAGACCAGCCTGACCAATATGGTGACACCCCATGTTAAAAAAACATTTCAAAAGCACAAAAGGATGGGGCAGCTTCAAAGGACCTGCGATGCCAGCAGAAGGTTCAGGCCAGGCCACGGTGCCTTAAGCTGGGTCCAGGGGTCCCGGGATCTTAGCCCGGGAGTCCCCAGCTCCTCATCTTTTAAACCCATTGAGAACATCTTATGGGAAAATCCCCCTTCGTTTGCGGCAAAGGAAGAAACAGCTGGAGAAAGTGCCCTTGATGCCTTGAGGGGACCCGGAGGGGGGCTCTTTCTTCCGGGCCTGGGCCTGGCCCGGCCTCAGTTTCCCCAGCTATAAAATGGGTGCTAGCTTCCTCAAAAGACCTCTCTCCCTCTGCCCTGGACCTCCAGGGACTGCTTCCCCCAACCCTCCGGGGGCCCCGCTGCGATAATCCGCCAGGCGGCCTGCGCCTCGGTTTCCCCTCCCGGCGGCCTAATCCCCGGATTGTCGGAGGCCGGTTTTACATACATTTAGAGGCTTTTCATAATAGATTTACTGGGCCCCAGAACGGCCCTCACTGGGAGATTAGCTGCTCTGTAATTGAAAACTCCCCCACCCCCTCCGCCCCCTCTCCCCAGGGCTTGGGTTGGAGGGAAGGGGCCAGGGAGGGCCCCGCAGCTGCGCAGGCCCCATGAGGGCCTTCCGTGCACTAGGACGGGGTCTCCCTGGTACCTGACCTGACGGAGGTTGCTCCCAGCCCTTGAGGGCTCAGCCGGGATTTGAACCAGGCCCGCCCCACGTCCACTGTCAAGGGCAGCCTCTGCACTGGGAGGGGGGCCGTGATCTCCCTGTTCCAGACGAAGACACTGGCTCTCCCAGGGCCCCCCGTGGGCTGCTGCTCTCTCTCTAAGCCGGGCCAGATCCCGGATGCCCAACTTGGGGCTCAGAATGTAGGTCCTTATTCCCTGACTGCCTCAGCACCTCCCAGGGGCCCCGGCAGGCCAGGGGGCTCGGGAATATTCATGGGGTGGACGCCAGCCCTTGGTAATTCGGCCCCATCCCCTTCCATCCCCAGCCTCCGATGCCCGCTCCCCAACTGGGCAACTTAATTCTGCCTGTCACCAGGATGCGCGCCGGGTTTCTGGTGTATATATGTATTTTAATTTAAAGATCTGCCGGCCAGCACAGCTGACTCCCGCGTTCTGCTGCTGTCCCCCTCACCTGACACAGCCCATTCCCCACCACCACCCCTGCCCCCCAGGCCTTCCTGGAGGAGTGAATGATGGAGAATGAGGCTTTTGCCTCCAGTCTTGCCCAGTTGGCAAAAAGAGCACTTGATTCAGTCCATGCACAACACAGTCTTTCAGTCATTCAACAAACATCCACTGAGGGCTTCCTGGCATTGCGCACAATGGGCTCACAGGGAAGGCGGGTTGGGGGGACCAGGCTACAAAGGCCCTGTCTCCATGGGGCTGCTGATTCCGTTCATCAAGAACCCCCAGGAGGCCGGGTGCGGTGGCTCACGCCTGTAACCAAGCACTTTGGGAGGCCGAGGCGGGAGGATCACGAGGTCAGGAGTTTGAGACCAGCCTGGCCAACATGGTGAAACCCCCTCTCTACTAAAAATACAAAAATTAGTCGGCCGTGGTGGTGGGCACCTGTATTCCCCACTACTCGGGAGGTTGGGGCAGGAGAATCAATTGAACCAAGGAGGCGGAGGTTGCAGTGAGCTGAGACCGTGCCATTGCACTCCAGCCTGGGCAACAGAGAGAGACTCCGTCTCAAAACAAAACAAAACAAAATGAAAAAGAGCCCCGGGGATCTGAGACCCCACCCCGTGTCGCTGTCGCCCGTTTTTCCAGATAAGCAAACCGAGGCTCAGAGAACAATGTCTTCATAAATGGTGGGTGGCAGAGAGAGCATGGGAACCTGGGTTTATGTGACTTCTGCAGCTGTGGCCTCACGCAGGGACCCAGGTGAACCTCTCTGCCTCGGTTTCCCCTCCTGGCCACAGAGCTTCTAGAGCCGCAGCCGCAGGCTTGATGGATGATGCTAATAACAGCCGTGGGGGCTCGGGGACTAAGGTACCACCGTCATTAACACGTGGGCTGGGAGGGGAGTGGATATTGCAGACCATAACCGTAGCGCCTGGTGGGTGGGCGGAGGGGGCCGACAGCGGTTCGAGGGGCTGGCCCCCTCCTCATCGCAAGATCATAACAGGCTCCGTTTTTTTGTTTTGTTTTGTTTTGTTTTTTTGAGACGGAGTTTCGCTCTTGTTACCCAGGCTGGAGTGCAATGGTGCGATCTCGGCTCACCGCAACCTCCGCCTCCTGGGTTCAGGCAATTCTCCTGCCTCAGCCTCCTGAGTAGCTGGGATTACAGGCACACGCCACCATGCCCAGCTAATTTTTTGTATTTTTAGTAGAGACGGGGTTTCCCATGTTGACCAGGATGGTCTGGATCTCTTGACCTCGTGATCCACCCGCCTCGGCCTCCCAAAGTGCTGGGATTACAGGCTTGAGCCACAGGCTCTGGTTTTTGATGCTTAGAGGGCCACAAGGCCGCACAGCACTGGAACTGCCCACTCAGGGGCCCCCAGCTCTTCCTCAGCCAGGCTCAGGCGACTGGCAGGAGTCTGGAGTGGTCAGGCCGCCTCCCCTCCGACATCCAATGGACGCTAATGGGGTCCCGGCTGCGGGACCCAGGGCCTGGGCACCCCCGTACTCTGGCCTCATCTTACTTAGCTGCAAAATGGGTCTCAGACTGGGCGTGGTGACTCACGCCTGTAATCCCGGAACTTTGGGAGGCCGAGGCGGGAGGATCACTTGAGCTCAGGAGTTGGAGGCCAGCCTGGGCAACATGGAGAAACACATCTTTACAAAAATAAATGAATAAATAAAAAAAAATGAGCCGTGTGTGGCAGCTCACACGTGCAGTCTCAGCTACTCAGGAGGCTGAGGTGGGAAAATCGCCTGAGGCCGGGAGTTCAACCACCACTCTGGCAACACAGCAAGACCTCATCTCTACAAAAATTTAAAAAGTTAGGCTGCATGCCTGTGGTCCCAGCTGCTCGGAGGCTGAGATGGGAGGATTGCTTGAGGCTGGGAGGTCGATGCTGAGGTGGCCATGAGCGCACCATTGCACTCCAGCTTGGGCAACAGAGGGACACCCTGGCCTCAGAAAAAAAAAAAAGAAAAACAAATCACAGAAGCCCCAGGGGGCAGCCAGGTGGGGGCAGAGAAAGCCCAGTGAGTGATAAACTGGCCCCATGCCTCCCTCCTCTCTCCTGCCATCCATACTCCCTTTGGAGCGTGAGCTGGGGAGAGACAGGGATGGGGAACACTGTTGAAAGATGCTCACAGATTGTCTCTAGAAGCTTCTCACATGCTTGGGAGACAGACCCAGAAGGGACACCCCACAGCCTCTGCTGGGAGCCAGGACTTGAACCCGGGGCACAGCTGTAAGCCCCAAACCCTGGCGGGGCGGTGGAAGCTGGGGGAGAGGCCAGCTGGGGAGCACACAGCCTGGTGGAGTAGCGGGGGGGGGCTGTCCCTAATGACCCCCAGAAAGAAGAGTCCCCAGCCTCGTTCTCCCTGGGCTGCCCCACATGCAATTCCAGACCTGGTGGGGCTCACGCTGGGTCACACCAGTGACCCGCGGGGCCAGGGAGCAGCCTCAGTTTCCCCCTCCGCACTGGGAAGGGTGTCTCCTGCGGCTCAGCGCCCCTCCCCTCAACCCTTCGTTCACTAGGGGAAGTCAGGAGCTGTCGGGTGGGCAGGCCCCTGGGAGGCCTGGGCAGGGTCTCTCCCTCTCTCGGGCTGTCGAGGGAGGGGTCTGGTCTGAGATGTTCCAGCTTCAAGCCCAGAGCAGATGACTCTGTAGTTCTAGCCTCAGAAGCCACCGTCCAAGCCCCAGAATGTGCAGGGACCGACGAACGGGGAGTGGCTGGCTGTGGTTTCTGCTCCCCCAGGCGACCCTGCAGGAGGGCCCCGAGCTTGCCAGGCCTGGTGTCCCACGCCTGCGATCCCAGCATTTTAGGAAGCCAAGGCAGGAGGATCCCTTGAACCCAGGAGTTTGAGACCAGCCTGAATTTGAGACCAGCCCAGGCAATATCGCAAGACTCCAGCTCTACAAATAATCAAAAATTAGTCAGGTACGGTGGGGCGCACCTGTGGTTCTAGCTACTTGGGAGGCTGAGGCAGGAGGATCGCTTGAGCCCAAGAAGTCAAGACTGCAGTGAGCCAGAATCACGTCACTGCATTCCAGCCTGGACAACAGAACAAGACCCTGTCTCAAAAAGAAGAGCCTGGAGCTTCTGGCGCCTCCCAGGCAGCCTCAGGCTCCACAGCACCCCCCACTGAGTCCACCCCCATTCCCAGCCTCCAGTCCCGCCCCAAAGCCTCCCGTGGCTACCCCGCCCACCTCCTTGGCCCAACCCTGAGGATGCCCCTAACTTAGGCCCCTGACCACCCCTCACCCCACCTTCAATAAAGGCTGGGTGGGCTAGGCATGGGGGTTCACACCTTATTTATCCCAGCACTTTGGGAGGCTGAGGAGGGCGGATCATGAGGTCAGGAGATGGAGGCCATCCTGGCCAACACAGAAAAACCCCGTCTCTACTGAAAATACAAAAAACTAGCTGGGTGTGTTGGTGGGTCCCAGCTACTCGGGAGGCTGAGACCCAAGAATCACTTGAACCCGGCAGGGGGCTCAGAGGTTGCAGTGAGCCAAGATTGCGCCATTGCACTCCAGCCTGGGCAACAGAGTGAGACTCTATCTCAAAATAAATAAATATATACATACATAAAATAAATGCTGAAAAGAAAAGAAGAAAAAGCAAGGAGAAAGGTTGGGTGCACGCTTACATCAGGAGTCGGGAGGCCTCCTGCGGGAAGACCCTATAAAGAGGTGGGGTTCGGCCGGGCGTGGTGGCTCACTCCTGGAATCCCAGCTCTTTGGGAGGCTGAGGTGGGCGGATCACCCGAGATCGGGAGACGGAGACCATCCTGGTTAATACAGCGAAACCCCGTCTCTACTAAAATTAGAAAAAGTTAGCTGGGCGTGGTGGCGCATACCTGTAATCCCAGCTACTCGGGAGGCTGAGGCAGGAGAATGGCTTGAACCCGGCGGAGGATGCAGGGAGCAGAGATCGCGCCACTGCACTCCAGCCTGGGGCGACAAGAGTGAAACTCCGTCTCAAAAAATAATGACAATAATAAAAGCGGTGGGGAGACCCTGGAGGAGACTCAGGAAGTGTGTGCCAGGCAGAGGCACTGCCAGGGCAAAGAAGGAGCACCTGTGAGGGAGAAGAGTTCTGGGGAAGAAGCAGGTGTCCGGGGCAGGTTGAGGGAACGGAGGACAGAGTGTGGCCTCTTCAAATTGTGTTGAGGGCTTTTCTTCTTCTTTTTTATTATTTATTATTATTATTATTATTTTAAGAGATGGGGTTTCACCGTGTTGGCTAGGCTGGTCTCAAACTCCTGACCTCGTGATCCACTCACCTCGGCCTCCCAAAGTACTAGGATTACAGGCGTGAGCCACCACACCCAGCCTATTTTGTTTTTTTATATATTTTCATTATTTGTGTGTGGGAGGGGCGTCTCTTATCACTGCCACGTGACTGTTGCAAGGTAGGGTGATCTCCGTTCGGTCTCTTTTTTTTTTTTTTTTTTTTGAGACGGAGTCTCGATTTGTCTCCCAGGCTGCAGTGCAGTGACTTGATTTCGGCTCACTGCAGCCTCTGCCTCCTGGGTTCAGGCGATTCTCCTGCCTCAGCCTTCTGAGTAGCTGGGACTACAGGTGCCCGCCACCACGCCTGGCCAATTTTTGTACTTTTTAGTAGAGACAGAATTTCACCATATTGGCCAGGCTGGTCTTGAACTCCTGACCTCGTGATCCACCCACCTCGGCCTCCCAAAGTGCTGGGATTACAGGCCTGAGCTCCCGTGCCTGCCTTTTGTTTGAGACAGGATCTAGGCTGTTACCCAGGCTAGAGTGCAGTGGCGTGATCATGGCTCACTGCAGCCTCGACTTCTGGGCTCAAAGGATCTTCCCACCTGGGCCTTCCGAGTAGTTGGGACCACAGGTACAAGCCAGCATGCTAATTTTTAAATTTTTATTTTGCCAAGATGGGGATTTCACTGTGCTGCCCAGGCTGGTCTTAAACCCCTGGGCCACAGCAATCCACATGCGTCAGGCTTCAAAAGTGCTGGGATTACAGGCAGGAGCCACCGTGCCCAGCCTCCATTCAGTGTTGAGGGTGAAAAATGAGACCCCACTTCTTCTCTTTCCTTTTTTTTTTTTTTTTTGTTTCGAAGTTTCGCTCTTGTTACCCAGGCTGGAGTGCAATGGCGCGATCTCGGCTCACCGCAACCTCTGCCTCCTGGGTTCAGGCAATTCTCCTGCCTCAGCCTCCTGAGTAGCTGGGATTACAGGCACGCGCCACCATGCCCAGCTAGTTTTTTGTATTTTTAATAGAGACGGGGTTTCACCATGTTGACCAGGATGGTCTTGATCACTCGACCTCGTGATCCACCCGCCTCGGCCTCCCAAAGTGCTGGGATTACAGGCGTGAGCCACCGCGCCCGGCTTCTCTTTCCTTTTCTTTTCTTTGAGACGGAGTTTCGCTCTTGTTGCCCAGGCTGGAGTGCACTGGTACGACCTTAGCTCACCGAAACCTCCAACTCTCCGGTTTAAGCAATTCTCCTGCCTCAGCCTCCTAAGTAGCCGGGATTACAGGTGTGTGCCACGACGCCAGGCTAATTTTGTATTTTTAGTAGCGATGGGGTTTCTCCATGTTGGTCAGGCTGGTCTTGAACTCCTGACCAGAGGGTGGGGACCAATGGGTTTTTTCCTCAAATGCAGGTATAGACAGGGACACCAAGGCTCAGGGGTGAGGGCTGGGGGCTGTGTCCTCCAAACCGAGATGGCCAAGGTCTGGGGGAGGCACAGCCCTGCCCCGGGGAATTGCGGAGGTGGGGGCCTGGCATGGCTCCACCCCTGTCCGCACTCAGGGTTTTGGGCGCCTCAGGCCTCCTTTCCCCTGCCAGCCTCCTCCCACCCCCTGCCAGCCTCCTCCCACCCCCTGCCAGCCTCCTCCCACCCCCTGCCCGAGGCGGTACTGAGGCGGCAGTAATGGCCGGCAGGAGGGAGATGGCTTCTCTCAGGAACCTCGGGGCGGAAAGGGCTCTGCACGGGCCCTGAATACCGATGGCTCTCCAGGGCTGGTGGGAGCTGGCGTTGGGTCTTGCTGGGGCTGGGGTTGGGGCCCAGGGGTCATTGGCTTGCCCAGGGAGCCCCCACACCCAGCAGGGACATCCCAGCACAGCCCCTGGAGCAAGGGGCCAGTCTGCACCTTGAGGCGGCCACTGGGCCAGGAACCCGGGTCTGACTAGGGTCTGTCGAGGGAGCAGAGGCAAGCTCCTGAGAGGCTGGGGCCCAAAACCCATGTGTCTGGGGGCACGGGTGCCCAAGAACTATGCGTGCTTGCGTGCTCATGCGTTTGTGTGTGGCCAGTGACACGGTCCCAGGAGACTCGCTGCTCTGGGCCCGGTGCTGGTTCCGGTGATGACCAGGACAGAACGGCCCCTGCCCTTAGGGGCTACAGCCTGGGGAGGAGACTGGCAAGGAAAGAGTCACAAAGGGCACCACGGCGGACTGCGCATGGCCGGAAGCTCAGGCGACATCTGAGCTGAGTCCGAAGGGGCTGCAGCGTGCAATAGAGGCTCCCCAGGCTGGGAACAGCACGTGCAAAGGCCCGGAGGCAGCAGCTCAGCCATGCTTCCTGTGTTTACACAAAGTCACCTTTGAGGCTGGGCGCGGGGGCTCACATCTGCATTCCCAGCACTTTCAGAGGCTGAGGCAGATGGATCACTTAAGACAGGAGTTTGAGACCAGCCTGGCCAACATGGAGAAACACTATCTCTACCAACAAAACAAAAATTAGCCGGGCGCGGTGGCTTAAGCCTGTAATCCCAGCACTTTGGGAGGCCGAGGCGGGTGGATCACGAGGTCGAGAGATCGAGAACATCCTGGTCAACATGGTGAAACTCCGTCTCTACTAAAAGTGCAAAAAATTAGCAGGGCATGGTGGCACGTGCCTGTAATCCCAGCTACTTAGTAGGAGGCTGAGACAGGAGAATTGCCTGAGCTCAGGAGGCGGAGGTTGCGGTGAGCCGAGATCGCGCCATTGCACTCCAGCCTGGGTAACAAGAGCGAAATTCTGCCTCAAAAAAAAAAAAAAAAAAAAAATTAGCTGGGTGAGTTGGCACACACCTGTAATCCCAGTTACTCAGAAGGCTGAGGCAGGAGGATCGCTTGAGCCCAGGAGGCGGTAGAGGTTTTGGGGAGCCAAGATCCAGTCTGGGCGACAGAGCGAGACCCCATCTCCAAAAAACACAAAAACAAAACCCAAAAAACAAAGTCACCTTTTGCATTGAAACTTTGTTTCATAAATAAGAAAGCTGTTACAATATGCCTGCGGTGCCAGCTACTCTGAGGCTGCAGGAGGCAAATCGCTTGAGCTGGGGAGCCAGAGGCTTCAGTGAGCCGTGATGGCACCAGTGTACTCCAGCCTGGGCGACACCGCGAGACCCCAGCTCTAATAAATAAATACATAAATAACACACAGTTAAAAAACAAATCTGAAAAAAAAGTGTTGTGGCTGGGCGGGGTGGTTCACTTCTGTAATCCCAAGAACTTTGGCTTTTACATTGTTCTTCTTTTTTTGAGACAGTCTCTGAAAATGGGGAGACTTCAGAGGGTAAGCTACCATGTTAGCAAACCCACACTCTGGGAGGCCAGGGTGGGAGGATCGCTTGAGCCCAAGAGTTTGAGACCAGCCAGATAATACAGCAAGACCTCACCTCTATAAAAAAACACAGTAACAAATATGGAGTTTCACGGAGTTTCGCTCTTGTTACCCAGGCTGGAGTGCAATGGCGCGATCTCGGCTCACTGCAACCTCCGCCTCCTGGGTTCAGGCAATTCTCCTGCCTCAGCCTCCTGAGTAGCTGGGATTACAGGCACGTGCCACCATGCCCAGCTAATTTTTTTTTTTTTTTGTATTTTTAGTAGAGACGGGGTTTCACCATGTTGACCAGGATGGTCTTGATCTCTCGACCTCGTGATCCACCCGCCTCGGCCTCCCAAAGTGCTGGGATTACAGGCTTGAGCCACCACGCCCGGCCTAATTTTTTGTATTTTTAGTAGAGACGGGGTTTCACCTTGTTGACCAGGATGGTCTCGATCTCTTGACCTCGTGATCCACCCACCTCGGCCTCCCAAAGTGCTGAGATTACAGGCTTGAGCCACCACGCCTGGCCATATTTTTTAATTGTCATAATAGCTAAGGGCTGGGTGTGGTGGCTCACGCCTGTAATCCCAGCACTTTGGGAGGCCAAGGCAGGCAGATCACCTGAGGTTGAGAGTTTGAGACCACCCTGACCAACATGGAGAAACCCCGATTCTACTAAAAATACAAACATTAGCTGGGCATGGTGGTGCGCGCCCGTAGTCCCAGCTACTCGGGAGGCTGAGGCAGGAGAATTGCCTGAACCCAGGAGGCAGAGGTTGTGGTGAGCTGAGATCGCGCCACTGCACTCCAGCCTGGGTAACAAGAGCGAAACTCCGTCTCAAAAAAAAAAAAAATTGTCATAATAGCTAAAAAGTGGAGGCTACCTGAGCGTCCACGGACAGATGACTGGACAAACAGCGTAGTCCCTCCACGCTCCAGAACACGACTCAGCCATGAAAAGGAATAAGGCTCAGACACAGGCCACGGTGTGGATGCATCCTGTGGACGTCACGCTCCATGAGAGACGCCACATACAAAAGGCCACACAGGGAGCGACTCCATTTCTATGAAACGTCCAGGACAGACCCATCCACACAGACAGGAGGGGAAGCGTCGGTGCCGGGGGGTTGGGGAGGGGATGAGGAGTGACGGCTGATGGGGACGAGGCTTCCTTTGGGGCTGATGGAATGTTCTGGAATCAGACCAAGCTGATGGCTGTGCGCGTCTCTGAATGCACTAAAATCCATGCAATCGCACTTAAAATGGATAGACACTATTGTGTGTCTGTCACAGCGTCACAGTCAGCCACTGGGATGCCTCCTGTGATCCGATTTCATTCTGTCCCTGGTCCCCTCCGTCCCTGTGGTCACCTTGCAATGTTTGGGTTGGGCGTCTCGGGGTGAGTGGGCTGGGGGGACCCTCACCCCTCTCTGAGCCTTGGGGTCCTCTGTGGTAGGGGGGACGATGGGGCCTCCCCCACGGTGCTCAGCACGGTGGCCGGCCGACCCTCTGTGCGTCCACCCGGCGCTGGGCAGGGGCGGGCTGGGGCATACACAGGGGTCTTTGTGCCTGGCCTGCCTCATTAGGAGGCGGCCCCTGTCACCAGGCCCAGTGCAGCTGCATTAATTAGCTGGGAGCACTCCCGCTTGGCTAATTGTGCTGGAAACGCCGTCGACAGCACGGGTGGGATGTGGCTGCCATCGTCCAGACGCAAAGACCTCAATCCCCCTGGGCCAGGTCACCTGCTGGGTCACCCCCAGTTTTTCTGTGCCTCAGTTTCTTCAATCGGGGCAGGCCTGGCGTGACGGCCCCTGGGACCCCAGAACTTACCGATGTGCCTTTTGCAAGGTGAAAAGGTTAGGAGATGGCAGAGCCTCTGCCCTGGCCTGGGGCAGGTGGGGAAACTGAGTCACACATGAAGGCAGAGCTCGCCAGTGGAGGTTTCACAAGATTCAATTGAATCCTGAGGCCCAGGAATTCCACCTGCTCAGCCAGTGGCATCTCTGGAGCCAGCCACACACAAGCCCTGTCTCCTCCCTCCATCTTCCCAGCGGCCCCTCCCAGCTGTAGGTGGGCCAGCCCTCCTTCCCAGAGAGGGACACAGAGGCCCACAGATGGCTATGAAGGATACAGGCCCCACAAAAGGCTCGATTCTCCTGCCTCAGCATCTTGAGTAGCTGGGCTGACAGATCTGTGCCTGACCTGGCTTTTTTTTTTTTTTTTTTTTGGATTTTTAGGAGAGACAGCGTTTCACCATGTTGGCCAGGCTGGTTTCAAACTCCTGACCTCAAGCGATCCGCCCGCCTCAGCCTCCCAAAGTGCTGGAACCACAGGCGTGAACCACCTCCAAATTAGGAATTCTAAACTCTTTCACGTAGGGGCAAGGCCCCCACAGACAGACACACACATTTGAGGTTTACGCTCATTTTATTATAAAAAAATACAGAATCCAAAGTTGATTGTGATGGGAAGAGGGGAGGCCCGGTTGCCAGCTCCAGGCCTGGCAACGCGGCCCGCCCCGCCGACCCCCTACAAAAGCCCTCTGCCCACCCCCACCACCAGGCGTGCCTGAGCCGCGGGCTGGCGGCCGTACACAATATATATTTATATATACTATATATAAAACACAGAGTCAGGAAAGGCGGGTAGAAATATGAAATCCGTATAAATGTGTTGCTTCCTTCATTAAAGTGTCTTCGGGGAGGGGGTGGTGGTGGTTGTTTTTTTTTGGTAGTGGTTTCCTCCCTTTTGTCCTTTTTTCTTTTTCTTAGAAACATTATCAGGTCACAGAGTCGAGGGAGGGGCTCTGACAGACGAAACGAGCTTATTGCAAAGTGCAGCTTCTACTCTAAAAGTCCACCCCACCCCCCCCACCAAAATAAAAGACCCCCTATGAAGGGCAGAAAAAAACATAGACGGTCCAGTCCATCCTCAGGAATACATGAAAAATAAGATCACAGTATGCACTTGCTGGCTCTATTTACAGGAATCGAAGGTCTTCTCAGCCTCAGGGAGGACCGTGAGAGGTGGGAGGGATGGGAAGGGGGGTGTTTGACTCGGTGAAAGCGGTTTCTAAGACGTGGGGGGCTGTGATTCCGAGGGGCGCTGGGGTAAAACAGTGGCCAGGAGGAAATTACCAGCAGGACGGGGGCGGGCGATGGGGTGTGAGGTCCCCCCAGCCACAATCAGGGGCCCTCACCATGCACCCCTTCCGGCTCAGACTCACCCAACCTGGAGCGACTGGGGGCTCCGTGGTGGGCTGCAGCCAGAGCCCTGTAAGTGGGGTGCAGGGCAGAGAGGAGCAGCTGTGTCCCTCATCCCGTGTTCCAAGTTCCGAGTTCCCCTCCCCCAGGCTGGGGCACAGGGCCCTCGCACCCCTGAACGGCAGGCAGGGAATAAATTAAATTAAAAACTCAAGTGTTTTTGATCCAACCATGAAAAATACACTAAAAAAAAAAAAAAAAAATCGCCAAGAGGTTCCCAGGTTCTCCGTCGTCCCAGAAGAGATGGCTTGGCCCGGGGCTGCAGTGACACCCCAGCCCCTCGGGCCTCGGGGGGGCTCTTGGTCATCCCCTCCCTGAGGGCTGGTCCTGGGGCGGGTGGCCGGCCCCTGCCCGGCGGGGGCAGCACCAGTCGAGGGAGAAGCAGTGTCTCTATTTGGTCTCGGAGGCTGGGGCCAGAGGGCCAGTCTGGAGGGCCGAGGTCAGGCGGTCCAGGAGGGGCCGTCCAGCAGGGCCGGCGTCCTGCGGGGCCGGGACTAGGAGCCCAGGAGGGTCCAGAGCACAGGGACGGTGCTGAGGAAGAGGCGGCAGCCGCCCAGGCTGCTGCACGAGTTATTGCTGGTGAAGATGGGCTCAGGAGCCTCGTACAGGGTCTCATCTGGGGGTGGTAGAGACAGCTCGGTCAGCGGCAGCCCAGCCTCGGGGTGCACATCTGCACAAGGGGCTCAGCACCCAACCCGGCAGGCCCTCCGCTCCCTTCTGCTGGCACCCCCGATGCCCACTCTCCAGGGAATGGCACGTGGCCTTGAGTGGGGACCTGGCTGAGGAATTCAACCTTCACTCTTTTGTTTTTTTGAGACGGAGTTTCGCTCTTGTTACCCAGGCTGGAGTGCAATGGCGCGATCTTGGCTCACCACAACCTCCGCCTCCCGGGTTCAGGCAATTCTCCTGCCTCAGCCTCCTGAGTAGCTGGGATTACAGGCACGCGCCACCATGCCCAGCTAATTTTTTGTATTTTTAGTAGAGACGGGGTTTCACCATGTTGACCAGGATGGTCTCGATCTCTTGACCTCATGATCCACCCGCCTCGGCCTCCTAAAGTGCTGGGATTACAGGCTTGAGCCACCGCGCCTGGCCTCTACCTTCACTCTTAACTTTGACTTTGTTTGTATTATTTTGTTTTCTTTCCTCTCTCTCTTTTTAGACGCAGCCTTGCTGCATTGCCCAGGGTGGAGTGCACTGACATGAACTTGGCTCACCACAGCCTCTACTTCCTGGATTCAAGCAATTCTCCTGCCTCAGCCTCCTGCGTAGCTGGGATTACAGGCACCCACTACCGTGCCCAGCTAATTTTTGTATTTTTAGTAGAGACGGGGTTTTGCCACGTTGGTCAGGCTGGTCTCGAACTCCTGACCTCAGGTGATCCACCCGCCTCAGCCTCCCAAAGTGCTGGGATGACAGGCGTGAGCCACCGTGCCGGGTCTGTTTTGTGTTTTAGAGATGGAGTCTTACTCTGTCGCCCAGGCTGGAGTGCAGTGGCTGCATCTTGGCTCCCTGCAGCCTCAGCCTCCTGGGCTCGAGCAATTCTCCCACCGCAGCCTCCCAGTGTGCTGGGACAACAGGTGTAAGCCACTGCGTTCAGTCAACCTTCACTCTCAAAGGTCTGACATGTTTGCAAGACAGGGAAACTGAGGCTGGGGCAGGGCAGGGCAAGATGGGGAAACTCAATGCGCCCCGTCCCAGCTCTTCTGAACACTCACTGGTTCTGTGGGTTTAGGACACAGGGTGGGGGCTGGGATCCTGCCCGTGCCCCTGAGCACTTACTGGTCGGCCGCACATACACCTTCAGTCGCAGGCAGGGCCGGTCCACAGCATTGGGAGGCGTGGCAGCTAGAAGAGAGGGGATGGGATGAGTGGGAAAGTGGCTCTTGGTACCTGAGACCCCCTGGAGCTGTACGCCCTTCTCTACCTTGGTGAATCAACTGGACCCCAGGTGGAAAGCCACCCATAAAACTCCTAATGGTACATCAAAGCCCCAGACACAATGCCCTCTGTTTCCCAGCAGTCTCCTGGACATTCCCCCTACCCTTACCCCTCCCTCTGCCCAATTCAGACCCCAGAGCCTAGGGGTGTCTGCATTTTTGTTCTGCTGTGCCTCACCTGAGGACAGCACAGGGCAAGCTCAGAAAATGAATAAAAATATATTTGGTTTCAACCGATCAGCAAAGAGGTGACTTATTAATAGTCAAATGATTGACCTGGGTTCGAATCCCTGCCCTCTGAGAACCCACAGACCAGTCACTCCCTCTGTCTCTGGTCCTTGCCTGGCAACACAGCAGAGTCTCTGGGAAAGAGTTTTTTTTTCTTTTCTTTTTCTTTTTTTTTTTTTTTTGAGACGGAGTTTCGCTCTTGTCACCCAGGCTGGAGTGCAATGGCACGATCTCGGCTCACCGCAACCTCCGCCTCCTGGGTTCAGGCAATTCTCCTGCCTCAGCCTCCTGCGTAGCTGGGATTACAGGCATGTGCCACCATGCCCAGCTAATTTTTTGTATTTTTAGTAGAAACGGGGTTTCACCATGTTGACCAGGATGGTCTCGATCTCTTGACCTCGTGATCCACCCGCCTCGGCCTCCCAAAGTGCAGGCTTGAGCCACCGCGCCCGGCCTTCTATTTTTTTTTTTTTTTTTTTTTTGCATGTGATGGAACGTTGTTGCCCAGGCTAGAGTACAGTGGCACGATCTCAGTTCACTGCAACCTCTGCCTCCTGGATTAAAATGATTCTCCTAACTCAGCCTCCCCAGTAGCTGGGATTACAGATGTGTGCCGCCATGCCCAGCTGATTTTTGTATTTTTAGTAGAGACAGGGTTTCACCATGTTGACCAGGCTGGTTTTGAACTCCTGACCTCAGGTGATCTGCCCGACTCAGCCTCCCAAAGTGCTGGGATGACAGGCGTGAGCCACCTCACCAGGCCTGGAAAGATTATTTCTATCTGGACCAAAATTCCAGCATCACTGACCCTGCTTCTGGGCCCACAGACGTGTTCTGGACTGTCGCGGGGGCAGAGTCAGAAGATGGGGAGAAGAACGTGAGAAGCCAGGGACGCTGGGCTGTGCACACGCGTGGACAATTAAACAGGGTCCACATACGCACGCACATGGACGTGGTCTTGCTGTCCCTGTGGAGCCCAGGGCCCCCGCCAGCCTGGCTCTCGCGGCCGCCACCCCTGCCCGCCCCTGGAAGCCCCTCACACTGGAAGATGAAGATAAAAAGCATATAATAAAAATAACGTTCATCACAGAGATAGGATGAATAATTACAATAATTATCTTTATGAAACTGCCGTCTCAGAAAGAAAAATGTAATTTTTCTTATATTATGGGGTCTTGATTTAAACACCTTCCTCCCCTCCTCCACCCAATTCTTCCCTGAATTAAAGGGAAAAATCCAAGTAGAGCAGAGAAAGGAGGCAGTGGGGCCTTGGAAAGCGTCATTTCACACAGCGGAAGTGGCTGTCCAGGCACTGGCCCCCTTGCAGCCTAGGGGCACAGACTCTAGCTTCCTCACCCCAATCCCCATCCCTCAGGCCCTGAGATGCCGAAAAACCAGCGTCCCCATGCCATGGGGATCCCTCAGCCTCAGCGCCACGGTGGAAGTCATGAGTGTGACAAGCTCATCCCCATTTCGAGTGGGCAGTGCCTGGACCCCACATTCCCGGCCAAGGTCACAGACATCATGGTCAAGCAGGAGGGGAACTCCAGCTGGCACTGCTGTGTTCCCCACCTGCCGTTGGCCTTTCATGGGGAGGAAAAAGCCAGCTTGGGACCCCCTGATGAGCAGCAGGAAATGGGCAGCCTCCATTAGCCAGGCCCACCCAGCCCAGGCCACCATGGGGCCCCACAGATGTGAATGTCCCCAAGGCTGCCAATACCCAGCCTTCAGATGAAGACCCCATGGTCCTCAGAGAGTCTCAGCCTGGCATGGGCCCCAGGGATATGGGGGGGTGGGTGCAGGAGAACCCGGAGACCCCTACCCAGTCTGGGTGTGGGTGGTACTGCAGGGGCTCTGCCCTCATGCTGTGGATTTTTCTTCTTTTGAGACAGGGTCTTGCTCTGCCGCCCAGGCTAAAGTGCGGTGGACCGACCAGAGTTCACAGACTACAGGCAGCCCTCCCACCTCAGCCCCCCGGAAAAGCTGGGACCACAGGCCCGGCTCATCGTTTTTATGTTTTGTTTTGTTTTGTTTTGTTTTGTTTTTTTGAGACGGAGTTTCGTTCTTGTTACCCAGGCTGGAGTGCAATGGCGCGATCTCGGCTCACCGCAACCTCCGCCTCCCGGGTTCAGGCAATTCTCCTGCCTCAGCCTCCTGAGTAGCTGGGATTACACGCATGTGCCACTATGCCCAGCTAATTTTTTGTATTTTTAGTAGAGACGGGGTTTCACCATGTTGACCAGGACGGTCTCGATCTCTTGACCTTGTGATCCACCCGCCCCGGCCTCCCAAGGTGCTGGGATTACAGGCTTGAGCCACTGTGCCCGGCCCGTTTTTATGTTTTTATAGAGATGGGTCTCCCTGTGCTGGCCAGGCTGGTCTCAAACTCCCGGCCTCAAGTGATCCCCTTGCCTCAGCCACCCAAAGTGCTGGGATTGCAGGGGTAAGCCCCAGCACCCAGCCTAGCTGTGGCTTCCACCTCCCTCCCTCCCCTGCTGGGCTCTGGATGCCTGAGTTTACCTTCTCAATGTGCTGGGGCCCTGGCACCCTGGTCTTGGTGTCAGGAGGCTGAGGGAGGTCTATTGGTTCTGCCGCCAAGTGGTCTGACCTGGAGGCCCGAGGTCACACTGGTGCAGCCTCAGCCTCCCTCCGAGCCTCAGTTTCCCCATCTGCACCGAGGGACGAGTACAGTCCTGGCCGCCCCGGCTGGCTGGGAGGATGGCGGGTTTGTTTCGCCCTTGACACCTGGGGGTAAGGTGGCCAGCGCTGGCCCCGCCCCACTCTGCGCCCCGCCCGACCGTGCCCTACTCCGCTGCCCCGCCCACTCAGCGGCCCGCCCGGATGCTCCGCCCACCCCGACCCACCCGCCCCGGCCCCACACCTTGGCCCCGCCCACTTCCCGACCCCACCTGAGGCCCCGCCCACTCAATGCCTCAGCCGCCCGTCCTACTCCGTGGTCCCGCCCACACCTCGGCCCCACCCCACTGCCCCACCCACTCCGCGGCCCCGCCCACACCCCCGTCCCACGCCCCGGCCCTGCCCACTAAATGCACCAGCCGCCCGTCCCACTCCGTGGCCCCGCCCGCGGCCCTGCCCACACCCCCCGACTCCAGCAAGAGGCCCCGCCCACTCAATGCCCCAGACGCCCCTGTCCCACTCCGCGGCCCCTCCCGCCGGGCCCCGCCGCTGCCCGACCCACTCACAGATGTAGTAGTACTCGTGGCCCGCCCACACGCACGGCCCCTCCCCGCGGCCCCGCCCATCCCGCCGGGCCCCGCCCACATCCCGGCCCACTCACAGATGTAGTTCTTGTGGCCCGCCCACACCCAGGCCCCGCCCATACCCGAGGCCCCGCCCACACCCCGCCCACTCACAGATATAGTAATACTCGTGGCCCGTCCACACCCCGCCCACTCATCAGTGTAGTGGCCCCACCCCGCGGCCCCGCCCCGCCCACACCTCGGCCCCGCCCACACCCCGCCCACTCATGTAGTAGTACTCATAGCCCCACCCCGCGGCCCCGCGGCCCCGCGCCGCCCACACCCCGCCCACTCACAGATGTAGTAGTACTCGTGGCCCCGCCCCTCCTACACCCCGGCCCCGCCCACACACCGCCCACTCACAGATGTAGTACTCGTGGCCCCACCCCCGCGGCCCAGCCCCGCCCACATCCCGCCCACTCACAGACGTAGTAGTACTCGTGGCCCCGCGCCCTCCCACACCCCGGCCCCACCCACATCCCGCCCACTCACAGATGTAGTAGTACTCGTGGCCCGGCCGGAACTCGAAGCCCAGGGAGAAGGGCGTGAAGAGCTGGAACTTCTCCGAGAACTTGAGCGGGCCCCCGGGCGCGGCGGGACGGTTGCACTCCCAGCGCTTGAAGCCGCGCTGGCGGTGGTCGCAGGAGGCGTGGCCCTCGCCGTTGACCATGTACAGCACGTAGTGCTCCATGCGCTCGGCCGGCGGCAGCGGCGCCCCGTAGTGCGGGCAGTAGATGTCCAGGTAGTCGTTGATGCTCACCTCCACCGTGTAGCCCCCGCCGTCGTCCCCCGCGCCTGCGTGGAACCTGCGGGGACCGGGCGGCCAGCAGTCAGCGCCGGGAACGGGGGACGGGTCAGGGTGCGCGGGGAGGGTCAGGGGACAGGGGTTGGGGGACAGGTCAGGGTGCGCGGGGAGAGTCGGGGACGGGGGCGGGGGACGGGTCAGGGTGCGCGGGGAGGGTCAGGGGACAGGGGATGGGGGACGGGTCAGGGTGCGCGGGGAGGGTCAGGGGACAGGGGGACGGGGGACGGGTCAGGGTGAGTGGGGAGGGTCAGGGGACAGGGGGACAGGGGACGGGTCAGGGTGCGCGGGGAAGGTCAGGGGACAGGGGGTCGGCGGACGGGTCAGGGTGTGCGGGGAGGGTCAGGGGACAGGGGCCCTCGGCTGACCTCTATCCTCACAGAGGCCAGGTCAGGGTGCGCGGGGAGGACCAGGGTCAGGGGACAGGTGCACGGGGAAAGTCAGGCTGGGGACTGGGGGAGGCATCAGTTCTCGAGGTGGACTCGGCTGGGGCCCCGAATGGGGACTCCGGTCAGCAGGTGGAGACGCACACCCTGCTCGTGGCGGGCCCCTAGGTTGGGAGCCCACAGTCTCTTATCTGGCACTGCCCCCCACCTTGTGCCTTGGGCAAGGTGGCTGTCCAGGCGGGTAACATCTGGACCCCTGTGTGCAAAGGGCTTGTGGGGGGTTCCTGACTCCGGGCCTCTGCACAAGCTGTCCCTCCACCAGGAATTCCCTCTCCAGAAACTTAACATCTACCTAACATGCTTCACATCTGTACCACCTCCTCCAGGCAGCCCCGAGGCCTGCTTTGCCTAATGCACTCTTGCCTGTTTAGAAGGACCAGGGCACCGTGGGGGATAGAGGCAGCATGTTATGCTCGCTCTGGGGCAAACTCTTCCCCTACCCTGGCCTCAGTTTCCCCAAAGAGAACGGGGCTTGGCATGAAGAATGCCTCCACCTTCCCCTCTCTCAGCCCTTCAGATTTCAACCTGCCACCCAGCTCAAAGGCATCCTGGGTTCCACACCCAGCTCCGTCCCCACCGTGACCCCGTGAGCCCCAAGCCACCTCCTCGAATCCGGAACCTTGAAACCTCCCAAGCTCCAGAATCCGGCAGCCTTTTGGCCTCCTGGGTTCCTGCATTCCTGACACCTCAGCTCCCTAGCCCTGCCTCCAGGCGTTTGCCCTGAGGTCGGAGATGAAGCCCACAGGCCCCTTCCTCCAGGGAGCCCCCCTGACCCGGCCTCTGTGAGGATAGAGGTCAGCCGAGGGACGGACCAGTGGCTCACTGCCTCGGGCAATGGCAGCAGGAGCCCTTAGATCTCCCGGCTGTGGTCCCCAGGGTCCCTGTCATGTAACGGGCGGCCCGGCCAAGCAGGGCACCAGGGGGCCCCTGAAAAGGGCTTATTAGCACATAAAAGATCTGAGCAGGGAGGGATGGGGTCCCCCACACCGTTCCTGCCTCCTCCCTCCCTGCACAGGTGGGGAAACTGAGGCCCCACCAGAGTTGGCAGCATGTGGAACGCAGGCTACTCCAATCCCGGCCCTGGCACTCCCTCTGAGCTGGGCACAGTCGCCACCACCCTGGCCTGCAGAGGGGAGCCCGCCGGGGGGCCCCATGCCGGGTGTACTAATTGGCACAGCAGCCTTGTGATTATCAGATGGCAGCAGCCCAGCCCCGTGCCACCCCGAGATGCTGCGCCAGGCAGGGCCGAGGGTTCCAGGGTCTCCAGGGGTGAGAAGGGGCAGGCAGGCCTGCTCACTTGTGCCTCAGTTTCCCAAATGGGAAATCTGACATGAAGATCTCCAGAACAAAGAATTTCTTTTTTCTTTTCTTTTTTTTTTTTTTTTTTTTGAGACCAAATTTCGCTCTTGTTCGCCCAGGCTGGAGTGCAATGGCACGGTCTCGGCTCACTGAAACCTCTGCTTCCCGGGTTCAAGCAATTCTTCTGCCTCAGCCTCTCGAGTAGCTGGGATCACAGGTGTGTGCCACCATGCCTAGCTAATTTTGTATTTCAGTAGAGATGGAGTTTCACCACGTTTGCCAGGCTGGTCTAGAACTCCTGACCTCAGGTGATCCGCCCACCTCAGCCTCCGAAAGTGCTGGGATTACAGGCGTGAGCCACTGCACCCAGTCCAGAGCAAAGAATTTCAAGGCAGGAGTCGGAAGTGGGGAAGTCACCCTTCCCTACCTGGCTGGATTCATCCAGGGACAGAGAGCTCACCCAGCCTCCTCCATCATCACCCCTGTGAGCCCAGACAGAGGGCGGGGGGAGGACGTGTGGCAGGGAACTCTCCCCTGGGCGCCAGGCTTGAGGGGCAGGGGCCCATCCGGGACCTCAAGCCTTGCAGTTCTGGGCTTGGGTCTGGATTTGAGTCCAGAAGGGTCCCGGGGCCCGCTCTCTTCTCAGGCTCCCTTTCCCAACCGTGCGGGTGGACGGTCCTCCCAGCTGTTGGATACTCGGGGTGTGTCCACACAGATGTTGGGGGCAGCCCTCAGACAGGCTCAGGCAGGGACGAGCTTGGCCTCAGCCCACCCTTCAGGCTGCCCCACTGGCTGCACAGGCGTCTCATTGACCCGCTGGCCCCTTGGGCACGGTCGATGCAGAAACTGCTCCAGCCTTTTTGAAAAGTCATTTTCGTTCCTACCCAGCCTGAGCGAAAGCCCATTGATCAGGCTGTTGATGGCAGCCAAGGCCCAGCTCCCGCCTGGGACTGTCCACACCCAGGCTGCCCCGCAAGGGAGGCCTCCGTGGGGGAACCACAGGGAGCCCTGGGCTCCCCACTGCCCTCTGGCCTCAGTTTCCCCGCCTGTCCTGGCCATGATGCCTAGGGAGCCACATTCAGCCCCCCAAAAAGAACCTGGCTCCTAGCAGGATGCTTCTGGAGACACAGCGGCCTCGAAAGGTTGGCCCGTAGCACCAGCCCTGTCCCTCCAACGCCAGCCTCTTGCTTCCCAGACAGTGCCTGCCTCCTTTCCCTGAGTCTGACACCACAATTTCTCTCCTCCCATTCTGCCTTCGGTAAAACATCAGAGACCGAGGCTTCTGTGTGGGCTGAGCCGCCGGGTGCCCAAGCCTCTGCAGACTGCAGTGAGGGTCCAGCAGGGCCCAGCCTCCCCACATCCCAAGCTAGCTCTTCTGAATGCAAATCAGACCCTATAACACGTCGGCAGTGGCTCGAACCCCTCCATCCACTCCTGATCTCAGAATAAAATCCACACCCCTCCCAGCCTGTGAGGTCCATCCGCCCCACCCTCCTTGTCCTCCTCCACCCAACACACTTCCCTTCCGGCCACACCAGCCTCCTGCTGCCCCTGTTCCCACCCACACCCTTTGCATGTGCTGTTCCCACTGCCCGCAATGCTGTTCACTGTGCCCTGCCGAATACCTCACCTATTCCTCTACAGGGTTTGCTGTCTGAAAATCCGATTCTGAGGTTGACCGCCTCTGTCCCTTCCCCAGGACCCTGCAATGGCCCCTGCAGACAGTGGCACTTGATATATGTTTCTTGTCTGAATGAGTGAATTAAAAAGGGCAAGAGAGGCCGGGCGCGGGGGCTCACGCCTGTAATCCCAGCACTTTGGGAGGCCGAGGCGGGTGGATCACGAGGTCAGGAGATCGAGACCGTCCTCGTCAACATGGTGAAACCCCGTCTCTACTAAAAATACAAAAAAATTAGCTGGGCATGGCGGCGCGTGCCTGTAATCCCAGCTACTCAGGAGGCTGAGGCAGGAGAATTGCCTGAACCCAGAAGGCGGAGGTTGCGGTGAGCCGAGATCGCGCCATTGCACTCCAGCCTGGGTAACAAGAGCGAAACTCCGTCTCAAAAAAAAAAAAAAAAAAAAAAGGTCAAGAGGCGAGGACTTTGCGGTGCCGGAGTTGTGGGGAGCAGCCCCCAGGTGTGTGTGAGAGGCAGGTCCCAGGGGAACCCCGTCCCCAGCTCTGGCTGCCGGAATGGGGCCACGTTTTTCCCTTTGCATCTCTAAAATAGCGGCAGCCGTGCCGTGTTGGCATTCCCCGTTCCAAGTTGGCGGGTGAGCAGCGGCGGGCGCCTTGCCCCTGTTCAGGGTGGTGCCTGCTGCGGGGGGAAGGGGCCCCCACCCCAAAACCGCGCCTGGGGAGAGGCAGACAAAGCCTTCACTTCCTCCGTGAGTGACGAAGCCTCGGTATGCAAATCCTCCCTAGGAGCCGCAGAGAGACTGAAATTCTCACTAAGGGGTTAATGACTGATTTGGGATTTTTCCCAGACAGAGCGGTGGCAGATTTTACTCCTCCAGGTCCCCTCTGGCGGGCCACACCTTCCCCACCACGCTTGCTCAACCTGCCGGAGCCAAAGTCCACACCTCCAGGCAGCCCTCCAGGCCCCAGGCCAAGCCTCACCCGGCAGAGCTCCCCTCCTGCTCACTGGCCTCTGAGGCTGTCACCCCTTCCAGCTAGCGGCCTGGAGCTAATTAGCTCCAATCCGGCAACTGTCAAGTCATTAGACGCTAATAGCTAAGCCACTAATTAGGAATCTCACCCAAAACTGGGGTGGGGGTGGGCTGGGCAGCCTTCCATGAATGGAAACTGAGGCAGTGGTGTGGCTGGCAGCCAGGACCCTGTGGGTGGGCAGGTGGGTGCCCCCACCGGTCCCCATCTCTCTTCCATGGTTGAGACACCCAGGGAGGCCCAGGCCGGCCAGAGGAGCCGGCAGCCCGGGTCCTGAGGCCCGGCGTAGGGCTGAGGCCACCTGTCCCCTCCTGCGGCCCCAACCAAGACCTACTGGGATGACAGCACCCACCCCAGCACCCACACCTGGCTCCCCAGGGCACGAAGAGACGTCTCCCCTGACTGAGGGCTGGTGCTCTTCCTCCTGCCCAGGACCCGGGTGGGGCCTGAAGGCAAGTTAGTCCCCAGCATAGTGCAGGGTCTGCCTGAGAAAGGACAAATATGGCCTTGCGGTGCAGGAGGGTAAACTGAGGTAGGGCCCTAGAAATGAAGCAAAAGAGGAAATAAGCAAGTGGAGGGAAAGATGGGCTGGGCAGGGTCGGCCCCGCATGGGCCTTTGACACTATGGGTGTGGGGACAGAGTACTCTGGGGACAGAGTGCAGCAGGCACAGCTGGCATTGGCTACCCACCGCCCCACCCCTCCCAGGGCTGTGCCTGGCTCCCCCAAGGCCAGCCCCAGGTGGGGACGCCCTGGACTATGCCCGATTTCCGGGTGGCCTTGGGGGAATCACCATCTCTCAGTGCCTCTGCTGCTCTGTCTGTGAAGTGGGGGCCCCCGACCCACAAGGCAGGGGGGCAGGTGAGGGGGAAACAGAGCTGAGGGGGCCGCCGCTGAGTCTCCCGGCCAGACTCCACGACAACCCATTCCAGGATCAGGCATGGCACGAGCCCCGCACCAGGGCCAGCTCGGCCACAGAGTTCAAACGGCTGCTTGAGGTTCAAAAACCCCACCGGGCGTCTGCTCCTCCTCGGGCTCCCGGCTGAGTGTCTGGGGCGGCAGCACCGTGGGCACAGGGACAGGAGCGGCTCAGCCCCTCCCTGAGCAGGGGACAAAGCCCAGCTCTTCCTGGGGACCCATCAGCAAAAGAGGCCATTCCCACACACAGGACTGCGGGGCGAGGATGGCGGCGTCTCGGTTCCCGAGGAGAGAAGCCGTGTCCCCGAGGAACACGCGGCCACCGGAGCAGGACCCTCGCGTATGACAAGGAAACCGCCAGCTCCACAGAAACGCTGCCACCCAAACCCCCATGAATGCATGACCCGCTGCCTCCGCTGTGACCCCGAGGGACCCACGTAGGGCCGGTCCCCTGCCGACCTTCGGAGACATCAGCCCGGAGACAGGGAGAGGTCAAACCCCGCTGCTCTCACGGACCCCGCCGTGGAGCCCCCTTCCCTCACTGCAGCCTGAGCCTCCCAGGAAGGCCCTCAGTGGAGGCGGAAGGCCTGGGCACCCATCGCACCCCAGGACACCCAGAGACCCTGGCGCCTTGGGCGCGAACATCCACCACCACAGGAGCTGCCTCGGATCCCACCATGGGGAGAGGACACTAAACCCCTGGGACCACCCCTGGGCCTTTGCCCGTCCACACCAGGCCCTATTGGCTAGCTGCACCCCCCTGCCGGGCTCCCAGTCACCCCCACTCCACGGAGAAGGCCTGGGGGCTCCCAGCTGCCAAGCCACCCGCCCGACATCATGCCCAGGCCTCCCAGACCCCTGAGTCTGAGTCCAGCCACCCCATGACCTCCAGGACCCCAGCCTTGGGGCCTCGAATCCCCTAGCCCACGGCCCGGCCCTCCTCGCCCCCCAAAGCCGAGCGGACCAGCTTCTCTCAAACAAAACAAAAAACCCTCATGCAGCAAAACACGGCATCGCCCCCTTCAAAGCTGGCTCCCCCAGAGACCGAGGGATGCCTCGGAGCCACGAGGGACAGGACACCCATTCACCTCTGCCCTCTGCCGGGCATGGCTCCCCCCTCGGGGACCAGGACCCCACGTAGGTCGCCATTTTCCATCTGGTGTTTGAAGGGAGCCCAGCTGCTGCCCATACCCAAGGGTCCGTGGGGCATCCCAGGAGGGTGGCCAAAGCCCAGAGATGCCCAGGGTGGGCACCTGCCCACCCAGTACCCCAACCCAGGTCCACGTGGGCTGCAGATTTTCAATCAGAAGGTTGGGACTCCCGGGCACCCCAGGCCCTGCACCCACCCCATTCTGAGGCTCGCTGGCTGTCTGCACACAGGCCCCGGTCCTGTCCCCAGGAAAGGACGGGAGGGAGGGCCAGCAGTGGAGACGCCGGTGTGGATGGTGCTGGGCCACCACTGCTCCCATATTGCAGGCCCTAGGACGGCCAGAGCTGCCCCCCAGGCAGACACACTTACACGCACCCGACACAGACATGCACACTCGCCTGCATTCCACGCACAGACAAAACGCATGCATGCCACATACAGACAGGCGCAGGGCCTCGGACCCTGCAGATGCTCCGTGCATGGGCACACTGACACACACGCGTGCACATCACATGTAATCACAGAACAGACATGTAAACGCACCCGAGCTGTGCCCTGCAGGTTCACGCAGCCTTCCACCACACAGACACGTGTGTGCACCCCACATACAGACAGGCACCGCCCACGACATGTGTGTGCCATGCAGAACATGCCAGCCACATGCAGCCACGTGCAGCCACGTGCAGCCACATGTACAGCCACAACCTGCAGCAGGCTGCCACTCTAGCGCCCACCTGCGCCGCCCACGCGAACAAACACAAGCAGCCGTGGACATGGGCAGGCAGTGCCATGGCCAGGCCAGATGAGGACAGCCAGGCCAGGTCCAAGCCCCAAATGCCTTATCTCAATGTGGCCCAGCTGGAGATAGGCCCAGAGATGCCCAGTGGCCAGCTCAGGGGTGCCCAGCCCAGGTTGGGGCCAGGTCGGACAGACGCTGTGCAGTCAGCAGTGGAGGCGGTGGGGCTGGCTGGCCAGACCACCCAACGGGGCCCCACCTTATAGCGGCCCAGAGAGGTGGGTGCCAGGCCCCCTGGGTGACTTCTGCTGCGGGTGCAGGCAACGCCTCTCACAGCAGGGAGGGTGTGATGTGGAGACAGACCATGTGGTCATCGCTGGGCACAGGTGCCAGGCAGAGGGGCAGAAGGGGTGGCCGGCGATGCTGTGGCGCTGTCCAGACCTGCGGGTCCCATCGAGCTCACGGTCCCGTGGTGCCCAAGCAGCTGTCTGCCCCCGGAGGCGCAGTCTCCCAGCCCCTTCTCCCAGTGCCTTTCTGCATGCCCCTCTCAAAGACTCAGGGTCCCTGACTTTCCTACACACCTGCCCAACCCCATCATCCCTCCCCAGCCAGCCCAGCCTCACGCCTTAGGGCTGCTGGCCGACGCCGCTCCTCTCCGCAGGCTGATGTCCCCTCCACGGAGTCCCCTTGGATACGGAGGCCCAGCACCATCCCCTGCCATGCCTGCCACCCCTGCCACCCAGGCACGGGTCCTGAGCAGGTGCCCCCGGACACCGGATCTGAGGGCTACAGGGATCCCGATGTCGGCGATGAAGCCAGGATTCTGGCCGATCTCGGCTTCCCAGGCAAGGCACTGACCCAGCCCTGGGCCACACTGCTGGGTGTCGGCTCGGTCCCCAGCAATCCTGGACACCCCAGGCAGGAGAGGAAGGAGGACGAAGCCCGAGATGCCCAGGCCGGCTCTGCGGACCGGCAAGGCCATCTCCTCAGGCGGTGGTCTGAGCTGGGCTGTCAGGTCAGACCTGGAGCAACAGGAGGTGACTGGTGGCTGGCCCAAGCCAGGCGCTGGGGAGGCCACTTCCTTCCCCTGGCTGGGGGTCCTGCCCGCAGCCCGAAGCCCTGGCGCAGGTGGGGCAGCAGGGCGGCCCTGGTGACCCCCTTTCTCCCCGGCTCCCGGGTCCTCGTGTGTTTGGCGTTTGCTAGAACAAAGGACAGGCCACGCTGGGGATGGAGATTCCGCAGCTGAAACCAAAAACTTGGGCCGGGGAAGCACTGCCCGCTGGGCTCCCCGCACGGCCAGCGACAGCCTTAATCAAACCCACATGTGACCAGCACAGTGGGCGGCACGGGGACCGGCTCTGAGGTGAGCCAGCCGTCCCCCAGCAGCCCGGGGTCCTTGCCCTCAGCCCCCAGGGGCCTGACCCCGAGGCGGTCAATCCTGGTGGGGGGTGGGCCTGTGCCCGCTCCCCACCCCCAAGGCGGAACACGGGCCGCCCTTGTCCCCGAGCCTGCCTCAAAGAGGTCCCTTCATGCAACTTTGCTCCCGGGGACTGGGGACAGCAGGAGGCAGCCGGGACAAGGAGGGATGGTGGGCCCTGGAGGGCGGCAGGGTCGGCACAGGAAGTGGCTGGAAAATGGAGAGTAAGTGACCAGTGGCAGAGGAGTGAGCAAGCCCCCTCGGACCCCCACGTGCAGCTCTGCCCGCCTTGGGGAGACCATGACACCCTGAATGCTGGGCTGGCTGAGTCCTGAGCCCCAGGGCCTGCAAAGGTCCCACGGGACCCCTAGGCAAGCAGCACGGGGATGGCTCCGAGGGTTCTGGCAACGTCCAGGCCATGGCCAGGCCCCAACAAACTTTTCTTGCCCTGACCAACGGGGGCTTCCCCTGTCCCCCCCACTGTGCCTGGCCCGGACCTGGCTCAAAACATGGGGGCCTGCGGCAGGCGGGTGGGGCATCCTGGCCGGGCGTGGCGGGCAGGGCACCAGGCCACCTGGGTCCCGCCCCGACTCACCCCCTCGCATGACCTTGAGCCGGCTCCTCATCCCTTCTGCACCTCAGTTTCCCGGTCAGCACCGAGAGGATGGGATTGCACTCCAGCCCACTGCGCCTCCCGGGACTGACTCCCAGCTCCCGGGCCCCTCAGTCTCCTTTCAGAGCTGGGCCCTTGGCCCCCTGGAGTGAAGCAGATGCTGGGTCCCGAGGGAGGGACACTCCAACTTCCCCAAGTTCATCTGGGGACCTGCGGGCAGGACGCACCCACAGATCCCTCGCCCCGAGGGCCACAGTCCCCACCACGGTGCCAAGGTCCCCGGGGATCCCCACCAAATGCGACACCAAGGAGACTCCCCAGAGAGGCGCGTGGATCAGGGGACCCCCAAGTCCAGGCCGGCAACTCAGGGGCTGCCCGGCATCGGAGGGTGCCAGAGGGGTTCCCCAAACTCCAGGAGACGTCGGCACTCTGGGGCATGTGGGGCGAACGTCCCCCAAGTCCGCAGGGGAGTGGGGGACCCCAGGGGAGACAGGCGCGGAAACGGCGAGTCCCCCAAACTCCGGGGGGCCGGAACTCCCTGGGGGCTCCCGCGGGAACCCGGCGGGACGGCATCCCGGCGGCGGTGCGCGCGGGGGGTGCCCGGACCTCGGGGGCGCGAGGCCGGGCGCGGCGTGGGGGGCGTCGGGGGTCCCCGGGCGCCCCCCGCGCGCGGCCGCGCTCACCTGGGGTTGCTGCGGTTCCAGTAGACGGCGTAGCGGTCCGAGTTGGCGCGGGCGGCGTCCTCGGCGCGCGCGAAGGGCGGCGGCGGCGGCAGCGGCAGCAGCAGTAGCAGCAGCAGCGGCAGCAGCGGGCGCTGCGCGGGCGCCATGGCCCCGGTCCGGCCGCCGCGCTCGCTCTCCCGGCCGCCGCCTGCCAGCCGTCTCCGCCTCCTCCGCCGCCGCCGCCGAGCGGGCGGGCGCAGGGCGGGCGGGAGGAGGGCGCGGCGGCGCTTGGAGATCCCCGGCCGCCCCCGCCTCCGCGCGCGCGACCTCGGGCGCCGAGAAGTCAGGCGGCGGCGGGGCGGGGCGCCGGAGGCGCCGGGGCGCGGGACCCGGCCGCGCGGACTCTCGGAGCGCGGGCCGGGGAGGAGCCCCGGCTCCGGCCTTTGTCCCGCCCGAACGCCGGGAGGGCCGCGGGCGCCCCCTCCCGCCGTGCCCCGGCCGCGCGGGGACTGGGCGGGGGTCTCCAGCCTCCGCCCGCCCCGCGCCCCCGCCCCGGCCCCCCCAGTGGCAGGCTCATCCGCGCTCGCGGGGCCGCCGCCTCCCCCGGGTCCTGCCCCGGCGACCCCCGTTCCGCGCGCCCACCGCGGGCCTCTGCGGGGCGCGCACCGGGTCTCCGAGGGGCGGGGGCGCATCCCACCTCCCGCGCCTCCACGCGCTCCACCCGGCCGGCCTGGCCCCGAGCCCCTGGCCCTCCCACCTGCCCGGTGCCAGCACGACCCGCAGCCTCACCAACCCCGACGCACACGTCCCGCGTCGGGCTTCGCCGACTCCAGCCTCCCGGAGGGTGCCGGGGCAGAGTTTTGGAGCGGCCCCAGCTGACGTCCAAAGCTGCCGGGGCCGCGGCCTCTCTGGGGCCCTCCTGGGAGTCGCTTCCCCTGTCCGGCCCTGCGCTGTTCCCTGGGGACCTGGGCGCTGAGGGTGCCGGGCACATAGTGGGTGGGCCGGTGTTGAGTCTGAGCGGCTGCGGACGAGATCGAAGCAGCCCAGAGCGAAGCCCAGGCCGACAGAGGATCAGTCTTCACGCAGGAATCCTGCAGGCTGCGGAGGACGGAAGACGGTGCCCGGGCAAAGGCCGGGGGTCTGATCCGTTCGAGGAACCGAGTGATCACTCCTCCCCGGAGGCCGACGCAGGCAGAGCACTGGGGACCCGGCCTCTATTTTTTTCCCCCCAATATATAAATAGAGACAGGGTCTGGCCATATTGGCCAGCTGGACTTGAAGTCCTGGGCTCAGGTGATCCTCCCACCTGGGCCTCCCAAAGTGCCGGGACTGTAGGCATGAGCCACTGCACCTGGCCTGCCCTGTTTTGCCTTTTTTCATGCCACAACCTCCCTCACCAGCCTCTGCGCTTGTGGAGGGTACGCTGTCACCAAGTGCCTGCTGGACTCTGCCAGTGCTGCCCAGGCACGTCGGACCTTTCTGGGTTGGTTACATTCACCAGGGCCAGTGCAGGAGAGAGAACCCAGTGCAGGAGGCTTGGACCAGAAGGCCCCTATGTGGGGGTGGGGAGGCTCACCCAAACTCCTTGCAGGGACAGTAAGAGCCGAGGTGGGCAAGCTGACCTGTGCCCCAGCGAGGTGTGGTGGGCACGGGACCCAGCACCGCCACATGGCTGAGACGCTGAGGGCTCTGTCATGTGTCTCCCGCCACGTCCCCAAGGGCCACACCATCCGACCTTTGTTCAGGCTGAATCCTGTTGGGAAGTCCACTTTTTCTTCCTGGTAGAATCCTGCTCTTCCAGGCCGGGCGCGGTGGCTCATGCCTGTAATCCCAGCACTTTGGGAGGCCGAGGCAGGTGGATCATGAGGTCAAGAGATCGAGACCATCCTGGTCAACATGGTGAAACCCCGTCTCTACTAAAAATTCAAAAATTAGCTGGGCATGGTGGCGCACGCCTGTAGTCCCAGCCACTCGGGAGGCTGAGGCAGAGAATTGCTTGAACCCAGGAGATGGAGGTTGCAGTGAGCCGAGATCGCGCCATTGCATTCCAGCCTGGGTAACAAGAGTGAAACTCCGTCTCAAAAAAAGAAAAAAAAAAAAAAAAAAAGAATCCTGCTCTTCCAGGAAGATCTGTTCCCCCCACCCCCAGCGCGCTAGTGTCCCTGCCAGGACCAGGCTCTCAGTCCTCTGCCCTCCAGGGAGCTCAGCCCATCTGTTCTAAGCTCCGGCCCTCGTCCCCTGACCCCAGTAGACATCCCTGGTTGAAGGCCCAGGGCGGGCCAGGTGTCTTCAGTGGAGGGTGGGAACCTGCTCAAGGTAGTGGCTGAGGCAGGCCCGAGTCCCCTGCCAGGACCTCTGTGCAGACTCTCTTGGCTCCCCTGGAGTGAGGGCCTGGGGTTCTAGCCACACAGGGCTCTTCCGGCCCGGGCGGGCTGGACAAGCATCTGGGCTGCTCGGTCTGGTCGGGCTCTTTGGGCGAGCAGGGGCAGCCGCTCCCGGAGGCGAGCACCTTCAGAGCAGAGGTGTGATGGCTGCACCCAAGCACGGGACCAGGGGCGACAAACCTGGGGTCTTGGCGTTCCCGGCCCCAGCGTGCCACCTGGCAAAGGTGGGAGTTCTAGAAGCTTCCCTCCGCCCTGGGACCAGAAGCCCCTTCCTGCCTCAAGGAATCTCGTGGGCGAGGAGGGGTGGGCCGGGGTCGGGAGGAGGGGGGTGTCTCTTCTCACACCAGGACTGGTACCTGCACAGGTGCAAGCTGGAGGGAGCCACCTCCGCCCAGGCATGGCGGGGCCACCGAGGCGAGAGCTGCTGCCACCGCCACCACTGAGCGGATTTGAGCAGAAGCTCCGTTTTCCTTCTGTTCTTGTCTCTCTCTCAAGGTCAGAGCCCAAGCAGGGACGGGAACAAAGGCGGTGCGTCCCCCATTCAACCTCCCCGCGCCCGCTGGCCGCTCCTAGAGGAAGGGCCTGGGGAGGGCAGGGGAGGGCACAGCAGCTCCGAGGCCTGGCCCCAAGCCAGGCTGCCCTGGGGAACCCCTGCCCAACCAGGGGGCTGCTGGGGGGGCACAAGAAGCCCTGTCCCCTCCCGGGGCTGGGGGCTGTCCCAGCTTTGGCATCGGCCACAGCCAGAGATCCCTCTAGAGTAAGCTTCCTGTGGAGCCAAGGATCCGAGGTCAGGCTCACTCTGGGGACAGGGGTCAGCCAAGGTCAGGGGTTATCCAGGGTTGCCGTCAGCCCCAGGTCCGGAGCCAGGACAGGGCTGGATGGGCTGTGGTCCTGTCCCCTGCTCGGCCCTTCTGGGCCCCGAGTCTGCCCCAGACTCGGGAATGGGCTTGTCCAGCCCAAGCACAGCGCTGGCCCCCAGCCTGTGCCCGGCGCTCTCTGCCCACAGGGCCCGGCGGCAGGGCGTGGGATCAGCGGCCCGCAGCCCCTCGGCCTTCAAAGGCCGGGACACCAGGAGGAAGCTAAAAATATGCGGGGAGAAATTTCTCATTACAGAATAAATTGGACTCAATCCGCTGCCTGCCCTACTGCCAGCAGCTTTCAGAAGCCCCATCTCAGCCAGGCAAGGGTCAGGCGGCGGGGTCACGGGGTGCGGGGGCCTGGGCAGGTCTCGGGCTCCACTCTGGGTGGGAGCCTGACCTCTGTCCATCCCCCGACCTGCCAAGTTCAGACCCAGGCTCTGCACCTAGCCCCAGGGGTCAGATCACTGACCCTGAAAGTAAAAATGTATCCCTCTCTCCCGCCAGTAACGTTGAAACCCCCACCCCCGTCCAAGTCCAGCCAGGACCCTGAAACCTCAGCCTGGACCCAAGACTCCTGCAGCGCCTGTGTCAGTGGAGGAAAGGAACAGGTATAAAGCCGTGTTTCCCAGTTCACGCTCCTGCCTTCACTCCCTCCTCCCCTCCTCCCTCCTCCCCTCCCTCCTCCCTTCACTCCCTCCTCCTCTCCTCCCTTAACTCTCTCCTCCCCTCCCTCCTCCCTCCTCCCCTCCTCCCTCCTCCCTTCACACCCTCCTCCCCTCCCTCCTCCTCCCCTTCCAACTCTCTCTTCTGCCTTAATACCCCCTCCTCCTTCCTCTCTTCTTTCACATCTTCTTGCCCTTCCCACCCCTCCCCTCCTTCCTCCCTTCACTCCCTCCTCCCTTCACACCCTCCTCTCCTCCCTTCACTCCTTCTTCCCCTCCATCCCTTCAGTCCTTCCCTTCACACCTTTCCCATTCCTCCTCCCTCCCTCTTTACTCTCCCTTCACTCCCTCCTTCCTTCCCTCCTCCCCTCCCTCCTCCCTTCACTCCCTCCTCCCTTCACACCTTCCTCCCCTCCCTCCTCCCTTCATTCTCTCCTCCTCCCCTTCCAACTCTCTCTTCCGCCTTAATACCCCTCCTCCTTCCTCTCCTTTCACATCTTCCTGCCCTCCCCACCCCTCCCCTCCCTTCTCCCTCCTTCCCGTCCCCTCCTCCTCCCCCTCCCTCCTTTCTCTATCTTCAGAACCCTCCTCTCCCTCCTCCTCTTCCTCCTCCCCTTCCACCTTCCTCCCATCCCTCCTCTCCGTTCACAGCCTTCTCCTTCCCACTCTCCTCCCCCCTCCTCCCCGTCCCCCTTCCCCTTTGTCTCTCCCTCATCCCACCTAACACAGGCCCGTCCGCCAGTGTCCAGACACCACCAGCGTCCAGAACTTCCCAAGACGAAGAGAACGTTCCCGCCCCGCACCCGTCGTCGCTGTCCCAAGCTGGGGCCTCTGGCTCCCCGTGGTGACTGAGGCCCTGGACTTCGGATCTCCAGTTTCTGCTGTTGTTGTTTTGAGATGGAGTCTCCCTGTGTCGCCCACGCTGGAGTGCAGTGGTGTGATCTCGGCTCACTGCAATCTCTGCCTCCTGGGTTGGAGCCATTCCCCTGCCTCTGCCTCCTGAGTAGCTGGGATTACAGGCACGTGCCACCACGCCCAGATAATTTTTTGTGTTTTTAGTAGAGACAGGGTTTCACCATGTTGACCAGGATGGTCTCGATCTCTCGACCTCGTGATCCACCCGCCTCGGCCTCCCAAAGTGCTGGGATTACAGGCTTGAGCCACCGCGCCCGGCCGTATGTATATATTTTTAAGTAGAGACGGGGTTTCACCATCTTGGCCACGCCGGTCTTGAACTCCTGACCTCGTGATCCACCTGTCTTGGCCTCCCAAAGTGCTGGGATTACAGGCGTGAGCCACCGCGCCCGGCCCGGACCTACAGTTTTATGTAACTGAAGTAATGTGAATAGCCACGTGTGGCTTCGTGTCCCACAGCAAAGCACTGGGTGCTTCTCAGAGGCTAGCTGGCCTGGGAGGGGAGGTCAGTGGCCTCCATGTGGGGGCAGTGATGGCTCAGGTCCCCCACACAGGAGATGGGGACCTGTGGTGAGATCCCTGGAGGTGGGGGATCAAGGGTATGGGGGTCTCAGCGCCCCCGGCAGGGGCACAGTGCCCTCCCTTGCCTGCCAACCCCAAGTGACTGTGATTGGCCCATGGGGCCCCCTCCCTGGGACACCCTGGCATCAGGAGCCCCATCTTCGTCTCCCCAGGAGACGCCAGCGAACGTCAGGCTCCACAAGGAACCCGACACGTCTAGCCCTCGAGGCCACTTCCCCAGCACCCACCGGTCCCCATTTCACAGACGGAGAGGCTGGGCTCTGAGTCCTCCCCTCTCCAGCCTGGGCCGGACCCGCTGCTGAAGCAGAGATCCCAACCCAGACGCCCAGCCAGGGGCCAGGTACCCCGCTTGTCCAGTGGGCTGGGCAAGGGGCAGGGGTGGGGCTGTGGGCCTGAGACACTCCCCTCCCCAGGCATGGGGTCAGGATCCGAGCAGGTCACACCTGTGTGTGACCCCGTGTCCCGAGGGGCTGTGTGCATCCTGTATGTGCGGCTGTGTGGACTGTGGTGCGTCTACACGGCCGTGTTCTGTTTATGCCCGTGTGTCTCTGCCTGGGGGAGGTGGAGACCGCCGCTGCCCGCCCCCCCATTTCCGAGGCACCCGCACACACACGCACTCCCACAGGCGCCCAGGCCAGGCGCCGGCCAGGACCTCGGACCTTTCATCTCTGGCTGACAGTCCCCTCTCCGGCTCTTAGCCCAGGAGAACCCCCGGCTAACAGTGCATTAACCTTGGGGGGCTGCCAATTACTCCACACCAACGCGGGCGCAGCCCGGCTGATGGGCCCTGACAGGCAGAGGGGACCAGGGGGCAGAGCCCCTCTCCCTGCCAGAGGGGGCGGCGGCGGCTGGGCTGGGGGCTGCGGCGTGTTCCGACTCCGGATGGCAGCGCGCAAGTCTCTCCTGACCTCATTAGAGTAATTAATGTGCCTTTTGAAGCCGGAGAAGCGCTCAGAGCTGTGGGATGGGGTGGCGGCGGGGGGCGCAGATCACAAGGTGGGGGCCGGGGCCGGTGTCTCCGCGCCTGTTGAAAGCTCATCCCAGAGGGTCAAACGTGGAGACAGAGACAAAGTGAAGGAGGCAGATGGAGACACGCAGATGGGAGAGTTTGGAGACAGACACAAAAAGGCCGGGCAGACGGAAAACAGCACGGCCTGGGCTTTAGGTGAGACCCACACGTGGCCAGGCCGAGCCACGCCGCCCTCCCCACCTGCAGCATCTGGGGCCTCCCTTGGGCTCAGACCTCAGTTTGGGGGTTGCTTCCCCAACCTTCGCTGAAGGATTCCCCTGAAGAACAGGCTGGAGGCCGGGCGCGGTGGCTCAAGCCTGTAATCCCAGCACTTTGGGAGGCCGAGGCGGGTGGATCACGAGGTCGAGAGATCGAGACCGTCCTGGTCAACATGGTGAAACCCCGTCTCTACTAAAAATGCAAAACATTAGCTGGGCATGGTGGCACGTGCCTGTAATCCCAGCTACTCAGGAGGCTGAGGCAGGAGAATTGCCTGAACCCAGGAGGCGGAGGTTGCGGTGAGCCGAGATCGCGCCATTGCACTCCAGCCTGGGTAACAAGAGCGAAACTCCGTCTCAAAAAAAAAAAAAACCAAAACCAAAAACAGGCTGGGTGAGCAATCACAGAGGACTTCCTGGAGGCGGCAGCTGAGGCTGGGCACTGGACAGGGAAGGAGAAATGTGAGCAGAGTCTTGGCAAGGCATGGTCAGATGGAGATGCCCAAGAGAGCAGACGGTATGAGAATGAGGGGCCCTGGCCTGACAGGTGACAGCCTGGTCCCCAGCAGCCCCTCCCAAGCTTGGCGGCGGACAGGGTCGGTTGGCAGGGTTGTGCGACGCACCAGCCTGGGGTGCTGCCCAGCCCTCGTGGATGAGGGATGTGGTGGGCTCGGGAAGTGGGGTGAGACATGGGCCGTTACGGACTGCGGACTGGGCGGCACAAGGCTGCCACCTGGTGGCGACTCCTCCTCCTGACAGGGCAGTGGCGGCTCCGGCCAGACTGCCCAGGAAGAGACCCCGGGCTGTGGGTACCCACACGCCTCGGTCCGAGGCCAACCTCATGGGCAACGGGGTGACAGGCCAGAAGTGGGCTCTGCCCGGACACAGCCCCCCGCAGGAACAAAACACCAGGGAAGCCCATTCAGCACCTTGCCGGGGATGCGGTCTCAGGCCGGTGGGTCCACAGGGGACTGATTGGGGAGGGGTGGCCGGCAGGAGGGCTTAGGCCACAGGGAGCTCCAGCCTCCCACAGCACAGCTTGGGGGCTCCCCGGAATCATTGCCAGAGGTATTTGTGAGGTGAAGTGGGGTTCCTCCGGAAGGGGGGCCCATGAGACCCAGACTGAAGATGGCATAGAGGAGGGGCCCGGGGGCCAGGGGCTTTGACGGATGACTAGGAGTTCTCTCTAGGGGTACAGGTGCCGACAGGCAGGGCCTCATCCCAGGCAGCTGGAGACAGGTCCCCCTCCTGCCTACCACATGGGTTCCTCACGTGGAGGCAAGGCTGGGGACCCAAGCATGGCTGCAGATGGGGAACTGAGTCCGGCTGGAGCCCCCTCCACTGCCCCGCAACTGACTGACCCGGTGTAGACGGGTCTGGGGTGGCGAGGTCAGGACCAGCGGCAGACATGGCTGTTTATTGTTCCAGTCCGGCGGGAAAGTGTTCCAACACAGGTCCCTTGGGTTACCTGCCCACCCAGTCTTGGCTCAGGGCTGCCATGTCCCCGAGGAGGCTGGGGAGAGGCACAAGTCACAGTCAGGCAAGGCGGCCTCAGAGTCCTGGGCAGTGGCTCTCAGGGCCCCTCCTGTCTTCACCGGGACCCTCAGTCAGGCTGGGGTGGCAGCTGGGAGGCGAGGCTGTGCAGTGTGGCAGCGGGTGCAGGCTGCGGCAGGAGGGCGGGCTGCACAGGGTCCGAAAGGACTCTCAAGCTGGCACTGGGTGAGGCTGGCACTGGGTGGGGCCGGCCCGGAGGTCCGAAGGAGAAGCGGTGGGGCGGGGGTTGCTGGGCACTGGTGGGCCCTGGCTCCTGTCCTTCCCTCGTGGAAAGGCTGCCTCCCTGGCTCAGCATCTGGAAGCGGGGGGTGCAAGGGTGAGAGGTGAGGAGCGAAGGGCCCGCCTGTCGTCGGGCAGAGGCTCACACAGGTCAGGCAGCAGTAGGCAGCAGTGGGCAGCCTGTCCAGGACCCTCCCCTGGCTTCCTGGGCCCTGCTCAGCTGCCCACCTCGGGGAAGGGCCCCCAGCCAGGAGGTGGAAGAAACCTGGGAGGGGTTCCCAGGATGGAGTCAGACCTTGGGGAGGGATCGCAATCTCTCCCTCCCTGGGGGCTCGAAAGTCAGACGCCAGCCTGTCCCTTGGTCTCCCAGCCTCCAGGCCTGCCACACGCCAGCAGGCCACGGTCGCCACAGAAACCGCACTGCAGCACAAAAGACCCACCCTTCCCTGCCTAGGACCCGGCCAGTACGCGGCCCCTGCCTCTACACCCACGCCTACCCCAGTCCCACCAGACACCTGGGAGGCCGCAGCCTCTGTCCTCCTGCTTCCTCAGCTCCGTTACACAACAGGGACAGGCCCTCCTACCCTGCCCGCTCCGAAGCAGCCTATGGTCATTTCTGCACCTGACTTGGACCCCGTCCGTCAGGGAGGGGCCCCGAGCGAGCACCCACTACCCTAAGCTGCTTTCCTCATTTCTTTTTTTTTTTTTTGAGACGGAGTTTCGCTCTTGTCACCCAGGCTGGAGTGCAATGGCGCGATCTCGGCTCACCGCAACCTCCGCCTCCTGGGTTCAGGCAATTCTCCTGCCTCAGCCTCCTGAGTAGCTGGGATGACAGACACGCGCCACCGTGCCCAGCTGATTTTTTGCATTTTTTAATAAAGATGGGGTTTTGCCACGTTGACTGGGCTGGTCTCGGACTCCTGACCTCAGGTGAGTCACCCGCCTCAACCTCCCCAAATGCTGGGATTATAGGCGTGAGCCACTGCACCCGGCCCCTCATTTCTTAAAGTAGCAAGAAATGAGGCTGGGTGTGCTAGTTCATGCCTGTAGTCGCAGCACTTTGGGAGGCCAAGAAGAGAGGCTCACTTAAGTCCAAGAGTTAAGAGACCAACCTGGACAACAGAGCAAGATCCTATCTCTAATTAAAGAAAAAACACTAGGCAGCTGGGCATGGTGGCTCATAGCTGTAATCCCAGCACTCCGGGAGGCTGAGATGGGTGAATCACCTGAGGTCAGGAGTTCGAGACCAGCCTGGCCAACACGGTGAAACCCCGTCTCTACTAAAAATATCCAAAATTAGCCAAGCATAGTGGTGGGCACCTGTAATCCCAGCTACTCAGGAGACTGAGGAGGGAGAATCGCTTGAACCCAGGAGGCGGAGGATATGGTGAGCCGAGATCACACCATTGCACTCCAGCCTGGGCAACAAGAACAAAATTCCATCTCAAAAAAAAAAAAAAAGAAAAAGAAAATAATAATAGGGTGGGTGCGGTAGCTCACTCCTGTAACCCCAGCACTTTGGGAAGCTGAGATGGGTGAATCACCTGAGGTCAGGAGTTCGAGACCAGCCTGGACAACATGGTGAAACCCCGTCTCTACTAAAAATACAAATACTAGCTGGGTGTGGTGACAGGTGCCTGTAATCCCAGCTACTTGGGAGGCTGAGGCGGGAGAACTACTTGAACCCGGGAGGTGGAGGTTGTGGTGAGCCAAGATGGCAACACTGGACTCTGGGCTGGGCGACAGTGAGACTTTGTCTCAAAAAAACCCCAAAAACTTAATTTTTTTTTTTTAAAAAAAGGCTGGGTGCGATAGCTCACACCTGTAATCTCAGCTCTTTGGGAGGCCGAGGCAGGCAGATCACTTGAGGTCAGGAGTTCGAGACCAGCCAAGCCAACATGTTGAAACCCCATTTCTCCTAAATACAAAAAATTAGCCAGGCATGGTGGCTGGTGCCTGTAATCCCAGCTACTTGGGAGACGAGGCAGAGGCTCCAGTGAGCCAGGATCTAGCACTGCACTCCAGCCTGGGAGACAGAGCGAGACTCCGTCTCAAAAACAAATAAATAAATTAAAATTTAAACAAACAAACAAAAGGTAGTAAATGGAGGCCGGGAGAAGTGATGAGCCCTGCCCAGGGGGCCGCAGCCTGACCACCGGGTCGGTCAGCTGCAATCGTAGGAACCACCCCATCACTTGGCGGAGTCCCCAGATCCCCCCGAGTCTCCAGTCCAGCCGGCCCACCAAGGTTCCAGAGCCAGGGAAGGGTTGCACACCATCTCAGATTCTGAGATTCAAAGACCGTCTCCTCATTGCTGTCCAGCGAGGCCGTCTCGGTGGGGTCCTCGGTGTTGGCCAGGAGGCCGTATCGCCTCCGCTGAGGCTTCTTCAACCTGCAAGTAGGTCCAGGCACCCTCAGTGGGCCCTCCCTGCCAACCCTGCCGCCTCCTTCCCTCAGGACCCTCATTGGCCTCCTCTACCGGACTCCCCCAGCCCTGCTGCAGACCCCCTGGTCTTGCTGTGCCTGTTTCTTTCATGTCTTAATCGCCAAATGACTACCAGTCACTCCCATGGCAGTGACAGTGAGCAGTCACGTCCCCAGCATGCCCTACCATCTCTCCTGTGCCAGGACCCCAAGAGAGGCACGAGGACATCACTCCCGTTGCACTCATGAAAAGAGTGAGGCTCATACAGTGAGGAGACTTTGCCCAAGACAACAAAATGGAAAGCTGTCTCATCCCCAAGCTTCCGGCGGCCGAAGCAGCCAGGGAGGCAGGGAGGGCCCGGACACAGCTTCCACTTGAAGGGGTGTGGAGCACAGGGGAGGCTCTACACAGGGCCCCTAAAATGCAACACAGCCAGGCGCAGTGGCTCACATGTATAACGTCAACACTTTGGGAGGCCGACAAAGGAGGATCGCTCGAGCCCAGGAGTTCGAGACCAACCTGGGCAACATGGCGAGACACCATCGCTACAAAAAAAAGTTATTAAAAAAATGCAGCTTGCCGGGCGCGGTGGCTCAAGCCTTTAATCCCAGCACTTTGGGAGGCCGAGGCGGGTGGATCACGAGGTCGAGAGATCGAGACCATCCTGGTCAACATGGTGAAACCCCGTCTCTACTAAAAGTGCAAAAAAAATTAGCTGGGCATGGTGGCACGTGCCTGTAATCCCAGCTACTCAGGAAGCTGAGGCAGGAGAATTGCCTGAGCCCAGGAGGAGGAGGTTGCGGTGAGCCGAGATTGCGCCATTGCACTCCAGCCTGGGTAACAAGAGCGAAACTCCGTCTCAAAAAAAAAAAAAAAAAAAATGCAGCTTGACAATGCCACGGTGGTGATGGGCAAAAGGGGTAAGGTCCTCGGTGTGTGATAAAAGCCCACCCAGGAGAAGCAGCCACAATGGCTAGTCAGGAGCCCGGAAGAGACTGGGGCCATAGGCCAGGGAAGCCGGGGTGGCCTCAAAAGGCAACAGCCCAGAGACTGTCTACAGCTGGGGCCCCTGTGAGGGTCTGGGGACGCAGCCGCACCTCCCCGGCTGTGGGACCACCCAAAGCGGAAACAACGCCGACCCTGGCGACGGCTGAGCTTCAGTGGGTAGAAGCACAGAAGAATCTGGATACCCGGAAGGGCCCTGGCCGCAGGCGGGAAAAGGAGAGCAGCGGCTGACAAGGAACCAAGAGGGACTCCTCGCCCCGCCAGGGCCTGACCCTTGCCCGGCACGCTCTGGCAGCGGTGGCCTCATCTGGAAAACCCACGAATTAAGAGGCTGCAGCGCTTGGCAACCGGGAGCCCAGCCACAGGTTAAAGAGCGAGCGAGTCACGTGGACTCTACCCCACCCACACCCACTCCAGCAGGGAGGGAGGGCCCGCCCCGCACGTGACACAAGGGGCGCGCGCTGATTGGCCGCGGCTGGGCGACCGCTCTGCGTGCGCCTGACGCACCTGAACTCCCGGATGAGGAAGTAGAGCACGGCAAGGCCGCAGAAGCCCATGACCACGTAGAGGGAGCGCAGCAGCGCTGAGCCCGACGTTCCCGGCGGACGCGCGTGCGTGCTGTTGTGCGGGCCGCCAGGCTGGCTCCCGTTCGTCACGGCCGGTGCCGGCGACAGTGTGGCCTGCGCGGGCGGCGGCGGCGAGGCCTCCTTGGCACCGCACGGCAGCGCCGCCAGCAGCAGCACCGGCAGAAGCAGCAGCAGAGGCAGCGGCAACACGCTCGGCCCCATGGCCTGGTGGAAGTGCCCCGCCCCTACGCGAGGCTGTCAGTCAGGCATGCGGGGACGGTGCCGGCCAATGGGGCGCAGGGGCGGAGCCTGACGCCCGGCCCCGCCCCCTTCCCGCCTCAGCCGGGCGCACCGGAGCGCTACCCAGAGTGCCCCGCGCGCCGGCCGCGGACCCCGCCCGTGGGAGCCCCGGCAGGGCACGGCGGGCAGAACCCGCGAACGCCAGCCCGGCGCGGGGCGCGGCCTCCGAGGATAGAGGGTTGGCGGGGAGGACGCCGGCCTCAGGAACTCGGGCTGCTCCTCCCCGCCCCTTCTCCGGGCCTCACACACACTCGGACCGCTTCGGCGGCGCCCCCTTCCCCAGCCTGCCGCAGGTGCCCCGGGGCTCCGCCCGAGACGGGGTTTGACGGCACCTGCGCGGCCGCCGCTCCCCAAAGGCCGAGTGCGCCTCGGAACCCCCACCGCGCGGCAGTCGTCTCCACGCCGCGAACCCCCCCGTGGCCAGCCCCGCGCGGTCTTCCCTGCCGGCTGCAGCTCGTGGCTCGTGCACTGAACCACAGGCTTCTCTCCCTGTGGCCCAGCTCCGACCCCGACGGCCCTCCCTAGACCACAGACTCGTCTTTCTGGGTGCACACGTAGCCCTTTATTCAAATCCGATTTTCACAGGGCTCCGCCGTTGTGGGCAAGGTCTGGCCGCCCCGAAAGCCGCCAGCGCCCCGCAGCCGGTCCTCCAGGAGCGATCTCAGGCCTGGGGCCTGCACCTTTCGGGCTAAGCGCCGCCTGGAACGGGCAGGAAGGGAGAACAGACGCGCGCTCCAGCCGGCGTACCAGGCGCTCTAGGGAGGTGCTGCCCTGCACCCAGGTGCGGGACAGCAGGACTCGCTGGAACGACCAGGCGCCGCCCGGGACAGGGCTCAGCCCACATCCCACTGTTCCCGAAAGCACTTACAAGGGACAGACCTCCGGGTCAAGCGGCTGCCTCCAGCTGTTCCAGGTGAAGTCCCTCCTGGGACAGTGACCCCAGAGGTCATCGCTGATCTCAGGCCACCCTTCCCCGAGTCCTGGCCGTGCCCCTTCAACCTGCCAAAGCAAAGCAGCGTTACTCCCGATGTCCTCCACGGGGCTCACAGCTGCCCCTCCCAGCCTCCCCGGAAACATCCACAGCTCCTAGGAAGGTCTCAGGCTAGTCACGGGGCTGTGACCTCAGGCTCCGTCACGGGCCAGCGTGCCCGGGGCAGGCCTGCACCTTGGGGACGCAGCCAGAGCCAGCTGCCTGCATGGGATGGAGCTGTGTGGGCCAGTGCGGGCTCTGGAAAAAACTAATGGCGGCAACAGACATCAGAGAAAGCTACAGTTAAGAGCATGACTTAAGAGGTCTGGAAAAGAAGGTCAATTGATGAGCAAAAAATCCAAAAGGCGGGGGGCGTTCACTGGTCTCCAATCCTGCTTAAGGGACCTCATCTGAGCCAGGCACGACTGGGCCCAGGCTGTGCTGGCTGCACGCGGGGAGTATAATGGCAGGGCCGGACTTTAGTTCCACCTTAATTTTTTAAAAACAGGAAAAACAAAAAGCAGTCACAGGAACATTCCCCGGGCACATGACTTTCAATGAGCTCTCGACAAGAGGGATGTGGACACGAGCGGAAGGAGTTACCTCGAATTACAGGGCTATTTCCACATATGAGCTAGCCAAGGGAGCAGCTTGCGTCTCAGAGGGTTCTGTTGGGCGCACAACACTTCTGTCCTCCGAGGGCTGCAGCTTCCATAGGCTAGCAGAGAACGCTCAGAACTCGTGAAGCAACAGCAGAACTAGCTAGGTCGCCCTGGGATGCCACGTGCCTCCGCTCTCTGGCCTGCTTCTAGACTGAGGCAGTCCAGGCCAGCGTCGGGCGCACGTCCACTGTCCCTGCTAAGCTGCCCGCAGAGTCCAGCCCTCTGGCCACCACTGCCAGAAGCCTCCCGGGTCTGCCCTTTGGCCTGAGCTACCCGCTCCCGTCCCCCGCCTGACTCCCCTACCCTGACCAGCGCCAGTCTGCTGTGCCTCCCTCATCTAGCTCTCTGCAGGCCCCACAGAGTGCCTGCAGCCCCGCTGCTCCTCCGCCTTCTCCCTTCTCTCTGCTCAGGTCTGGCTGCAGGAGCCTGCAGCGGAGTGTGTTGTGCAATGCAAGGGAATTGTCAGAGCAAGGTTCATTTCACACGGTCTTTTAATCGGCTTCGTAAAGCCAAAGAAAACTGCGTACAAGAATTCCTCAGCCACTGCAAATACAACATCGATGGAGTATGTGCACGTCTTCCAGTAAAAAAGGACAATATAAATAAACATCTTCAAGAACCTCTCAAACACGTTTGCACGTCTATCCTGGGTGCACAGCAGATGAGCGCACGGGCTGGGGCTCCAGGGCAGCTGCTGCCGCGCCTGCCAGGGTCCTACCACGCTACACTCAGAAACGTCACACGGAGTTGGAAAAAAGCCACAGCTTGCTCAGCTTCCGACAAAGATCGGATTCACAGTCCGTTCGATCTCAGAGAGGAGTGAATGGGGCACCCACTTCATGGGGCCAACCCCAGTAACAAAGAAAAAAAGGCAACGCAACCAAAAAACCAAAAACTAAAAAAAACGAAACTCCACACAACCCCCGACGACTTTTTTGGAACTCATGGCTCGTGGTCAAAAGAAAAAAGTAAATCTGAAGTGCTCTTCAAAATGTTTTCAAAACCCTTAAAAACAGCACTTCCTTTAAAAAAAAAAAAAAAAAAAAAAAAGGTCTATAACGAGGCCATCCTGGGGTCAGAAGCGGTCGGGCTGGGTTTGACAAGATCAGAACCGAAATGACTACAAAAGTGGGAATACAAGGAGGTGCGTTTACTACACATTAACGTTCAGCGAAGCTCCCACAATCTTTAAATACACAGCCATTGGAAGGACGATCTTGAGCAGGAAGGGTTTTTACTCGTTGTGTGTAGCTGAGGACAAGAAGCAGGCACAGTGTAAAGGCACTGAAGCAACGAGAGGCAGCGTCACCCCAGAGGCCAGACCGGCCATGGCCTGCGGCCGGGGAGCAACCACCCCCCACAGCCGAGGGAGGCCGGCGGCGCACATGCACCTGCACCAACTGCCCGGCGGGCCCTCGCTCTCCCTTGCCTTTGGTCAGTCTCATTTGCTCTTGTGTCCTGCAGTAGAAATGGCTCTGAGAGGACAGATGCGTCCCCTATGGGCAAGCGCAGTGACAAGGTCTGAGTGTCCAGCCTAAGTCGCTTGGAGAGGGTGCCAGAGTGAACCGAGCTCCCACCGCAGGCCACAGCAGCGTGGCACCCTCGGAGTGTGACTTACCGTAACTGTCGTAGCTGTCTCTGTAGGACCCGCCTGAGCTCCGGTCACCGTAGCCGCTACTCTGACTCCGGCTGCAGGACACACAAGTGAGTGCTAGAGAGAACGTCTACTTCTGCTCTGCCCCAAGAGGCTGCACCGCCAGCCCGCAGGCCAGCCGTCCCTTCTAGGAACACAGCGAGGATTCTAGCAGGGCAGTCTTGGAAATCCAAAACCCCCACCAGCTGTGTCCCCCAGGCCCTCTAACTTCTGCGACTGTTCTTTTTTTTTTGGAGACTCTTGTTACCCAGGCTGGAGTGCAATGGCGCGATCTCGGCTCACCGCAATCTCCGCCTCCTGGGTTCAAGCAAGTCTCCTGCCTCAGCCTCCTAAGTAGCTGGGATTACAGGCACGCGCCACCATGCCCAGCTAATTTTTTGTATTTTTAGTAGAGACGGGGTTTCACCATGTTGACCAGGATGGTCTCGATCTTTTGACCTCGTGATCCACCCGCCTCGGCCTCCCAAAGTGCTGGGATTACAGGCTTGAGCCACCGCGCCCGGCCGACTTCTGCGACTGTTCTAAGCAGTCCCCTCTCCTCCCAGCCTGGGCCCCCTCCTGCTTCTGCTCCTTACGCAGCCAGCTTCCTCAGGCCTCCCAGGGACCTAGGCCTGAAGCTGGCCACCCCACAGCCACCCCTGTGCCCAGGCTGACTCGACCCTCACCCCGCCCCGCAGCCGCCCGTGCCCAGGCTGACTCCCCCCTCACCTGCTATAGTAGTCTCTGGAGCCTCCGTAGCCCCCACTCCTGGACTCAAACCGGTTCCCCCCATAGCCTCGGTCCCCTCCTCCTGCACATAACAGGAAGGAAAAATGAGTACCAGCTCCCACGAGCAGTGCCTCACAGCGTCCCCAAAGGGCCCGTTCATGACACTCACCTCTAGAGAACCCACGGCCCCGTCCTCGGCCCCCGCGGAAGAAGCCCCGGCCCCCGGCAGAGCCGCCACGGTACCCCCGAGATCGGCTGTCTGGCGACTTGCCCGCCTGGTCCACTCGGATCTGCCGCCCGTCTACAGACTGGAGACCAGAGGGTGGCACAGGTTAGCAGGTGGGTGCCCCATCCTCAGGCCGGGCTCCCGCTCAGCACCCTGATCCTCACCTTCCCGTTCATGGCCATCATGGCATCCTTGGCATCATCGATGTTCTCAAAGGTGACAAACCCAAATCCCCGAGATCTCTGGGTCTCCCTGTCTTTCACAACCACCACTGTGCAGGACAAAGAGATCTGCAGTCAGCACCCAGCTGTCCCTACAGGTAGGGAGGAGTACAAGCCACCCTGGGCCACTGGCCCAGCACCAGCCTCACCTTCAGAAATCTGTCCATATTTTGAGAAGACCTGCTCCAGCGACTGTTCATTGGTGTCAAAACTCAGTCCTCCAACGAAAAGCTTGCCTTCATCTGATGCCATGGCGGCCTGTGGCAGACACCAATGAAATCCTCAGCAGGGGTCCTCTCACCACCTCTCCCCTCTTCCTATTTTATATAAATGACATAAATTCTTTGCTGGACATATTACAAAATCACTTTTCTTTTCATTATCCCCAACCCATACCTAGGACTTTTTTTTTTTTTTTTTGGTGGGGGCGGTGGGGGCGGGGGGAGTCTAGCTGTCACCCAGGCTGCCGTGCAGTGGTGCAATCATGGGTCACCGCAGCCTCCACCTCCTCCTGGGCTCAGGCAATCCTCCTACCTCAGCCTACCAAGAAACTGGGACTGCAGGTGTGCACCACCACGATTGGCTATTTTTTTGTTCTTAAATTTATTTTTGTAGAGATGAGGTCTCACGATGTTGCCCAGGCTGTCTGAAACACCTGGGCTCCAGCAATCCTCCCGGCTTGGCAACCCAAAGGTTTGGGATTACAGGCATGAGCCACCACACCAAGCCCCCTAGGACTTCTTAATTAAAATTGGTTTACCACACTGAATCCAGTGATTCTCAGCCCCACCCTCCCCCCAGACTGAAGGCAGGCCACACCCAGTTCCACAGTCCTCCCCATGGGCAGGACCTCTGGAGTCTCCCTTCCCCAACAGCCTTCCAGTTGTGCCCTGGGCAGGACTGCACCCTCAGCTTCTCCCCTTTCGGAACTGGTGCCAACTCCTACCCTAACCAGCCGATGTGCTGCTGGATCAGAGGGTGCTTCTGTTCACTGTAAAACGCCTCCTGAGACTGGTGGGCTGGCTGTCAGAGAGACTGCCCCGTCCTGGGGGACACCTCGGGTCAAGGACTGACTTTTATAAACAGGGCCTCAGCCGAGAATGGGGAAGGAATGGCCCCGGAATGAGGCAGGGTTTCCCGGCAGGGTAATTAGCATTTAAGAGAACTGGCTATTTAAGGGGGCGGTCAGTGCTGACACAGAGGAAATATTCATTGGCTGGGAATGATCACCACCCAGTGGCTCTGAGAACTAGACTTGAAAGTCTGGCACGGGGGTGTGTGCCAACTTGGACCAAACTTTGGGGGCAAAGCACGACATGGCAGACGGGGAACCGCACTAGAACGGGGCACGCCTAGCCAGAATTTGCTAAGGCATCCTTTCCCTCATTCAATCACAAATAGGAAAGGAAGGAAACTGCGGCTCGGGAAGCAAAAGCGTTGGTCAGTGGATACCTCCAACGCCACGGCCGAAAACTGGCCTGGAGCCTGGGCTCACCACGTGGCCCCGCCCCCGCCGCGTGCGCATGCGCCCCGCTAGCACCCTGCGCCACTCCATCCGGGAACTCGGCGCTCCCGCCATTTCGCTGGGCGCAGCCTCGGGTTCGCGGCCGCCATTTTGCGGCAGCAACCCGGTCACCGGCGGCCCGGGCCGGCGGGGAGAGGCCCTCTGGCCACTGCTCGGCCCAATCTCCCGCTGCCCCTCGCCGCCGGCGGGGCGGACGCCACCCCGGGCCCGCCCCGGCACCGCCCCCTCCCAGGGGCGTGCCGCTGCGGCCCCGCCTCGCCTGGCCGCCGCAGGCCGCCCGCCGCCCCGAGCTCCTCTGAGCCGGTGCCGCCAGGGCCCTCACCACTGAGTCGGGCAGGTCCCTGACGCAAGCGGGAAGACGGCACACCACAACGACCTGAGCCTCCTAACGCGCAAGTGAGGGGGGGGCGCCCCGAAGCCCTGCCTTATATATGGCGCGGCCTGGCCCCGCCCCCGGGACCTCCTCAACCAATCACAGGCCGCGGCTGCGTCTTATATTCATAGACGGGGCGTGGTGTATCTTGGCTCCGCCCCCTCCTGCTTGCTGGTGTCGGGCGCGGCGATTGGCCACTTTTCCGGTCCGCAGCCCTCCGCCGGCGCTCGGGGAGGCGTGGCTGGCGCGCGGCGGGGCGGGGCTGACCCAGTTCCGCGTGCCCGCCCCCTTGCCTGCGGCGGGGAGCAAATGGGCCTCTAGCCCGGGTTCCGAACCTCCGGCCTCGTGGGAAGCGCTGGGTGTCACGGGGACCCCGACTTTGCCTGTGCTCCTGATGTCCTGACACGTCAACCTACCCAGATCCCCTACGCACCCAAGCCCGGGCTCTAAGACACCCCAACTTCATCTGAACCCCGATATCTGTCCTGATATTTTTTTTTTTTTCTTTTGAGACGGAGTTTCGCTCTTGTCACCCAGGCTGGAGTGCAATGGCGCGATCTCGGCTCACCGCAACCTCCGCCTCCTGGGTTCAGGCAATTCTCCTGCTTCAGCCTCCCGAGTAGCTGGGATTACAGGCACGGGCCACCATGCCCAGCTGATTTTTTTTTTTTTTTTTTTTTTGAGACGGAGTTTCACTCTTGTTACCCAGGCTGGAGTGCAATGGTGCGATCTCGGCTCACCGCAACCTCCGCCTCCTGGGTTCAGGCAATTCTCCTGCCTCAGCCTCCTGAGTAGCTGGGATTACAGGCACGCGCCACCATGCCCAGCTAATTTTTTGTATTTTTAGTAGAGACGGGGTTTCACCATGTTGACCAGGATGGTCTCGATCTCTTGACCTCTTGATCCACCCGCCTTGGCCTCCCAAAGTGCTGGGATTAACAGGCATGAGCCACCGCGCCCGGCCTTTTTTTTTTTTTGAGACAGAATCTCGCTCTGTTGCCCAGACTGGAGTCCAGTGATCTTGGCTCACTGCAACCATCGCCTCCCAGGTTCATGCAATTCTCCTGCTTCAACGTCCTGAGTAGCCGGCTAATTTTTGTATTTTTAGTAGAGACGGGGTTTCACCATGTTGGCTAGGATGGTCTCGATCTCTTGACCTCGTGATCCACCTGCCTCGGCCTTCCAGAGAGCTGGGATTACAGGCGTGAGCCACCGCGCCCGGTCCTGTCCTGATATTCTTACCAATCCAGCCGACGCCCCAGTTCTCCCGGCACCCAGCACTCCATTCCTGCCACCAACCCCATGCCCACCCAGACCGCAACAGAGAGTTCGCCCCATTCATGCAAACCCCAATATTCGAAATCATCATTCTTCCTACTTTGCCACAGTTTGATGCACCCCAACTTTACAAAACCCAGTTTGCCTACAGACTCCAACCCGGATCCAAGCCTGACTCCCACCGGAACCGCGACTTCACCGCCAGGCATGGTCCACACCCCCACACTCGCCACGCCGGATAGTGTCGTGCGTCCCTGCTGTCGGGTGCAGGCAAGACACCCCGAGTCCGCACTGCACCCCAGCACGCAGCCGGGCCCTCGGCCTCCCCTCCCACCGTGCTGCACACCCACGGTCCACTATGCCCCCCACGCGGGTCTTTCCCCTGCTTCCACAGGCCTCCGCTGCTGAGCAGCCTGGTTGGGGCGAGGGACAGTCTCAAAACCTCCGCCATCAGCGGAAAGCGGCTCTGCGAGGACCCTCAGTCCCTACTCTTGCCTCAAAGCTTCTGGGGGGCCCTCTGTGGCCACCACTTGCTCCTCGCCCAGACCTCACCTCATACCGTCGCCCTCCCCCGGCCCTGGTGGGAAAAGCTAATGTGCACCCCTGCCTCTCTGCCCCGGGAGGTCTTAGGAGGGCTGACCCTCTGCTGACAAGCTGTGGGGGAAATGAGGGTACAGAGCCCCCCGTTTTTCCGCTGACCCCAGGGAAATCCCAGCCCCACTCCCGGCCTCAGGCTCACTCCCACCCTCCACTGAATCGAGGGGACCCAGCAAACAGGGGTAGCCAGAGACACTGTCTGCAGTCACAAGGTCCCAGGGACCCCTCATGGGCTCAAGGACCCCCTCCCCCAGGCGGCAGCTGCGTGACTCATCGCCACCCCCTCTGCACCTCGGCCCCCCACACTACAGCCGCCCCACTCCCCGTCAGCAGTAGTCGGCTGCTGCGTCAGCCACTCACGCAGGGTGGTTATTAAAGGAGAGGAGAGAGACATCAGCGCCTGCCGTCCGTGCGGGAGGGGCCCCCCACCCACCGGAGCCCCAGACGCGGGCCGGGCGCGCCCAGCCCGGGAGCACCTCGGGCCCATTCTCTCTGATCTGCCCCCAGCCCCAGCGGTCAGGGTGGGAGGTTCACCGCCCCGGAGCAGCCCTTGGCAGGGCAGGGGTGTGGGGTGGAGGAGATGCCGTGTCGTCACAGCGGCCCCTGCAGAAGCCTTGAGGCCCCCCGCCCCCCATCATTCCCTGGTTCTGTGAGCCTCCGCCTTTTCCTGGTTTTGCAAACCACCGAGTTCATTCATTCATTCATTCTGCCAGCGCCTAGTCATTAGGCGCTTACTACGAGCCCGTTCCTGGGTGCGGGATCCGTGAATGCCCGCAGCCGTCCTGGGTTCCCAGGGTGGCGTCGCCGCGCGCCTGCGCGCACCTGCCCACACCTGCCGCTCTGCATCTGCTCGGAGCAGCCAGCCGGATCTCGGGTGTGGACCTGTGTCCATACCTGTGCCTCTGAGGTGACCCGCGTCTGCGTGCACCCGTGCCTCCCACGTGTCTCCCCAAAGCGACCCCGCGGCCCCGCTGGGGGTCCCAGGGGGGCTGGGACCTGGTCATCCACCCGCGATGGCCGCTGCCCACGCGGGACCCGAGCGACCGGGGCGCGCTGCCCGTTGCGGACACGAGGGGGCGCTGCGGCCTCGCTCGGTCCAAGGCGCTCGGGTCGGGCGCCCGGTGCCGCCCCTCCGCGCACATGCGCGCGGCGCGGCCTCGCGTGGGAGAGAGGGCTCCGCCGCCCGGGCCTGCGCCGCCCCTGCGCCCCGTCCTCGCGGGCCCGCTCTCGCGGGGCGAGGACGCAGCCTGTGTGTCAGCCCCGAGCCTCCCGCCGCCCCCGCGCCTCGGCCGCAGCGGAGGGGCTCAGAAGAGCCACCAGGCGCGGGGGTCAGCCGGGGTCCCTGGACTTGGTCCGCGCGCGCATCCGTCTTGGGCCGCGTGGGCCCAGCCACTAATCCGCCCCCTTTCTCGCCTGCGGTCTCGGAGAGGGCGCGCACCTCCTGCACCCGGATCCTCCTCCTGGCCCCCGCCCCGGTAGGGCGTCGCCATGGAGACGGGGGCGGGGCCGCCTCGCTCCCGCACCAACCCCTCCGCCCTCCCCGCGGGACGCTGGGTCCTCCCCCGACCCCGACTAATGACCGGGCGGGAGGCGGTAGAGAGCATCTAGGCCTGGAACGGGCGTGGCCGGGGATGAAAGGCGCGTGGGGTGGGGGGACCCCGGGGCCGCATAATTACCGCCCCCTCCTAGCCAGGCGGGGGCCGGGATCGTGCACCTGGCGGCCGCCCCGCGGGGGCGCGGAAATGGGACCGTCCTGGCAGAGGCTACAGCCGGCCCAGCTGGCCCCGGTCCGCGAGGCCCAGAGCCAGGATAGGGGACGCAGAGACCGGGTGTGCGGGTTGCCAGGTGTGGCGCACATGTGTGCCCGTGGGCAGAGGACTCGTGGGTACAGAGACGGAGACACGAGCATTACTAGAGACGCAAGCTTGTGTGGACACGAATGTGTGGCTCTGTGCACGTGCACACGGCGTGGTGTGTGCTGCAGGGACCCCAGGCCGGCCTGTCTCGGGGTGCAGGGCAGAAAGGGGCGCGCACGCAGTCTTGGAGGTGTGTGCACGGAGCCCCCGGCACCCGCGCGCATGCAAGGACACAGGAACCCGTCTGCGAGGCGCTGTGTGTGCACAGGAGGTGGGCGCTTGGACTCCGAAGCCTGCGCTTATCCGGATGTGGGTGCAGCGGGGTACAGGGCTGGGTGTGCGTGACTCGGATGTGCTGGGACCCACAGAGCATATGTGTCCATGCCTGGTGCTGTGACTCATGTCCCTGGGGTGGGCACACGTGCTGTGTGTCAGCGGGAGCCGCGCCTCCCAGGGCAGCCCAGAGGAAGGGTAAAACCTGCCTCTCCCCCTAGCTCTTACCTGAGCCCAGGGGTGGGATCTCAGGTCCCTTGGGAGACCCCCCAGACCTGAGATTCAGGGGCTGCTACACAGGAAAGCCAGACTGAGCTGCATCCCAGCCTCAGTTTCCCTTCTGTTCCTCGGATGTGGTCGCAGGGTGGGACGGCTTCCCTTCCCTATGACTCACCCTCTTCGCACAGGCCTGAGTCACAGCTCAGGAATGTGGAGGTTGGGAGGTCCTGTTTGTTCCTGCCTCAGCCAGGCCATCCCAGCAGCCCAAAGGCCAGGCCTGGGCCACAGAGGGACATCCCCGGCACATACATCGGCAACAGGCCACACACAGGTGCACACTCACGCCTCTGCTGCATACCTGCTGGACGCAGAGTCCCACACCATGCACTTGACGTCCAGAGATGGCAGCTCCTGCCAGCCACAGGCACACGAAGTAGACAGGCTTAGGATGGGACTGACCCAGACCTGTCTTGGAGTCACACACCTGTTTGCTCTTTCGGTACACGGAAAGAGGACAAAAGACACTGCAGACGCAGGTGACCCTTCTGCTGGGGCAAAGACCAGCTGGCAGATATGGTGGACCTGCAGTGATGTGCACCCATGCGTGTTGAGGATCGAGTGTCTGTGACATGCCCAAGTCCCTGTATGGTCCACGAACACCCTAAAGCTGACCAAAAGGCCGGGCATGGTGGCTCAGGCCTGTAATCCCAGGACTTAGAGAGGTTTGAGGCAGATGGATCATAAGGTCAGAAGCTCAAGACCAGCCCGACCGTTCAAGACCAACCTGACCAACATGGTGAAATCCCGTCTTAAAAAAAAAAAAAAAAAAAAAAAAAGCCAGGCGCGGTGGCTCAAGCCTGTAATCCTAGCACTTTGGGAGGCCGAGGCAGGTGGATCACGAGGTCACGAGGTCAAGAGATCGAGACCATCCTGGTCAACAGGGTGAAACCCCGTCTCTACTAACAATACAAAAAAAAATTAGCTGGGCGTGGTGGCGCATGCCTGTAATCCCAGCTACTCAGGAGGCTGAGGCAGGAGAATTGCCTGAACCCAGGAGGCGGAGGCTGCGGTGAGCCGAGATCGCGCCATTGCACTCCAGCCTGGGTAAGAAGAGCAAAACTCCGTCTCAAATTAAAAAAAAAAAGACCAGCCCGACCAACATGGTGAAACCCCGTCTTAAAAAAAAAAAAAAAAAAGTTGGCAGGGTGTGGTAGCTCAGGCCTGTAATCCAAGCACTTTGGAGGCCAAGGCCGGCAGATCATCTGAAGTCGGGAGTTCAAGACCAGCCTGACCAACATGGTGAAACTAAAAGTACAAAAGTGAGGCCGGGCACAGTGGCTCGTGCCTGGAATCCCAGCACTTTGGGAGGCTGAGGTGGGTGGATCACTTGAGGTCAGGAGTTTGAGACCAGCCTGACCAACATGGAGAAACCCTATCTCTACTAAAATTACAAAAATTAGTCGAGCGTGGTGGCTGGTGCCCGTAATCCCAGCTACTCAGGAGGCTGAGGCAGGAGAATCCCTTGAACCTGGGAGGTGGAGATTGTGGTGAGCTGAGATTGAGCCACTGCACTGCACTACAGCTTGGGCGACAGAGCGAGACTGTGTCTCAAAAAAAAAAAAACAAACACAAAAAGTTGACCAAAGTCTAGGCTTGCCTTCCTGGAGGCTGGGTAAAGGTGGGGGGGTCTGGAGCCTCCACCCTATGCAGCCTCAGATGTTGCTTAGCAAGAGCCCCTACCCTGGGGTAGGAGGAGGGACCCCCATGGGGGCCCAGGCCCCTCTCATGGGACTACAGGCCCTGTGTCTGACAGAGGCTGAAGAGCAGGGGTTTCCTACAAAGACAACCAGGCCCAGAGTGGCCTTACCTGGGGGGGGTGGAGGTTATCTCCGTGGCAACAGTGGAGTGAGACAAGTGGAGAGTGTCCCCTCCTCCCCCAGGCAGCTGCAGGAGCTTAGACCTATGGAGTGTGAAGACACCTATGTCGCACCTTGCTGGAGAGGCACCTGGCACCTGTCCACCCCAGCGTGCCTAGAGGGTTCCACATCCAGGTGGACACGGGCCTGGGGACACCTTTCCAGGCACCCATGGCTGCCCAGCCACAGTCTCTTGAGGGTCAGGGGCCCAGCTGCGAGGCAGGTGGTGTCCAGGACCCACTCTGGGCCTTTCTGCTTCATCTGAGAGGTAAGCTTCCCAGCAGTGCCTCCTAGGGTCAGAGGCTTATGGTGGGGTGCCTGGTAGGAAGTCGGCCGGGGCAGTTGGCAGTGAAAGACAAGCTCCCCACAGCGCTGGGGCTTGCTTTGCTGTTCTCTTCCTTGACGTGGCAGTCCACGCGGAATCATCCCGTATGCAGGCTGGGAGCTGGCTCATGCCTGTAATTCCAAGGCTTTCGTTTGAGTCCAGGAGTTTGATACCATCCTGGGCAACATAGCTACACCATGTTGTTACCAAAAAAAAAAAAAAAAAGCAAAAGTAGGAAGGCATAGTAGCACTCACCTGTGGGCCCGGGTACTCGGGGGCTGAGCCAGGAGGATTGCTTGAGCCCAGGAGTTCCAGCAAGCCTGCAGTGAGCTGTGAGCAAGAGTCACTGTGCTCCAGCCTGGGAAGACAGTGAGACCTTGTCTCTAAAATACTAATAATTGATGCCAGGCATGGTGGCTCACACCTGTAATCCCAGCGCTTAGGGAGGCCAAGACGGGCAGATCAACTTAGATCATGAGTTTGAGAACAGCCTGGACAACATGGGGAAACCCTGTCTCAACTAAAATTAGAAAAGTAAAGCTGGGCATGGTGGCTCATGCCCGTAATCTCAGCACTTTGGGAGTCCCAGGTAGGCCGATCGCCTGAGGTCAGAAGTTTGAGACCAGCCTGACCAACGTGCTGAAACCCCGTCTCTACTAAAAAAAAAAAATACAAAAATTAGCCAGGCGTGGTGGTGCATGCCTGTAATCCTAGCTACTTGGGAGGCTGAGGCAGGAGGATTGCTTGAACCCAAGAGGCTGCGGTGAGCTGAGATTGCGCCACTGCACTCCAGCCTGGGAAATGGAAGGAGACTTTTGTCTCAAGACAAAACAAAACAAAACAAAAAACCCATAAAATTAGCTAGGTGTGGTGCTTCGAGTCTGTCATCCAAGCTACTTGGGAGGCAGAGGTGGTAGTGAGCCGAGATCGTGCCACTGCACTCAAGCCTGGGTGACAAAGCGAGGCTCCATCTCAAAACAAAAACAAACAAAAGCAATAATTGTCCCGTATGCTAACTCTCCTGTTTGATTTGTATTTCCAACGTGAACAGAACAGAAAGGCTTTTGGAAGGCGTAGGCTGGGGCTGGCCTGGGAACCCCTGACTCCCCAACCGCCACCCTGACCCTGGAGTCCAGCTTGGCTGGGCAGCGGAAGATCTCAGGCACTGAGGGGTGAGCGGGTGAGTGTTTGTGGCTGGAGGCCCTGGAGCGTTCCTGCCCCCGCCCAGGCGTGTGTTGGGTGGCAGGAGAGGCTGGTGCCCTCTGTATCTGGTGGCAGCCGTGGGGTGTGCTATGACTCTCCAGGCTGGCGTTTTGTTAGCGGAGGCCTTGGCCGTGACTGAGCCTGGCGGTGCTGTTTGCTTTAGGGTCACACGGTGGATTGAGGTTGGGGGCAGGTTTATCGGGTGTATTGGGTGTGGGGAGAGTTTCATGTATCTGGGAGCCTGGCACACCAGCTGTCCCCATAAATTCGTGGCCTGTGGAGGGCTGTCCCGGGAGTGCTGGTGGGGGCGTGGAATGGCTGTGCAGCCCCCAAGTGGGACGGCACCCGTTGGTTGTGCCTGCTTTCCCACAGGGCTGAGTGTGGGTAGCGTCCGGGGTGTGGGGTGTGTGCCCTCCGAGGCAGCAGCTGTCTCCCTCACCTTGCTCCGCCCACATTCCAGAGGGGTTAGGGGTGCCCTCCCCGGCTCCCGCCCACTCCCCGACCTCCGACCTCCGCCCGAGCCCACTCCCTCTGCTCGGGCACCGGAGGAGGCAGCTGGCTCCAGGGAGGGGCTGCAAGGCGGGGGAGGAGGCTGGAATGTGCCCCGGGGAGTGAGGGGGCCCCCAGAGAGGGGGCGGAAGCAAGGGAGGGAGGGGAGCCGAGGAGAGGGTGGTACTGGGTTGGAGAGACCGCCGGAGACCGCCAGAGATCGACAGAAATAGACAAAGGCAAAAGAAAGAGCAACGGAGGGAGTGAGAACCAGACAGAGGGAGGAGGCCAGGGCAGGAGGGCCCTCGGAGGCAGGGCCCAGGTGAGAGCCTCCGCTCCCCCACCCGGAGGGCTGGGCAGCTCACCTGTTCCAAGTGACCCCAAAGGCAGCCAGTTCTCTGCCCTCCGAGGGCTAGGCGGCCTGTGGGTGGGGCAGCACCCAGCTCCTGGGTTGGGCCCCAACGCCCTCGGCCACGGGGTGGTGGCGTCCCCAGCCTCCAGCCGGGTAACTCCCATTCCCATGGTGCTGGAAGAGAAGGGTGGGTGGGGCCAGGCCCTGTGGGGGCGGCTGTGCCCGGGCGCAGGTTCAACCCCTCCAACCCAGTGGCTCCAAGCCACAGGGTGCTGGCCGCCTGGCTTCTACTGCTGCCCACCATAGTCACCTGCCAGGCCAGCTCCAAGGGTCCACTTGGCCACCGCCGGAGGACTCCAGCCTCAAGCCAAAGCCATGACCGCCAGTGACCTTCGCCTGCCCGCCCACAGCTGCCGCGTCTCCCCAAGCACTCCCCACCTGTGAGGTCACCGTCTGGCAGGGGCGCCAGCACGGGCTCCCAGCCACGGGGCAGCCCCCACCCTGCGAACTCCAGAGGCCAGGCTGCACCAAAGGCCTCGGCTACAGCCTCCACACCTGGCACCGGCGCTGTGCAACCAACCACTGCCCACAACCAGCAGCGGGCGGCCACGGGGGACTCCTGCCTCCTGGGTCCTCAGCTCTCTCGGTCTAGTGCTCACACAGACATTTCAGATTTCCGCCCCAAAACTTCCATCCCCCCTGCTACCCCCTACCGCCGCCACCTTCCGGGCACGGCTGCGACAGACTCCAGGACTGTACACCGTAGTTCCTTTTCCGTCTCAGCCTCCCCAGGGTGAGGACACCAGGGTCCCCACCGATCATCCATCCCCACTCGACACCCCCACAACGTCCAGGCCCCGGGTCCAGCCACCTCCCAGATGTCCTGGCCGCCGCTCCCCCTCACCTGCTCCTCCTCCCAGGTCCCCCAAGTCATCCCTCCAGTGGCCGACTTGGAGAACCCCCCTTTAGGATCCCCGCCAACCTCGCCTTTCCTCCCATCTCTGAATCTTCTCCGGTCGCCCCCCAAATGCACTCGGTTTCACGTGTCCGGGCCTCTGCACACGCCCTGCCCCGTACCTGGCGCACCCTTCCCGCTTCCTACAACACTTGGCAAACTCCTGCTCCTCTGGCAAAGCCTCGGCCCCAAAGTCCCCCTCCTCCTGGCCTCCTGTCTGAGATCCCCCATCCCAGGGACCGCGGGGAGGCTGGGCCGGGGTCTGGGACGCGCAGTGCTGCAGGGGCGGAGGCAGCAGGAAACGCGTGGGTGTGAAAGGCCGGGTGCACGTGAGCGTGCCCGTGCCGGGGGTCCACGTGCGGCGCCCCGGGGCTCGCCCCCTCTTCCGTCCAGGCCCCGCCGCAGCCGTCAGACCCTCGGCTGCACCTCCCGCCCCCAAGTTTGCAGACGCGCCGGGAGAGGGGCGGGGCCGCAGCGCCTCCGCGCTTGCGCCTGCGCACTCGGCCCAGCCGGGCTGAAGTCCCGCTTCCTGGAGGCTGCCTCCTCTGCTATTGGGGCACGCAGATGAGCGAACTGTAAGGTCACCAATGAGGCGTCCCTAGGGGTGGGCGGGGCCTGAGTCGCCCCTCGCGCGGACGGGGGCGGGCGGGGCGCCCTATCCGGGGTGACGTCAGGCTCCTTTCGCGGCGCGTTGCCTTGGAAACCGCGTTTCCATCCCGGCGGGTTTCCGGGGGCCGCCCCCTCCCATTCAGCTTTTTCCTCAATGGTCGGGGGGGAAGGGAGCGATCCAGGGCGGACCCCGCCTCCCGCGATCACAGGGGGCCCCGCCCTCTTTGTGCCTCAGTTTACTTCTCCGTGCCTTCCTACGCACACGTGGCCCGCCGCCCGTATGTCCACTGCACCCCTGGATGGGCTTAGCCCACCAGACCAGGGCTCTGAACCTGGAGCTCCACACCCCACCCCACGCCCCCAGTGCACAGACTTGACCCCCGGGATCCCCAGGCTGGGGTGGGGGGTCGGAATCCCGAGGGGCGGGTCCTGGAGCGCAGGGGACGCGCCCCCCGCCCTGCAGGCTGCAGACACAGCCCCTGTGATTCAGCAGGTGCTGCAGACAACATTCTTCTTCCTCCTCTCCACCCGCCTAGCGAGGGGGCGGCGGCGCCCTGGGGCCCTCGCCCTGACCCCAGGTCGGGCGCCGGTGACCCGCACCCCCATCCTGAGCCTCGAGGGGACGTCCGCGCCAGAGACGGGGGCCGCCTGACTGGGCATCCGCCTTCCTGACGTGGGCGTGGGATGATTTGGGGTTGACTGGGCGTTGGGAGGGGCAGAGGGTTCTCAGAAGGATGCTCCCAGGCCACTCCCGGGACCTGTGCCCTCTCCCAGTGCCGGGGCCCCTAGAGATGGGATAAGGGGTGGAGGTCACATCATCGAACAAACACCCTAAATTCTCTGAACCAACGGATGTTTTTCTTTGGGCCTGTGTTATCCCATCTATAAAATGGGAGCTCAATTACTTCTCTTTTTTTTTTTTTTTTTTTTTTTGAGACGGAGTTTCGCTCTTATTACCCAGGCTGGAGTGCAATGGCGCGATCTCGGCTCACCGCAACCTCCGCCTCCTGGGTTCAGGCAATTCTCCTGCCTCAGCCTCCTGCGTAGCTGGGATTACAGGCACAAGCCACCATGCCCAGCTAATTTTTTGTATTTTTAGTAGAGACGGGGTTTCACCATGTTGATCAGGATGGTCTCGATCTCTTGACCTCGTGATCCACCCGCCTCGGCCTCCCAAAGTGCTGGGATTACAGGCTTGAGCCACCGCGCCTGGCCTACTTCTAACTCTTAAGCAACTCTTGTTACCTGAGGAAATACAGCTTTATTTTTTGGTTTTTTTTGTTTTTGCTTTTTAAGGACATGAGGCCAGCGAGGTAGCTCACACCTGTAATCCCAGCACTTTGGGAGGCCAAAGTGAGCGGATCACGAAGTCAGGAGTTCAAGACCATCCTGGCTAACACAGTGAAACCCTGTCTCAAAAAAAAAAAAAAAAAAAAAAAAAAAAAAAGGACATGAAATAGTATTATTGTCCATCTTTTACCCAGGCCGGACATGGATGGATTGGGACCCCAGAGAGGACTCAGTCCTGGCGGGGCCTTTGGGGAGCTCCAGGCTGGGAGCAGAGAGAGGAAAGGGTGGGGTCTGTGGGACTGGGCGGGCAGGGGTGAAAGGTGCAGGCTGCGGAAGTTCCCAGACAGGGCAAGGGACAGCCAGGCGAGGGGTGTTTCTAGATAGGGGCAAAGGCCGGGAGGTCTCCGAAGGGCTGGAATGTCAGGAGGTGTGGCCAGAGAGAACCCCCCCTCCTGCCCGCCCAGAGCCAGGCCTCTGTCACCAGCCAGCCCAAGATACCCTAAAGATTCTCAGATCCTCCCAGTCAGCCTGGTGCTCTCCCTGCAGCAAGCCACACAGAGGTGAGACTCCAGGAAGAACAGTGGGTGGGGCTGGCACACCCCCACTCCTGTCTGGAAAGAACTGGGCAGATCTCCCCACTTACTGGCAGGTCCTGAGAGGGGGCTGGGGTCCTGCCCAGGCCACGCAGCAGGCAGGGAGGCCCTTGCCCCACACCCTCAGGGACTTCCGGCCCCGGGTACCAGGAAGTGGCTGGGCTCCTCCCTCCCACACCCGGGCGGCTTCCTGCCCACCTCGCAGCTGGGGAGGGAGCGTGGGAACTTCTCAGGGTGCTGACCCCTGACCCACCCCCTCCACTGGCCCCTGGGATCCAGGTCTCTGACTGGGACATCCCACCCCAGGAACCCTCCCAACCACGGCCAAATCCCACCAGGTGAGCAGGCGGGATGCTGACTTGGGTTTCATTTTCTGTTTATTACTTGAAATCACGGTGCTTGTGTAGGGTTTTCTTCAATTTTGTTTTCATACATGAAACTCACGCCAGGTGCCGGGACCCCCACAGCCCGACCCCCCGAGGGTGGGTAATGCTTTCCCGGGCAGCCCTTACCGGGCAGAGGGTGGCAAGCCGGTTACTGCCTGCAGGCTCCACCCTCAACCCACGGAGGCACAGACGTTATTTAAAAATCGTTAAAAAACAAAACAGAACACACATTTAAATAGGTATCCAAGACAGTTCTTCAAAAAACAAACCCGCCCCTTTTTCTTTTTTTCTTTTTTTTTTCTATTTTTTTTTCTTCTTTTTTTTGGAAAAACAAAAACAAAACAAAACCGAAAATCCTTGAGCTTTATACCCTCTGGGACCCCTCCCTGCCCACCCTCCCACAAAAAAATTTACAGAGCTACAGTTATAACACGTGATGTTCACATCTGAAACCATTAACTTTCAACACATAAAGGGGGTGGGGGTTGAGGACCCGGGATTCACCTACGAGAACAAAGTGGGGGACAGGCAGGGCCAGGACAAGACCAACAGGCAGGGTGGGGAGGGCCCAGACATCTCCTTTATCATTAAAAAATAAAAAATGAGTGGGGGAAAAATCCCAAAACTACCCCATTGAAATGGCCCCAGTAGGGGATTTGTCCCTCCCCTGTGGGGCCAGACACCCCTAGGGCAGGGGCACTGAGGAGTGGGGGGGTCCAAATTAGACCAGCAGCGGACCCCGCCACAGGGGTTAATGCTACACGGAGTTGGTGCCCTCTACCCAGGGGATTCACAGCTCAGCACCCCCCTCCGATCCTGGCTGCAGGAGAGGCCCCCAGTCCCAAATCCCATGTCCCTCAGGTTGGGCCGGGAAGGAGGGCTGCGGGGGGGAGGGTATCTCCCCAGCACCCGGCCATTCTCTCCCTATTTTTCAAGAGTTCCCCAACCACTATTGGCTCAGTCAGAAAATTAATAGTCTATAAATACCCCAAGCTCAGGCAGGAGGTCCGAAAACACTGGGGTGGGGATGGGGGTGGGCAGTTTCCCTCTCCCTTCCCGGCAGGAAAGGCTGCCACACCCCTAGGTAGACCCCAGCCCCAGCCCCTCTGCTAAAACGGCTTTGCTCTCCTTTTTAAAGAAATGAAGGAAAATGCAAAAAGACACCGAGAAAAGAGAACAGGAGTGGAAGAGAAAACAGTCCCCTTGTAGGCTGCTGTGACCTGTTGGCTTGCTGTAACCCAGTGGGTGCCGCTGGCCTGGGGTGGAGGCCCTGAAGTCTGCACGGGGCGGGAGCGGGATGGGTTCTGCACACTGTGGCCCCCTCCCCTCATCTGTAAAGTGCATAATGACACGTCGACATTTTTGACTTAAAACCTGAATAGGGTGGGGGGGAAGGAGGCGGCGGAGAGGATGGGGTGGGTTGCTCAGTCTCCTTCACTCTCCGCCATCCAGAAGGGCTGCTACATATTGGAGCTGGGGAAGGTTGGCAGGGAGGACCGACCAGAGCGGAGGTGAAAGAGACAGAGGAGGAGGAGGAGGAGGGGGAGGGCAGGGGTGGAGGGTGGAGGAGGTAGGAAGCAAAACCCATGAAGAGTCCAGGAAACCACGGTCAGAACTTTTTAAAAAAAAAAAAAGAAAAAGGAAGAAAAGAAAGAAAGGCTTCTGGCTGGGGGGGAGTGGCCGCCTGCCCTCCAGAGCTGGGCCGCCCTCTCTGTGGGGCCCTCGGAGCGCCCGCCGCCCTGGGCTGGGGTGCGAGGGGCGAGGGTGGCCGATCCTAAGCCACCACAAACTCTGACTTGATGTCAGGGTTGACCTCCGGCTTCCACACGGAGTCCTCGAAGTCGAGGCCCAATCCGGAGGCCTCGCTGGGGCTGCCGCCGCCCCCGCTGCTGCTGCTGTCGCTTCGGCCGGCCTTGCGGCTGGGTGACCAGTGGTAAGGGCCCCTCGCATCTCGCCGGGCCTTTCTGCGGAGCCGTTTCTGCTGCAGAAGCAGCTGCAGCCGCTCCACCTTGCAGCGCGTGGCACGGTTTTCTGTCTGCCGAAGCCGGTCCCCTGCAAAGGAGGTAGTGGCCTGTGACTCCCAAAGCTTTCCCCTCCAGTCCCTGAACACGGAGGACCGCCCTAGACCCCAGCAAAGGAAACGGTCAAGGCCATCCACCATGCTGGGGGTGGTGGTGCCTCTTGTCTGTAATGCCAGCACTTTGGGAGGCTGAGGCAGAAGGATCGCTTGAGCCCAGGAGTTCCAGACAGGCCTAGGCAACATACCAAGCCCCTCCTCTGCAAAAACCACAAAATCAACCAGGCATGGTGGTGTCTGCCTGTAATCCCAGCTATGCAGCTAGCGTCTAATTCTCCAGCTGAACCATGAGCTGGGAGGTCAGGACTGCCCTGCCTCCCCCTCCCAGAGCCTTTGGACCACTTCTGTGATCCCAGGGGAGACACTTGGGGGATGTTCCTTGGTTTCCCGCTTTTATACTGAGCTTGGGAGGAGCCCCCGCCATAGCTGGGCAGCCTGAGGGGCTGACAGTAGCCATGTTCCCATGAGACTGCAGGGGGAGTGCGTGTGTGGGGGGGTGGTTTTCTTGGTTTTTCAAGTCACTGAAATGCCTAGGGGTGGGCTCTGGCCCTGCCTCGGCCTGCCAGACCTGACTTGGCCATTCACAGAGGCTCCAAATGCCATCTGGAGATGGCGCCCCGGGGGGGCCAGGAGGAAGTGGGGCTGGGACCCCCCGGGAGCACACAAGGACACTTTGTGTCCCAACACACACGCTGCCTTCTCTCCCGGCTGAAGCAGGGCAGTGGCCCCAGCAGCTGCTGTCCCCCCCAGCCCCTGGGCAGGTCAGCTGCTCTGTGCCCACCGGCTCACACAGAGGGGCCTTGAGAAGCCCCTGCGGGCGGGGAAGGCGCGACCCCCAAGGGCGGAGGGTGGCTACTCACCCGGGGGCTTGCACATGCGGATCTGGCTCTGGCCCTGCAGGAGGGAGGCTGGGGGGGTGGCCGAGAGCTTCTCGCAGGAGGTAGTTCTGGGGGCCAGGTCGGGGGCTGTGGAGGCGGGGGAGCACTGGGCGTGGCAGCGGAGCTGGGCCAGCGACGGGGGCATCCCCTGGTAGTGCCGGGTGGCGCTCAGAAGGTCGTTAAGGATCTGTAGGATGGTGCCGATGTCACGCCGCGGCCGTCCGCTGCTGTCTTGGCAGTTGGGGTGTAGCGTGCCTGTGGGCAGAGACGGCCGTGAGCAACGGACACGCCCACGGTCCAGCATGTCCAGGACATGCTCACGGGTGTGAGCTCATGAGGTCGGACGGTGGGGTGGGCACGTGGGCTGACATGCACGAGGGACCACGGGCCGGGAACGGGACACGTCCCCAGTACGTGGACGCCTGGTGACCCTCGGCCATGCGTGTGTGTGGGGATGCTGGGAGGACACGTGAAGCAAACGGAGATGGCCATGTCCACCCAGAATGCGTGGAGCCGCCTGTGGGGGAATGTGAGCCCTGAGACGCACAGGGTCAGGGGAGTCACAGGGGTCACATGTGTGCTGTGGCACCTACCAGAGAAGGTCCCTGAGAAGACCCCTGGGGCGTGATTCACAAAGCTCTCGATGACGGCGCCGGGTTTTCGGGAGCGGGGGGTAGGGCTGGCCCCTGGGGTAGACGTGGTGCTGGCACCAGGACTGGTGCTGCCGCTGGCCGTACTGGAGCAGTCCATCTGCTAACAGGAGGGAGGGGCAGGTGAGCATGGCCTCCAGGCTCAGGGGATCACCACCAACCCGGGGTCCAGAGACAGCCCTCCAGCCCAGGTCAGGAGATGATGCATCAGTGCACGCTCTGCAGATAAACTTGTCCAGGCTCACGACACGACCAACCCAGAGGACAGAATCAACCCATGAAGTCAGGGGTCAGGAGATCCCCCGCTGGCCCAGGTCAGGTCAGGAGACGGATCACCCACCAGCCTGAAGTCACAGGCTAGTCCTTCCTACAAGGGACTCACCTGGAGCTAAGAGCCCTTGTTCTCCCGGAGCCTTTCCCAGGATGGCCCACCCTTTGTATACCGACCGAGGGGCACCCTTCCCTTCCCCAGGCTCACCTCCGGGCAGGTGGTGGAGGCTGCGTGAGACCGGAAGGAGCCGGCCGTGATAGGCGAGGGAGACGCAGGGGAAGGGCTGGCGGGCACTGGGGGGACTCGGGTGGTACTGGACATCGGCCGGCAGGCCGAGGGCACCGGGGAGGCTATGCTGGGGTCCCCCCGTGCGGCGGCGGCGGCGGCAGCGGCGGCCGCCAGCACATGGCGGTGTTGCAGTGGAGCGTGCTGGGCCGCGAGCTGCAGCTGCACGAACATCATGTGGTCGCCCACACGCAAGGCCAGTGTCAGCGGAGAGCGCCCCGACAGGAAGTCACTGACCTGCAAGGACAGCAGCCCGTCAGCCCGGAGCCCCAGCTGCGGCGCCCCCAGCCCGGCCCATCCCCGTCCCCCCGAGCTATGACCTGGGGCCTCTCGCCGCCCCTCTCTGGGCTCTGGGGTCCCTGTCGGTGCCACGGACGCTTAAATAAAATGAATCTGTATTTCCGGAAGCCTCCTCCGCCAGCCCGGCCCGGCCCGGGCGCCGCTGGGGGCTGTGGGGACAGAGGCGGGTCAGACGGGGGCCTGCCCCTCCCTGGCCAACTCTGTAGGTTCTTTCGAGGGGAAACTGAGGCCAGAGGGGGCGGGGCCCAGCTGGCAGTCACTGACCTGAAAGAACTTTCACTTTGCCTTTTTCTCACCCTCATGGGTCCCTAGGTCCTCTCTGCCTGTGATTGGGAGGGGGGGGCTCCATCTCAGGCCCCCTCCCAGCTAAGTCATCAGGGCCAGCAAGTGGGTGGAATTCCTGGACAGAATTCTTCCGTCCTAACCTTTGCTTTCTCAAGATAAATATTTATCTGTTCTGGGCGGTGTGGAGGCCGAGGGGGCAGCAGCGAGGCTGCAGGAAGGGGCCCTGACCGCCCTGGGGCTGGAGTCTGGGAGGGCTCAACCTGCCCCAAGCACAGAAACCCTCAATCTGCCCCCGTTCAGGGTGGGTGTGGGTTAGTGAGATCTGACCCTGTCCTGGCTAAGCCCCCTGCTCTGGGTCCTGGCTAGAGCCCGGCTCTCCCCAGGGGCTGGGATGGGGGGGCGGAGGTTTCTGAGAAGTGACACAGGCCGGGATGAGTCAGAACCGACCGCCTCCCAGCGCTCCCTCCCGGCTCTCCACTGGCAGTGGCTGGCGTAACCTTCTTTGCTTGGGGCCCGTGGGGAGGAGGGGCAGGGAGGTGGGCAGGGTGAAGCCCCCACCCTGAGGCCCAGCCTGCCCGGCCCCCCGGCCCCAAAACAGCCTTTGCAGGAAGGGCCCAGGGTGGCTTCCCGAGAGCAGCTGGAGTCACCACCACCACCCGCCCTGCAACTTCCTCCCTGGGGAGGGCGAATGGGCGGGCATGACTCGGTGCCAGGCGGGGAAGCAACCCTGGGGAGCCCAGTGTCTCCGCCCAGCCCCCCCAACCCCAGCTCCTTCCTGACGCAGGCGCCCCGGGGAGGAGGGTGTGAAGCAAACACGCCCTGGGCCCCCTGCCAACCGCAGCCCTCCAGTGTTGGGGAGATGGGCTCACACTTGCCCCAGGAAATCACCTGCAGCCCCCACCCTGGCTCAGGACCCCTGGCTCTGCCCTCATGCCACCGAAGCTGCCTCGGCCACCCCCACAGCAGACCACCCAGCTCCTGGGCCCTCATCCTGCCCGCTCGCCGCAGGGAGAGGGCAGGACTCTACACGTCGCCGGGAAGGGGGCGCAGGCCTCAGGGCTGGGGAGGCCTGGGAAGCTGGCCACCCCCTTGCCGGGGCGGGTGGCCGCCTTCGTCCCCCACCCTGGCAGCCGGCGTATTGCTGAGGCCTGTGTCACCCTCCTGGGAGGTGGCCAGGGCCCTTGTCTGAGGAAGGATTGGCTAACGCCAAGAAAATGAGGAAAGAAGGAGAAAAAAAAAAAGGCCGCAGCAAAACCGGGAACCGGGTGAGGGCCAGCCCCAGCCTCCCTCCTGGCCGCTTACTAAATATTTTCCTAACATCCTGTCTCGGCTGCACTGGCCTTAGGGCTGGGCGCCCCCGCCCCCTCCCCTTTCGGGGTAGAGAACAAAGGCCAGAGAGAGGAGGAGGAGGGGGTGACAAGGTCCCCACCCGCTCACAATGGGGTCACAGAAGGCGGAAGCAGTATCACCCAGGCTGCCACGAGAAATGTAAAAAAGGAGAAACTCTCTGGGGAAGCTGCACTGCCTGGCAGGGGGCACGGGGGGGGGGTCCTCAGTGGGTGCAGAGGGAGCTAGGGATGAAGGCCAGGGTGCGAGTGCCCCATGGGCCAAGGTCACCTCACAGGCAGTCTTGTGAAAGCCAGGTCCCCTTCCCCCAGGGCAGCCACCGTGGGAAACAAAACCCTCTGGGTCAAGTGGTGAGTCTAGGGGGGAGGAAGCGCGGAGGCCAGGCCAGGCTGGCACGCAGGCAGGGTGGTGATTCCCTTTCGGTCCCCCAGGGCGGCCCTGTTAGGAAGGGGCTGGCAAGGTCTTACCTGGGTCTCTGTGAGACTCTCCAGGGCTTGCATCACGGACTGCTCCGGCCTTGAGGCCTGAGACTACAAAGAGAGAAGCAGGAAAGGGGCCTCAGTGCGGGGTTGGAATTGGGGGCTGAAGCATGGAGTGGGGAGGCCCTGCTGGCTGGCGGGGAGGGGCCCCAAGTGGAATGTGTGGGGACAGGTGCCGAGGGAGGGGCTACTGCCTGCATGCGGACCTCGGGGGGACACGCCGCCCCACGGACATTTACCATGAGGCCCGCTTCCACGGTGGGTACCAAGGTCAGCTTGCTGCCATCACCCACGCCGAACTCCTGCAGCTTCCCCGAACTGAGCCGGCTGGGGGAGGGGGAAGAAGGAAGAGCATGAGACTCCTCGGAGACGACACAGGGACGCGGAAGCAGAGGCCGCGGGGGAGGGCTGTGCTTGTGGGGGGAGAGACGGAGAAGTTCCCACCCCCACTCCTTCCCGGCTTCCCGATCCTGGGCCCTGAGCTCGTGCAGAGAGGGCTCCGTCTGGTGCTGGGAGCCCCCATCCGAGAGATTCCGACCTCCTCCCTCCAAAGGAATCCCCGCCCTGGACTCTGGCACCTCTTCTGCACCCCAACAAGGCACTTTCTCCTCATCTGGGCCCCAGAGTGCTCTGTGCCACCTTACCCGGCGCCCCAGGGCAACCCCTGCCTCCAATTCCCCAACTCCAGCCCTGGCTCGTCTTTGTGGGCGCCACGGGTTTCAGCCCGAAGAGAGGCCCCGGGGGCTGCGCCGGGCCGGGCTCCCCCTCCTCCTCCCTCCCTAGTGCAGGCCGCCGCCGCCGCGCAGACAAAGGAGACCCTCCCCCCGCCCCTCCCCCGCAGGGCCCCTCCGCTGGGATGGACACTGCGTGTCCCCGGAGGCCCCGGGGAGGGGAGGGCTCCGGGCCTGCAGGCGATTTAAATACCAGGGGGGAGGGGAGGCTGCGGGGAACGCTCCGAGGCGAGAACAAAGGGGGGAGAGAGACGCAAGCGGGGGGAGACAGCCAGACGCAGAGGAGGCCGCCGAGCAGATGCGGAAGCCGGCGCGGACGCAGGCGGGAGGGGGCGGCGGCGGCCCCCACGCCCGCAGCCAGGACCCCCGCGCCGCCCCGGGATCCCTGCCCGCCCCCGAGGGGGCCGCCGAGGCCCGGCCCGGGACACCCTCGCAGCCGCCTTTGTGCCGCGACCCCGGGCGGGGGAGGGGGCCGAGGCAATCGGGGCCGAGCAGAGGGCGCCCGAGAGCGCGCGGCGCGCCCCCGCTCCCCGTCTGGCCGCCCCCTGCCTTCCCCGCGCGGCGCGCTCTTTGTTCCCGCCCCGGGGCCGGGGCCCGAGGGGGCGGCGGGCCGGGGGCGCGCGGTACCTACGTGTCTTTGTGGAGAAGCGCCAGGCGCTCCTTGGGCACTTTGAGGCGCTGGGACAGCCGCTTGCGCAGCCCCTCCACCGTCTCGTCGGGCGGCACGGCCAGGTCGTAGCGAGTGCCCGTGGTGCTGTGGATGGCGAGGCTCATGGGCGCCGCCTCGGCCGCCGGGCCCAGCTCGCAGGCGCCGCCGGGGGCCCCGCGCCGGCAGCTCCGGGCGCCGCCGGGCTGCGGCTCCATCCCCGGCGCGCGCTGGGGGCGCTGGGGCCGGTGGGAGCCGCCAATCCGCGCTGCGCCTCCGGGACAGGGGCGAGGGGCTCCCCGGATGCCGGGTCCTCCGGGTGCTCGGGGACGCGGAACGGCGCGCGTCCTCCTCGAGAACGTCCCGGCCGCGGAACGCTAGACCGAAATCCACAATCCGAGGGGCGCTCCGGGGTCGCTGCGGCTCCGGGGGCGCCTTCCGGGGGTGGGGACGGCACGCGCGGCTCCTTTAAAGGGCGGCGGGCGCGACCGGGGCGCCACGCGGGGGAGGGTCTCGGGGAGGGGGCGCCGCTCGGCCGCTGGCGCGGGGTGCCGTCCGCCGCCCGGGTCGCGCTTCCCCTCGCGTCCCCTCCCTTAGCAACAGCCGCCGCCGCCGCCGCCGCTCGGAGGATCTGGGGGTGAAAGTAACAAGAAAAAAAAGTTATAATGTATCAACGTTCCCGGGGGCGGTGCCGCCGCCCCCTCCCATTCACTACTTACTCCGCCGGCCCCGCGCCGGCCAATCGCCGCGCGCCGAGCGCCCAGTCGGCCGCGCGCCGCAGCCAATGGGAGCCGCCGCGGCACCGCCCCACGTGGCAGCCGGGCCCGCCCCTCGCCCCGCCCCCGGCGCTCGGACGGCCAAGGGGAGCGCGGCGGGGGCGGGGCCGGCGCCTCTCTGTGCCCGCCCCCGCCCCCGCCCCGCCCGCGCCCGCAGCCATTCATAAGCGCCGGGAGCCCGCAACAAAGGGCGGGCGGGCCCCGGGGGGCGCGGGACTCCGGCCCCGAGACGGGCCCTGTCCCCTTGGCGACACCCGGTGAGCGGCCCGGGAGCGGGAGGGGGCGCGGGCCATTGTTCCTAGCGCCAGGAGGGGCAGGAAGTCGTGGGGCCGCCCCGCCGCGTCCGTCCGGGAAGAGCCGGAGCGGAAGCGGGAGCGCGAAGTCCGCGCCTCGTGGCCGGGGTCCCGGCGGGGACGGCGGGGATGCTCGGGCCGCGGCCCCCGGGGCGGGCGTGGGGAACTGGGGATGGGGTCGGGGCGGGGCGCCCGCGCCGCGGTGACGTGGCTGGGAGGCTGCTGCTGCTGCCGGGAGCCCCGCGCGCCCAGCCCCCGGCCCGGGCAGAGCCTGTTTCCCGGGGCGCGCCCGCCGGAGCCGTGACGTGACGCGGCGTCCCCGGCTGGGCCCGCGCGCGCTCGGGGATGCGGTGAGTCAGCAGCTCGGGGGCGCCCTCTGCCGTGCCCGCCCGGGAGCGCCGCCCGGAGTCCCGGGGAGGGGGCGCCGCGCTGCCCCGGGCAGGGGAAGAGAACCGCGGGGCCGCGCGCGGGGGAGGAACCCCGATCGGGGACTGAAGGCTCAGTCGGGAGACGGGGACCGCGTGGATGGGAGACGGAGGCGGAACGGCAGCCGGTTCAAGGTCACTCGCGGGGAAGGGGGAGTGCCCCGGGGGGCGGGGCGGGGGCTGAGGTCCGGCCAGGGCGGCGCTGGCTGCGCGGGGCCCCTCCCACCCCGCACCCCGGGGGGCTTCCCAGGACCAAGGGCACCCCGAGCCCCGCCTATCCCAAGAACAAAGACAAGTGCGGGCCTCCTGCGCCGTCTTGAGTGGGGACCCCTCCTCGACCCGCAGGTCCCGCCCCCCACTCACCGGGCGCGGCCGGTCCTGGATCCCAGGTCCTGCGAGTACACTCGTATGGAGTCGAAAGCGCGCTGGCCCGGCCGGTCTGGGCCGAGCGGGCGGCCCCCTGCCTTTATCCGCGCCGCCTTCCCTCGGGGTGGAGTTTGGGCGGGCAGGGGGCGGGGGGCAGGGGGCGGGGGACCGGGCGGGCGGTGACGCAGACGGGCCCCCGCCCCTGCCTGCCTGCCGGCCGGGGCCCTGGGGCGCCTTGGCAGCAGAGCCACCCTGTACCCAGGCTTCGTGCAGTTCATGGGTGGACGCCCCTTGAATGCTTGGAGACAAGGGTCCCGGCCTGCCTTCTGCGGGCTCGGTTGCACCCTGAATCTTCACCTGGACAGAGTTTGGGGGTGTACGGTGCGGCTCTCTGCCCCGCCCCCTTCCTGCCACCCCAGGCCCGGTGCTTCCGCCTGGAGGCCCCAGCGTGGGGGGGGACGGGAAGAGGGGCCTGAGTCAGCGGCTGTCGTCCAGGAAAACAGGCTGGAGTCACCTGCCGTGGAGTGGGGGTGCCCCGGCCAGCCCTGGCCTCCTGCATCTGTCAATGGTGACCTCAGAGGGCATTTATGGAGCGATTAGCCAGTGCCAGGCCTGCCTTGTGCCCAGCCAGTCACCATCCGGCTATGCTGTGACCTCGGGAGGTAACTGGCCTCTCCCAGCCTCAGTTTCTCCACGGTGGGTGGGAGTGTAGTGAGAGGATGCAGCAGGCTCACTCTGGGGCCATCGCCCCCGGTTCATGCAGGACATGGGCTCATTCCCAGCCTTTGGGGTGGGCATTACCCCCATTTTACAGATGAAGAAACTGAGGCACAGCCAATGAGACAGGAATGTGGGGTGTATCTTACCTTCTCAGTAGTAGCTTTTTGAGGGTGTCCCTTGTTGGGCTGGCCCCTGTCTTGCCCCTGTGTCCAGAGTAGAGGACCCCATCCCTACTGAAGCACCTCCTGTCCACCTATCTGGCTCCTCCCTTTATCTGGCCTGATCACCTCCACCCCCACCCTGGCCATGGGCACCCCTCCCAGGACTGCACTCCTCCCCACCCTGACAGGCACACCCAGCCCCGCAGGGTCAGGGCTAGGCCACAGAGGGAGAGGCTGGGAGAACCCTTGGAAGGGGGTCACAGGGGCTGAGATTCGAGGAATGAGTAGGAGTTTGTCACATAAAAAAGATGCCGAGGGTCATGGTGGCTCACGCCTGTAATCCCAGCACTCTGGGAGGCCGACGTGGGCGGATCAAGAGGTGAAGAGATCAAGACCTTTCTGGCTAACATGGTGAAAACCCATCTCTACTAAAAATACAAAGATTAGCTGGGCATGGTGGCGTGCACCTGTAGTCCCAGCTACTTGGGAGGCTGAGTCAGGCAAATCGCTTGAACCCAGGAGGTGGAGGTTGCAGTGAGCCAAGATGGAGCCACTGCACTCCAGCCTGGAGACAGAATAAGACTCTGTCTCAAAACAAACAAAAATCAACCAAACAAAAAAGATGATGCTCGCTACATGGATTAGTGGGGCCTGGATGAGGGGCTGGGCCCCATGTGGGACCTGCAGGGCCACGCTCATTTTGCTTCCAGTGGCAACAGAGATGGTGGAGGGGGCTTCGGGCTGGCACTGGATGGGCAATCCTGGCAGGGCATTGGGGTCCTCTGAGTGGCCAGCAGCCCCCACTTCCCTCCCTGCCTTTCATGTGTGGGGGTGGCAGTGCAGTGGGCTGGGTGACATGACCCTGGGGTTAGCAGAGCTCTGCCACCTGGACACTGTCACCTCAGTCTGGTCAGGACTGGAATGGGATGGGTTGTGGGAACATACCAGGCTCCACGGGGGCCATTATGTGGCCCTTTGGGGACCAGATGCCCAGAGCCAGTCTAAACTAATAAACGTGCTGAAACGCTTCCCCACCAGTTCCCATACTTGGCATCCCCGTGGTTGAGTGGGTGGTTTCTGGGTGTGATGGGGACAAACCCTGTGGTCCGTCCTGCCCACTGAGCCTGGGGCTGCCCTCGCGGAAGGGCCTTGACCGCCTGGGTCCTGGCCCCACCCTGGCCGCCTCCTGCCCCAGGACACATCCAGCACGGGCCGTTCCCTCAGGGTCAGGTGTTCCGGGTGTCCTGAGGCCTGGCTCCAAGGCTCACACCTCCCTGGGGGTGGGGGCAGGGGGTCCCCGGTGTGGGTGCTGCTGGCCCAAGCCAGGAGCAGGCGGCTTAGTGAGCAGCTCCTGCTGGGCCCCTGCCAAGCTCCAGCCGTGCCCTTGGTCTTATTTATAGGGTCCTGGTGGCCTGGCAGGAACTCGAAGACCTGGGCCAGGAGCCCAGGGACAGGGAGGGTGGGGCCTGGTCAGAGACTGCTCTTGTGACCTGGTGGCTGGCACAGCTTTCCCTGGGCTAGGGGTTCATGGAGAAGTGGGGGGCTAGTCACTCGTATCTTGAAGCCCAGGTGGAGTGGGAGCCAGGCAGGGGGCTCTGGACCGTCCCAGAAGAATGCCTGACCTGCTGACCTGCAGGCCCCCAATGGCACCTAGCCTCCAGTGCAGCCATGGCGAGTCACCCACACAGGACGGTGACGTGGGAGTGAGCTGCCTGTCTGTGCTGACTGGCCCTAGGGTGGCCTCTGTCACTATCCCATCTCCAGTGACACAGGCAGGCCCACCCCACTCGGCAGGGCCCAGTCCCAAGGAGGAAAGGAGGTCAGGGGACCCCAGCCCCCGCTGCCTGCACACCCCCTGGAGTTGCAGAAGGGAGGAGTGGCAGGCCCAGGAGGGACAGTGCCAGGGAGCCACCGCCTCCTAGACCCGCCCCACTCCATCTGGGGCCAACCCAGAAGCCTAGGTGCCCACGGAAGTGCCAAAAACACTGCAGATTCAGCACCCTGCCAGGCAGGGCCACCCACATGATGGGCAGGCACAGGGCGGGGCCAGCGTGGGAGCGGGTGGGGCCCGCCTCTTCCCAGGGGCTGGGAGGTGGAGCCAAGGGCCTGCAGGGCTTAGGGTCAAGGCTCCAAGCCTAGAGACCAGAACTCGGCAGAGGTGACGGCAGTGGGGACACCCCTCCTGCCTGAGGCCCTCATCACTGGCAACCGTCACCCTCCCCACCATCATGGGGTGAAGGTCAGCACCCTGCCTGCCCAGCAGGACCCACCCACTCAAGCCTGTTTCCCAAGGACCTCCAGGGGCCCCAAGAGGCAGAGTCCAAGGAGGCTCAAAGGCCTTATTTCCAGGGGGACATGCAGGACGTGGGCAGAGGCCTGGGATGGTCCTGGCCTCACCAGGCAGGTATAGTGACAAGAGCCGAGCACACAGTCAGGCTTCCGGTACTTTAATCGGGCAGGGGCTGGGGCAGCTCATCCGGGGAGGCAGCTCCGAAGCGCAGGTCTTGGTGGCTGGCTCTGGAGGGCAGAGGGGTGGTATGCGGACGTCAGGCTGCAGGGATCTTGAGAGGCGTAAGGAGAGCCCCACGGGTCACAGGCGCAGCCCAAGCTCAGGAGGAGCATCTCAGTCCCAGTCCCCAGGGCTTTAAACACAGGAAGAGCCTGGGGCCCAGGCAGAAGCCTGCACTGCCCTCTGGTGGCCTCCTTGGCAGATGTGGCTTCCCTGGGTGGCCAGGACCCCAGAAGCTGGCCGGGCCCACCTGGCACCCCTGCCCAGCCCTCAGCCAGGCCTCCGAGCACCAGACACACACCGTCTACTCCAAGGCCTTCACCAGGGCCTCATTGGCCTCAATTCGGATCTGGATTTCGGCCCGCGTGGCCTCGTCAGCTGCCCCCGACAGCTCCGCCTGGGCCTTCTCCAAGTTCGCCTTGGCTGCCTGCAGGGGGTTGAGGGATGGTGAGGGCCCAGCAGGGACCCCAGCCTGGCTCTTGGTCCCCCAGCACTCCCTCCCCCAAAGCATGGACAGCTCCCACCTGCTGAGCACCAGGTACCCCCGACACTCACCCCCAGGTCCAGCATGTCCAGAGTCACCGCCTCTTCGGCCAGTAACTGCACGGAAGAGTCGGCGTTCACGGTGACGGAGCCACTGCTCACTGTGGGAGTGGGAGTGGGAAGGCGTGAGACCCCACGTGGCAGGACAGCCACAGGGACTCCTGTGGTCAAGCCCAGAGCTCCCTGTGAACCAGGAGCTCCACAAACACCCGAGTCTGTGTCCTGAGTGTGCCAAAAGGCAGATCCACGGGACCTGCCCAACACGGCGGGCAACGTCTGGAGAAGAACAAAAAAGGGGTCCCACGAAAGGACTAGAAGCTGGAGGGAGTCCAAGGACAGATGTGGGACCGGGGATTCCCAAAAGCACTTCCTGGGACAGAGGCCCTCCCTCTGACCCACCACCCATGGGCTGTGCTGAGTTCAAACCTGGCTCTGCCACCAGCCAGTGACGCCGAGAACTGCTTTTTTCCTACACAGATGACCTTCCTCCCCTAATCTGACTGGCCCTCCCACCGCAGCTTCTGGAGATCTTTTTTTGACACATGGTTTCACTTTTGTTGCCCAGGCTGGGGTGCAGTGCCGCCTTGACTTCCCCAGCTGAAGCCATATTCTTGCCTCAGCCTCCCAAGCAGCTAGGACTACAGGTGTGCAGCACCGCAGCCGGCTTTTTGTAGACACGGGATTTCACTATGTTGCCCAGGCTAGTCTCACACTCTCCCACCTCGGCCTTCCAAAGTGCTAGGATTACAGGTGTGAGCCACTGCACCCAGTCCAACATGCTTTCTTTCCTTTTCTTTTGAGATGGAGTCTCACTTTGTCATCCAAGGCTGGAATGCAATGGTGCAATTTCAGCTCACTGTAACCTCCGCCTCCGAGTTCAAGTGATTCTCTTCCCTCGGCCTCCTGAGTAACTGGAATTACAAGCGTGCACCACCACACCAGACTAGCTTTCCGTATTTTTAGTAGAGATGCGATTACATGTTGGCCAGGCTGGTCTCGGAACTCCTGACCTCAGGTGATCCACCCGCCCTGGTGTCCCAAAGTGCTGGGATTACAGGCGTGAGCCACCGCGCCCGGCCTCAACTGAGATGGAGGCTGACCTGGGACGTGGAGCCCCGGCTTGACCTGGCTCTGCAGCCCTACACCGGACTCACCAAAGTACTTGGAGGTGGTGCCGTCCTCCGCATGCACCACGACCAGCCCAGGCCGCAGGACCTGCAGCGTGGGCACGTGGGCCGCCAGGATGCCGAAAGCTCCGGTCAGCGTGGGCACGTCCACCTGCCGGACGTTGGCACCGTTGAAGAACACCTACAGGGAACAGCGTGGGGAATGATGGCTGGGCAGGCCAGCCCCGCGGCCACCCGGGACTCGGCCTGTCCTGTTGAGAAACGGGTCAAGGCAGAACCCGGCGCCGATGTGGGCACTTGGCCCAGCGCGGGAATCCGAGGTTGCAGCTTTGGTTCTCAACGGTGGCGCCTCACTTTGCTGATCCGCGAAATGGGAACGCTCAACGATCCGGCGACACCCGGGCCGCAGCCAGGGAGGTCGGGGAGGGCACCTGGGAGGCGCTTGTCTCGGGGAGGTGCCCGGGACGAGGGCAGCGCGGGGCTCCGGCCGCAGTGGCAGGGCCGAGGGTGCAGGGCTGAGTGGACTCCGCGTCAGAGACGCGCGGGTCCGGGGACCCAGAAGCAGAGGCCGCGCCCTGGGGTTGGGGACTCTGGACTCCGGGGGCGGCGGACACGGAGGGTCCCGACCCGCAGCGCCCGAACCTGCGTGGGGGAGGCGAAGGTGAAGGACATCTGGCCCGGGCCGGCGGCGGCGGCAGCCGGGGCGGCGGCGGCCTCGGCGTAAGCACGGGCTTGGCGGGCGAGGCGGACGAGTCCTGGGCGGCGGAGCAGCGCGGCGGGCAGCATGGCAGCGGCGGACGCCAGGAAGCGGGTGGCGGGCGGACGGCCCCGAGGGCGAGGAGGACGACGCGCAGGGACGGCTGGGAGGACGCGTCCCGACGAGAGCGCAAGCGCGAAATGCAACTCCTGGCAGCGCGCGCGCGCGCGCGACGCCGTAAACGTCGACGGCGCACCGCCGGGTCGCGGCGCATTCTGGGGGTTGTAGTTTTGTTCTGGCCCCGGCTCCGGGAGAACCAGTGAGGGGTCAGCTGAGGGCGGTGAGACGGTTCTCCGAGGCGGAGCGGGTAAAACGAGCTACAGTGAAATTCAAAAATTCGGCGGCGGGGTGGCTCAGGCCTGTAATCCCGGAGCTTTGGGAGGCTGAGGCCAGAGAATCACTTCAGCCCAGGAGTTGGAAACCAGCCTGGGCAACATAGGGTAGACCCCCCGCCCCCGCGCCGTCTGTACAAAAAAATAAAAATAAAAAAGGATTTGGGGGCGCTCATTGGATGCAGGGCGCTGGACAGAGAGCAGGAAAACATCAAGATTCCTGCTCTGGGCCGGGTGTGGTGGCTCCCACCTGTAATCCCAACACCTTGGAAGGTTGAGGCGAGAGAATCCCTTGACCCCAGGAGGTCGAGACCATCCTTGGCCATATAGGGAGGCTCCGTCTCTATAAATAAACGAAAAATTAGCCGGCCGTGGTGGTGCACGCCTGTGGTCCCAGCTACTCGGGAAGCTGCGGCGGGAGCATCGCTTGAGCCTAAGGAGGCTGACGCTGCAGCCAGCCACGATCGCATCACTGCACTGCGGCCTGGGCGACAGAGCGAGAATCCTTTTCTGGGGCCGGGGGGTCGTTGACCAGACATTTGACATCATCAATAAGCAGGTCCAGGCCGGGCGCGGTGACTCACGCCTGTAATCTCAGCACTTTGGGAGGCCGAGGCGGACGGATCAACTGAGGTCAGGAGTTTGAAAGCAGCCTGGCCAACGTGGGGAAACCCTGTCTCTATTAAATATACAAAAATTGCCAGGTGCGGTGGCTCACGCCTGTAATCCTAGCACTTTGGGAGGCCGAAGTGGGTGGCTCACCTGAGGTCAGGAGTTCAAGACCAGCCTGGCCATCTTGGTGAAACTCCGTCTTAAAAATAAATAAATAAATAAATAAATAAATAAAAATTACCCAGGTATGGTGGAGGACGCCTGTAGTACCAACTACTCAGGAGGCTGAGGTAGGAGAATCGCTGGAACCCGGGAGGCGGAGGCTGCAGTGAACCGAGATCGCGCCATTGCACTCCAGGCTGGCAGACAGAGCGAGACTCCGTCTCAAAAAACAGAACAAAACAAAACAAAACAAAACAAAACAAAACACAGGCCGGGCGCGGTGGCTCACGCCTGTAATCCAAGCACTTTGGAGGCCAAGGCGGGCGGATCACCTGAGGTCGGGAGTTCAAGACCAGCCTGACCAACATGGTGAAACCTCGTCTTTAAAATAAATAAATAAATAAATAAATAAGCCTGGCACGGTGGCGCACGCCTGTAGTTCCAGGTACTCCGGAGGCCGAGGCAGGAGAATCGCTTGAACCCGGGAGGTGGAGGTTGCAGCGAGCCGAGATCGCGGTACTACACTTCCAGCCTGGGTGACGGAGTGAGGCTCTGTCTCAAAAAAAAAAAAAAAAAAAAAAAAAAAAAAAAAAAAAAAGGTCGCAGTGGTCGGTGGTGACAAGTGAAAGCCGAGTCAGAGCGCAGGACGGGGCAGCCGTTCTAGGGAACAGCGACCGGGACGAGTGGCGCAGCGCGAGGCCTCCCCGGGGACCTCGGCGCCGGCAGAGGGCGCTCCGCGTTCGGAGATGCGCTCGCCGTCCCCCACCTCCCGCCCGGCCTTCGCCCCCACGCGCCGCTGACGCAGGAGCGCGTGCGCGGGCGGCTCGGGGCTTCGCTGTCGTCAGCCAGCGGCCTGCGCAGCCTCGCTCGTGGCCATGACGTCACCGCCCCGCCCCCGCGCTCACGCAGGTCCGCAGCACCCGGCCGGGCCCCCAGCCCCCTCTCCTGAAGCTCGGGGAAAACGCGGAGTCGAGGGTGGCGGGGGCTGGGGGTCTCGGGCTCCCTGGTTAGGGCCTTGAGCCTGGCTCGGTGGGCTGGGCCCCAAGGGTGCAGGGAACAGGGGCGGGACTGGGGCTTGTGACTTTACGGGGCTGCAGCCAGGAGGACACGGTACATCCTGCTGTGGGGGTCTGACACCATCCGTGGCTCCCCACACCCGGAGTCTGCACCCTCGCCCCCTTCCCGGGTTCAGGCCAGTGCCGGTGCCCCTGTCCCCTGGAATCCGGGAACCTGAAGGAGGCCGGTCCGACTCTGGATGAAGGCTTGGGTCTGCTCCCCGAGCGAGCGCTGTGAGGGTCACTTGGGGCCTGGGCATTGTGGCCCTGGCTCGGGGGTGCAGAGGGAAGCCCTGCTCACTTTTCTAGGCGTGACCTGCAAACACCACATCCGCTCCTGGCACTCGGGACCCTATATCCAGCTGCTGCTGCAGGAAACTGGGAGGCCTAATAGACTCATTCTCATTCTCATTCGTGGGACCACCTCGCTCCAGTCCCCACTTCCAGGGTAGCCCACAGCTGAGGGCACCGCCATTATTACTCCAGCCCCAAACCTGGGGTTCCTCTGGTGGTGCACGCCTGTGGTCCCAGCTACTCAGGGAGCTGGGCGGGAGCATCGCTTGAGCCTGAGAAGGCTGATGCTGCAGCCAGCCACGATCGCATCACTGCACTGCGGCCTGGGCAACAGAGCGAAAATCCTTTCCTGGGGCCGGGGGTCGTTAACCGGACATTTGACATCATCAGTTAGCAGCTCCAGGCTGGGCGCGGTGGCTCACGCCTGTAATCCCAGCACTTTGGGAGGCCGAGGCGGGCGGATCATCTGAGGTCAGGAGTTTGGGGCCTGTCCACTCAGCATGGCCCCCGCACACCCCTGTTTAGTACGGGTACCTTTTCTTCACACAGCCACAGGGAGTCTTTTATTAAAAATCTGAAACCTGGTGGGGTTTGGGTGCTCACGCCTGTAGTCCCAACAATGGGAGACTGAGGCAGGAGGATCTCCTGAGCCCCGGAGTTTGAGACGAGCCGGGGCAACACAGCAAGACTGCATCTCTACAAAAAATACAAAAGGTAGCTGGGCCTGTTGGCCCACGCCTGTAGTCCCAACTATTTTCCGGGCTGCGGCAGGAATATCCCTGGAATGCCCGAGCAGGGAACAAAGACGGTTTCCCTGCTTCCTGCACAGGCGGTGACCTGCAAACTTTTCTGCCTGGAGACCTTGCCCATGCAATTCCCAGGTGCACGACGGCCGGTTTCCCCGGGGCTGCCCCTCTGCCTCGAGGGCCAGCGCCCTCCGAGTTCACAGCGGAGTGAGTGGGGGCCCCACAGTACACAGGAACAGGCAAGGCGCAAGGCGTGGGGCCTCGGAGAGGCACAGCAGAGGAGGGCGGCGGGGCGCGGGCTGGGGGCCAAGACTGTGACGCTGCGGAAGGAGTCGAAGGAAACCGGGGTGAATCTTTGGCTGAATGGACAAGGAGGCCTGGGTACCGGGTACCTGGAAGGGCAGAGGCGTCCGGGAGCGGTGTCACCCTTTTTGGGGATGAGTAAGAGGAGGCGCTGTGGGGTGTTAGGCGAGGGCCCAGCCGGGCTGGGGTGGCGTTCGGGGCAGGCTGCTGGCAGGTGTACGGCCTGAGTACCTGAAGGGTGAGGCTCGATGGTCAGAGGGAGACGCTGGGGCAGCCCTGGGACTTGGGTTTCTGCTGGTGTCGTTCTGATGTCACCCCAGAGAACCAGGCCTCTGTGGGTGCACGTGTGGGCCCCGATGGGCTCTGTTCAGCTTTGAGCCGGTCTTCGATCGCTGTCACATAGGGGAGGGATCAGAGGGGCATGGCGAGCCCTCCGCATTGCCAGAGAGGAGAAGCAGGCGGGGGCGCCCGTGCCCAGGGACCCTCGGCTGTAAGCCGAACGGGGCAGATGTGCTCGAGGGGCCCTGGCTGTGCCGCCCCAGAACCCCCACGGACCAAGCGACGGGAGCGGGGCGGCCGTGCATCCCCGGACCTCACCCCCTACCGCGCACGCGGCGCACCTCGGGCCTTAGGGAGTCATGCACTCCAGGACACCCCAAGCTGCGTCCCTGGGACCGTCCCCGACCCCAGGACCGAGCGAGGCGAGTCGTGCGGGAAGGGGGGAGCTGGGGGCGGGGCTCGGCCGCCGCGGCGGGTGCGGGGGGCGGCTCCGCGTGCGGAGTGGGCGCGCAGGAGCGCAGGCTCCGCCCTCCGCCCCCGCCGGAAGGGAAGGGAAGGCGGGGGCCGGCGCGGAGCCAGCCAGACCCAGCGGCGAGCGCAGCGGGGGCGGCCGGCCGGGGACCGGGCAGCACCGGGCGCGCGGAGCGGGCGCGCCGCCAACGCGGTCACGTGCGCGGCCCCTCCTCTCGCGCCGGCCTCCCCCGCGCCGAGCTCTCCATTCATAAATTCTCCGTCTGCTCCGCGGCCACCGGGCGCCGGAGCCAGCCGGGAGCGCCGCGCAGCCGCCCGCCTGCCCGCCGCCCATGGGCCGCGCGTCCCGGCGCTGAGGTAGGCGCGGCGGGCTCGGGGCTGCGGGGGACGGACAGGGGCGGGCCCGGGATCGCGGCCGCTTGGGGTTCGCCCGGGGTCTGGACCACCGGCCGTGCCCCGGGCGGCTGCGCGGCCGGAGGGAGGGCGCGGAGGAGTCCAGCGGGCGTGGGGACCAGGCTGTGGGCCTTGCTGCTGCCACCCAACTATCTGGAGACGGACCCCCGCCCAGGCCCCACCCCGGCCTCAGTTTCCCCCCGTGAGTCGGGGCAGGGCGATGGCGTCGGGTCCCTGCCTCCCTCGTTCGCCATCCCCGCCCCTCGGCCGGCTCCGAGGCGCGGTGCTGCCCAGTGGGGAACATCCGCCCTCGGCTCCCGCAGCCGCCTCCGCCAGGAGCCTCTTCCCCTCGGTCCCCTGCCATCTTCTCTGGCCTCGGGTCCCCATCCTGCGCCTGTGCTCCACCCCCTCCAGCCTGAACTAATTTCTCGACCTACATATGCTGCCCCTTCCCCCAATACCAAGGCTCCGGCAGCCTGTGACCCGGAGCGCTGAGGACAGTGGCGCCCGCTTTGGGCCTCAGTTTCTCCGCTGCCGCGCGTGGGCGGAAGCCTAGGAGGGGCTCGGGCGGCCGCCGCCTGTGCTCTCTGGCTCCGGGAGAGGCCTCGTGCGTGCGGTGCCGACCTGGGGCCGCCAGGGATCCCGGCGCCAGCCCCGGCCCTTCCCGCCCGGCTGCGCGGCGCAATGTTCGGGCAGCTCCTTTTCCTGGTGCCGCGCCCCGCCTCAGTTTCCCCCGAGCGTAAGGCTGACTGGAGGCGGCCGGAGAGGCCCTGGGATGCTGGGCACGGCGGGGTGGCGGCCGCGGCCATCTTGCGGCTCCGCGCCCGCCCCCCACCAGGCCGCCGCCCCCGCGCCCCCTCCCCGCCGCTCCTTGGCAACCTGCACCCCCGCTCCAGCCGCGGCCTGCTCCGCGGTCGCCATGGGAACCAGCCTCTCCGGGGCTGGGAACAGATGCGACTCCTTTGTCCCTTGCACTCCCACCAGGGTTCAGCACCGGGGGACCTCCACCTTCCGGAGTCGTGACCTGTGCCCAGCCGCTGTGCCCTCCCCCGCGCGGGACGGCGGGAGGGCTCCCACTACAAACCATGGCCCAGCGGGCCAAGCCAGTGTGTAGCTGCACTTCTTGGGGCTGGGGTGGCAGCCTGGCCCCGTGAATGGGGCTGACAGGACGCCTGGGGTCCCTCCCGAGCCCGATGCACGGCCTCGGTGTCTCCATTCTTCGGAGACATGCTTGCCCTTCTCGGTGCGGAGCTCTGGGGCCTGGCGCTGCCTTGCAGGACAGGCCGCGCCGGCTGTGTGCAGTTGCGATGGGCACAGGCACACCCTCAGAGGCCGGGGCTGCCTCCCCTGCCGGGCAGATGGGAGATGGAGGTCCAGAGAGAGTCCCCCAGACTCGCCGGGCGGAGCCAAGTCGGGTGGAGGCGGCCTCTCCATGAGTCACTGCCCCCTGTGTGGGCTCTGGCTCCCTGGCTCGTTTGCAGTGGCTCCTGCAGGAGCAGCAGGCCTAGCTGGAGCTGACCAGGCCTCCTCCCCGCAGGGCCGTCCTTCCCAGCTCAGAATGCAGCCCACAGCCACCATGGCCACGGCCGCTGCCACCACCACCTCTGCCACAGTAGCCCTAACAACGTCGTGGGACAACAGCACTGGACCCCCCACGGTGGGTGCAGGAGACGGATGGGCAGGAGGGGTGGGAGGTCGTTCAGGCCAGCAGCACCTGACCCCCCTGCACGCTCACAGGCAGAGCCAGACCCTATCCTGGACAACTATGTGCTGCTGGTGGTGGTGATGTCGCTGTTTGTGGGGGGCACGCTGGTGGTGCTGTCCGGCGTCCTGCTTCTCTGCAAGCGCTGCTGGGACGTCCACCAGCGCCTCAACAGGTGCGAGGCCCCCACCTTGGCTGGGCTGGTGCATGGTGGGTGTGGGTGCCACCCGGGGGGGGGAGAGGGCCTACCTCACTGGCTTCTGAGCCACAGGATGGTCCATGCCTCTGGAGACAGGGGATCATGCACAGGGCCTTGGTGTGGGGCAGAGAGCCCAGACCCACTGCAGCTGTCTGGTCCCTTGGTGCCACTGGGCTCTCCTGATGTCCCTCCCAGGGCCATGGAGGAAGCAGAGAAGACCGCCACCACCTATCTGGACAATGGCACCCACCCGGCCCAAGGTGAGGCACTGGCCAGCCCAGCCTTGCACCCATTTGTCCATCCGCCCCTCGGCCACCCGCCGCCCCTCGGGCTGCCTGACCGTCTGTGTCTGTCTGTCTCCCCCACCAGACTGGGCGCAGCTCGATTCCGACTCATCTCTGTTTCCTTAACACCCAGGCGTAGGTGGGCCCAGGCGCGTGCTGAGCGAGTGAGTGTGTGAGCGGATGAACGAGTGCCCTCGCCCCGCCCCCCGGCCGCCGGCGCGCGGCCCCCGCCCTCCCCGCCCCACCCTGCCGAGCATCCCTCCTGGGGCCAGGCGCCTGGCACGGCACACCTGGGGCCCACTCTCTCTTGCCTTTCCACGCAGACCCCTACTTCCGGGGGGAAGACCCCGAGGGCCAGGATGCGGAGACGGAGCGCTTCCTGTCCACCAGCTCCACGGGCCGCCGGGTCTCCTTCAACGAGGCAGCGCTGTTTGAGCAGAGCCGCAAGGCACAGGACAAGGGCCGCCGGTGAGGGGGGCAGGAGCCCAAGACGTGTCTGAGGTCGCCGGTGCTTGGGCATGGGGAGGAGCTGGGCACAGACGCTTCAGGGACCAAGGCAGAGGCCCCTGGACTGGGACCATGGGATGGGGGACTCAGCCAGGTGCCCCACTTTGCCTGCTCCTGCCCAAGCTGGCAGGGCGGACAGCAGAGCTCGGCAGGTGGGGCATCAGGCATGGGATGTGGGCAGGTACTGATGACCAGGTGCTGTCGCAGGTACACACTGACGGAAGGGGACTTCCACCACCTGAAGAATGCCCGCCTCACCCACCTGCATCTGCCGCCCCTCAAGATTGTCACCATCCACGAGTGTGACTCTGGAGAGGCCAGCTCGGCCGCCACACCCCACCCAGCCACCTCTCCCAAGGCCACCCTGGCCATTTTCCAGGTGAGCCTATGGCGGCAGCCAGCAAAGTTCCTGGGGTGGGGGGGCAGCCCCAGGGACTCCCAGACCCCCACACCCTTCCCCACTCTTTCTGGGTGGCCCTCATCTTGGGATGGTAGGGGGTGCCCTGTGGGGTGGAGCAGGGAAGGGGGTGGAGCAGGGAAGGGGGCGGAGCCCAGCATGCCCCTCACCCACCATGCTCTTTGATCTGTCACTGCTTCCTCCCCCACCTGGCTCTGTCCCACAGCCCCCGGGGAAGGCCCTCACAGGCCGCTCCGTGGGCCCCAGCTCCGCCCTGCCAGGTGACCCCTACAACTCAGCCGCGGGCGCCACTGACTTCGCAGAGATCAGCCCCTTGGCATCTAGCGACTCTGGGGAAGGCACCTCGGTGAGGGCCCCTGCGTGTCCCCCCACGGTGTCCACAGCCTGGGAGGCTGCTTCCCCTCCCTTGCCCTGATCCCGGACAAAGATCAGCTCATCATCTCCCACCCATCAGGGCCCTCCTTGGCCGGCTGGGTAACCACACAAAGGTAACCAAACATAAAACCCGGCCACACACTGGACACAGGCGTGTGCTCACACATGCAGGGGGCACTCCAGGCTCCCACCTCATTTTAGACTCCCCAGGCACTGGAGAGGGTGCACCACCCCTGCCCACCCTCACCTGCAGCCCAGGGCATGGGTGAGAGGGCTCCTAGACATGCACCTCCCCTTCTCTCCAAACCACAGGTCCAGGGACCTTCCCCAGAGGGGAGAGCCCTCGTGTACCCACCCGGCCGCTAAGACCCCCTCCTCCCGCCTCTGCCCCTCTCCGAGCAGGTCCCCATCTCCATCCCAGTGATGGGGGGCCTTTGGGACTGTCTCCCAGGCCTAGGACCGTTTGGGGCTGGCACGTGGGGCCAGGGAGAGGCCTTCTAGCCTGAGTGCCATCTCTGTTTCCTGCCAGTTGGATGCGGATACCAGGAGCACCACGGCTGGAGGACCTGGGGCTGCGGCCGGGCCCGGGGAGGCAGGCGCAGGCTCTGGGGCGGGCACCGTGCTGCAGTTCCTCACCCGCCTGCGCCGCCATGCCAGCCTGGACGGGGCCAGCCCCTACTTCAAGGTCAAGAAGTGGAAGCTAGAGCCCAGCCATCGGGCGGCCAGTCTGGACACAAGAGGTAAGCTACAGCACCTGGTGGAGAGTGGCCCTGTCAGGCTTGGTGGTGGCTGCCAGAGGCTGCCCTGGACAGCCAGGAACAGGAGGTTGTGGCCCAGGGCTGCCTTATCTGGAGTCTGGGTGGGGAGCCTGGCCCTGCCCAGTCTGCCAGCCGACATCCTGCTTGAGGTTCTTTGGGTGGCGGGAGGGCTGTGTGTGCAGGTGGCCGGAGCCAGACCACCCCCTAGCTCTGCCCTGTGCTGGTGGGCCTTGCATGCCCCCCGCTGCTCTTGGGTTATTGGGGCATCCAGGACGAGGTGGTAAAGTAGGATTTTAGGGGGCCACCTGCTCACTGTGGAGCCCAGAGTGTGGGGCCTGCAGCTTGCACCCTCTCCCGGCCATGCTGAGCTCTCATCCCGCTGCCTGGGGATGTGAGCGCAAGGTGGGTTCTCCAGGGGTCCCATCCTCACCTGCTGGCCACTCCAGCGGCTGTGCGACCTTGGCCAAGGCTCTCCGCCCATCTGGGCTCTCGCTTTCTGTGACACAAAGCAACAGAGTTGGACTGGGCCAGGGGTCAGCAAACATTTCCCATCAGCCCTGGGATGGTAGTATTCACTGTGCTGTGTTCAGATAGGCTGTCTCCACGACTCAGTGCTGCCACGGTGGCGAGGAAGCCAGAGGCACTTTGTGAGAAATGCATGTGGCGGGCAGATTCACCCTCTGGGCTGTATTGTGCAGACCCCTGGACTAGTTAACAGCAGCCCTTCAATTCTGCAGGCTCCGGGTCACACGGGGTTCTGGAGACAGGGCTGCCTTATCTGGAGTTGAGGCAGGAGTGTGTGCAGGCAGCAGAGGGGTCCCGTCTGTGGTGCTGGCAGCAGGCACCATCCCTGCTCAGTGGGTTTAGCAGAGCTAGGGCAGCCTGGAGGGGCCAGGACCCTGCTCTGCCCTGTGGAGGGGGTGGCACTTCCTGTCATCAGGTGAGACTGGGACAGGGGACAAGTGCAGTCCTCAGACAGTGGGAGACCCTATGTTGGGGCCTGGCTCCAGCCAGCAGGATGGGGTGAGCTCTCCCAGCCCCCAAGCCCCAAGGTAGCTAGCAGCCAGGGAAGGGACCTCTGGCTGCACAGTTGCAGCTGAGAAGGCAATCCTGAGAGGAATGGGGCCATGATGGTGATTAGGGTCCAATGTCTTTCAAGCACAGCCCAGAAGCTGCTGAGTAACCACCTCGCTGCCCTTGGGGCCTGCCTGCTGAGGCTGTGGGGAGAAGGGGGCTGAGGTGGAGCAGGCCCCCAGCACCCCAGGCCTGGGTGGAGCTGCCAGGAAAGGGCACCTCTGTCCCTCTCCTCATTGGCCCTCACCACCCTGTATGTGCCTCTCTCCTGCCTTCTGTGCCTTGAGCCAGGCAGTGCCAGCCACCAGGTGTCTGGCACGGGTCCTTATCAGTAGTCACAGGTCCACCAGGGCTGCCCGGGGGCACTACCACTGCCTGAGGCCCTTCCACTCACTTCCTGGCCCTGCCCTCATCCCAGGCTCTCTGGTTCTAGCACCTCTGCCCTCTGTGTTTTGGTTTCACCAGTACTCCAGAGTGTACCTACATCCACTGTCCACACCCACCTGGTGGCCCCAGTCAGGGACCACTGTGTGCGTGTGCGCGCGCGCGCGCACCCACGGGCCAGAATCTGGCCCCAGTCAGGGCCCACTGTGTGTGTGTGTGAGATAGAGGGCAGGCGTGTGTAGGGGACACAGGTAGGCTGTGGGGGGGGCACACAGGCTGACGGCACATCTCCCACACAGGTTCGCCCAAACGGCATCACTTCCAGCGGCAGCGGGCAGCCAGTGAGAGCATGGAGCAGGAGGCGGCGGGCTCCCCCCACGTGGACTTCATCCAGTACATCGCCCGGGCTGGTGACACTGTGGCCTTCCCGCCCCCCCGCCCCTTTCTGGCCAGCCCCACCAGCCCGCCCCCTGCTCTCGGCAGGTATTTTTCAGTAGATAGAGGTGCTAGGGGTGGACCTGTGGGCCCTTGCCCCGATTTGCCCCTCCCAGGCGGCCCAGGGAGCGCTCTCCAGATCCCGTGGACCCGGGCTCGCCCGCCTCCAGCTGCAAGGCCCCTCCCAGAGGCCGACTCATTGGGGCCACCTCTCCAGCATGGACCAGAGGAGGGAAGCGGGGAGAGACTGGGTAAGGGTAGCGGGGTACGTGGGGCCCCGCTGATGGCCACAGGCAGTAACACCTCGGGGTATCTGCCTGGGCTGGTACTGCCACTTCCTGGTGGAGCCCCGGGCCTGAAGGGCTCTGCTGTGGTCCCAGGCCCTCTCCCACCCCTCATGCTCCCGAGGGCTGGGCGATCCCTTTCCAGAAGCTGCTATGACCCCTCTGGCCAGCAGCACCCCTCCCCCAACCCAAGGTAATTTTCCAGAAGCCCAGGGCCCAGTGAGTCGGATTGAAATGGGGAATGGGGCATGGGGCAGAGCAGGGTTCCTGGGACACCCTGGTCTGGGGGGTGACCTCACATCTGTGCATCCTCCTGCTAGTTACTAAGGATGGGTGGGCGGAGCGCGCTAGCTAGCTTGGAACAGGGGCTGAGCTGGACTCAACCGGGTCCACTGGGAGGGGGGCAAAAGGTGACTCCGAGGAGAAGCGTGTTGACCCGTCCTGGGGCTTCCAAGAGAGGGGCCCTGCCGGCCGCAGTAGAGCGCGGAAGCACCCGGTGTTGAAACGCAAGCGTCAGAGCTCAGCGTCAATGCAAGACCCGTCCCCTGCAAAACACACCAACCCATTTTAAAGCTCTCGCCTTCCAGGGTCTTCCCGAGTCCCAGCCCCCCCCCCCGCGTCCCCGCGCCCACCCTCCCCGATCCAGAGGCAGGGTGGCCGGCCACGGAGGGGGGCCAAGGGCTCGGTGGGGCTCTGACGGCAGGGCCTGGCTTGCAGGCTAGAGGCGGCCGAGGCAGCAGCGGGAGGAGCGAGCCCCGAGTCCCCCCTGGAGCGCGGCGCGGGCGGCGGGGGGCCTGAGCAGCCGCCGCCGCCACCGGAGCTGGACGCCGAGCGCGATGGCGGCCCCGAGCAAGCCCAGACCAGCTACCGCGACCTGTGGAACCTGCGCGCCTCGCTCGAGCTGCACGCGGCCGCCTCGGACCACAGCAGCAGCGGCAACGACCGCGACTCGGTGCGGAGCGGCGACAGCTCGGGCTCGGGCTCCGGGGGCGGGGCGCCCGCCTTCCCGCCGCCCTCCCCGCCCGCGCCCCGACCCAAGGACGGCGAGGCGCGCCGGCTGCTGCAGATGGACAGCGGCTACGCCAGCATCGAGGGCCGCGGCGCCGGCGACGACCCCGAGCCGCCCGCCCCGCCCCGCAGCCCGCGCGCCTGGCCCCGCCGCCCGCGCCGCGACTACAGCATCGACGAGAAGACGGACGCGCTGTTCCACGAGTTCCTGCGCCACGACCCGCACTTCGACGACGCGCCAGCCGCCGCGCGCCACCGCGCACGCGCACACCCGCACGCCCGCAAGCAGTGGCAGCGCGGCCGGCAGCACAGCGACCCCGGCGCCCGGGCCGTCCCGCCCCCCGTCCCGCCCGCCGGCGCGGCCCGGCCCGCGCGTGCGCCCCTACGCCGCGGCGACAGCGTGGACGGCCCGCCCGACGGCCGCGGCCCGGGCGGCGCCGTCGACGACCCCGCTATCCCCGTCATCGAGGAGGAGCCGGGCGGCGGGGGCTGCCCCGGGTCCGGCCTGTGCGTCGCGCCCCCGGGGGCGCTGCTGGACAAGCTGGCGGCCGGCCTGGACGAGAGACTCTTTCCGCCGCGCCTCGCCGAGCCCGTCGTGGCGGCTCCCGCCTTGGTCGCCGCCGCCCCCACGTCCCCCCACCACAGCCCGGCCTAAGTCCCGCGTCCTGGGCCCACCTCTCTGGCAGCTTCTCCGGCGCCGCGCGGGGCCTCGGCGGCAGGAGAGACGCGGGGACGCGACGCCCCGACGCGCATGCGCTGGGACCGCGGGCCCTTCGCGCACGCGCTGGGCGACGGAGACGCGCTCGCCGCTTCAGGGCGCACGCGCAGGGCCCCAGCCGCTCTCGCGCCGTCGAAGTGCGCACGCGCACTGTTCTCTTCGGCGCTTGCCGGGCGGCGCGGGGCGCGGGGCGCGGGGCGCGGAGCCCCCGGCTGGGCAGGAAGGAAGGGGCGTGAGCCGCTTTCAGCTTCGGGCTCCTGAGGATCACGCCCAGCCACCCTCAGTCCCGGACGGGCGGCCACTTCCGGGACGCGCAGCCCACCGGGCCCGACGGAGCCGCCGCGTGCCGATCGCGTGTCCGAGCTCGCCCCGGTTGGGGACGCGGGGCGCGGAGGGTCGCAGCCAGGACGCCGGCCGGGGCCGGGAGGCGCCCCAACGCCGCGACGGCCGCCCCCTAGCCCGTTTACCTCACCGCGGCGTGTGCCGGCGGCAGCCCGCTCCCCCTCCGAGCAATAACCGCGCCGCCGCCGGCCTCCCGCGCCCAGAGTCCCCGCCGCCCTCCGCATGTGAACGGCGTCCGCCCCGCCGCCCCGCCCGAGTAGAGACGCGGACAGAACCCACGCGGCCCGGCCCTCGCCCCCCGAGCTTTATTTATTGCCAAATGTGGGCGGCGGCGCCCCAGGCCCAGCCCCGCTGCGTCCGCACCGTCCCGCGGCGCTGCCCGTCTGTTTCCGGTTGACGATAAACGCTGACCGCGTACTCCCGCGTGCTCGCCTTTCTCTCGGGTCCTGAGGGCGCGTGCCGTGGGGAGGCGGGGCCTGCCGAGGCCGAAGCGGGGCGACCGAGCCCCACCCACGCCCCCGCCGCCCCCACGCATCCCTCACAGACGCAGCTCAAATCCACCTTTTATTTTTTTTTTCTTAAAAAAAAAAAAAAAAAAAGGAACCAACCAAACAACAAAACCGAGCGGCGTCCGCGGCCCCCGGGCGGCGCGGCATGCATGGCGGGCAGGCGGGGCTCCGGGGCGCCGGTCTGCGGGGCTCGGGCGCGGCGGGGCCGGCAATCTCTCCACGTAAAGTGCATCGGGGCCGCCTGCCGCCTCCCTCACCCGCCCGGGGCCGGGTCGAGCAGCTGCGCCCGGGCCCTGCGATCCTCCCGCCGGCCCTGCAGGGGCTCCTGAGGTCCTGGGGCGCAGTCGGCACGGAACGGCGGCCGCCTCTCCGGGAGGAGGGCCTGGCGCGGGCACCTGGACACGGGCTGCAGGGAGGAGGGGCACAGGTCAGCCCGGGCACCGATTCTCTGCCTCATACGGGCCCCTCGCGGGACGGAGAAACAGGTGCAGTCACGGCGGCTGCCGGACTCCTGGGGGCACAGCCAGAGAAGGCCACCCCTGAGTCGCTCCTGGGGCACACTGAGTGCGGCCTCTCGCAGTGGGGCCTGGACCTCCCCGGAAAGAACTTCCCACCAGGCCTGGCGGGCTCTGATGCTGACGGATGGGCTGGGGTCACCCGTTTAGGAGACAGACATGTGACTCAGGCGGTGGCCCCTAAACCTGCCGGACAGACTGTGGCAGGGCAGAGGCTTTTAAGCCTGAGGTCCCCATCCACCCCCCATCCTCAGCAGGCGACAGGGTCTCCCACCCTGGGCTGGGGCCAGGAGAGGGGCAGGGGCACAGGGACATAGAAGGCCGCGTCTGGCCGCGGCAGCCAGGCAGGACCATGAGAGCCACAGCCCCTCCCCACCACCCGCCACCCACTCATGCCTCGGAAGCCTTGGGCTGAGGCCAGCGTAAGCCTTTCCTGGGAACAGCCTGGGCATGGGTAGGAGGCACCAGGCTCAGGGCAGGGTCTTCTGAATGCACCCACTCTGAGAGGTGGCTGTGAGGATGGCATGACCCCCTCGGAGCCCGGCCACACACAGGCCTCTGTGACCAACACAGGCCAGAGACCAGGCCCCGAGACGCCACTCTCAACAGGGACTGCTATGTGGACAAGCCACCCAAACGCCACACGGCAACCAGGTGCAGCCTGGAGCGTGACAGTCGCCATGACCGCCACGAACTGTGTCCCCACACGACCACGCGGGCCCCACCGCGCCCCACCTGCAGGCGGCCACCCTCACTGCTGCTTGCAGGCCGACAGCCGGCGGATCTTGCTGCTGGCGGAGCAGGCCTTGCGGGCGGGGTTGGGGGCCCTGCCCTCCGCCTTGGACCTGGTGCTCAGCTGCGCCGCCTCCGTGCCGTTCATGCACACGGCTTTGGGCAGGCCCCGGCTCTGTCCGTTCTGACTGGCCTCCTCTTCTGGGACCTGTCCTGGGAGGGAGACGGCAAACGTGGGCTGAGCCAGGGGCAGACCCCGCAGAGCCCCGGGGGCCTGGCAGGTCCCAGCACAGGGCTGCCCTTGCAGCAGTGGCCCAGGCCATGCCCAACAGGTCAGGACCAGGTGTCCCCAGCCTGAAATGCTGCCCCAGCAGCTCTGGGAGGTCCCCCGCACCTGGGACTGGACCTCCCACAGATGGCCCAGGCAAGAGTGGCACCCCCCACCCCATCGTCTGCACCTGCCAGGGCCCCAGGTCAGAACCCACGCAGGTACTATCCTGAGGAGGAGGCAAGCTGAGGGGGCAGGACCCTCCTGTGCCGCCCTGGCCCATTGGCTCTAAAGGCACAAGAGCCACCCCGAGCTCACCTGTGAGACACAAGAGGGCCAGGCTCGGACCAGCATTCGAGACGCCAGCACAGCCTGCCAGGGCCCCCAGCTGCCCCCAGTCCCTGCCAACCCCCAGCCATCACTGGCACTCGGGTGGAACCCACGGGCTTGGTGCTGGCCACCCTGGCCAGGTGGACACTGTCCTCACAACGGGGGTGGGGCCCACGTGCCATCCCCGCCAGGAGCCATGGTGTTCGGCGAGGACTCCACCAACATGCTGGCTGCCAAGCCAACCCCAGACCCTCCCAGGCAGTCTGTGGAACGCTGCCCTGGGCTGCCCTGGAGTTCATGAGCCCAGTGCGGGGCCCAGCTCCAAGCAGGGGCCAGTGGCTGACTCAGCAGCCTGCAGAACTTGCCGCACGCTCGCCCTGTGTGCATAGGAAGCTGCTGGCTTTCAAAAGGCACCTTGGTGAGGAGGCCCAACCGCACCCCCAAGTCTGACCTTGCGCCCAGCCTGTCTCTGCTGGGGCAGACCCTGCGCCCACTCCCATCGGCATGCCAGGGTAGACAAGGCGCCCCAGCCCTGCATCAGTGGGCAGAGCCGCCACCAGGCCCCTGCCCCCACAATCACTGGGGCCATCAGTCCCTCATTCCACCCTATACCCGTCTGCACTGGGGCCCAGGACCTAGCCCAAGGCCCCTCGCTGGGCTCTGGTTGTTGGCAGCAGGACGTCCATAGTGAGTAAGGACGGACGAGGCCAAAGGGGAGCCTCGCAGGGGCTGACGCAGCAGCCCAGGCTGTGTGTGCAGGACGGGGCCCCGCAGGTCGGGGATGTGGCTCCCACTGAAGTCTCAGGCTGAGCTTGTCCCAAGCATCTCAGCAGTGGGAGGAGTATTCACCTGAGTACCCAGTACTGAGTGCTGAGGCCTCAGCTACACTGAGCAGTCCCTGCAGCCCCTGCGGCTGGGTGCTCCTTCCTACCACCCACAGTGGGCTCGGCAGGGTCACGAAGAAGGAGGCCCAGCCCCTGCCTTCCTCCCTGGCACCTTGCCCCAGGGCAGCCCAGATCTCCCACAGGCCTAGGGCTCCCCAGGGGGAAGCCAGTGCTGGGTCCTGGCCTGCAGGAGCGGCCACAGGGTCAGCATGTGGTCCACATCCCAGCAGGGGCTCTGGCAACCTGGCCCTGCCCTAATTGGCCCTCCTGACTAGTATCTGCCTGACTGCCAGTCTCGGGGCCCCAGTTCTCTGAAAGGCAGAAGGCCCTGGGCCTGGGGTCAAATTGCAGCCAGGCCCACGGATGGGCATCATGAGGGGACCCCACCTCCCAGGACATCTGGTGACCAGGGTGCCCAGCAGCACCTCCCATCCTAACAGACACAACAGCCGTGGTGCTGCAACTACAAGAGCCCAGGAGGCGAAACCCTGTGCCCCCGGGGGCCCCCCCACACACTGTGCCCTCCTGGCCCCCCTCCCCCGCCCGCACACTGCACCCTCCCAGGACTAGCTACTGAACTGAGCCTAGTGGTTTGCTGAGGGTCCCTGGGATGCTGCGGGAGCTGATGGAGGGCTCTCTGCAGGGTGAGGATCTCTACGTAGGAAGGCAGACTGAGGGCCCCCTCGCTGGGAGACGGATCCTGTGCACTGGGTCCTCACATCTTAACCTGCCTGGCACACTCGCCTTCTCAGGCTGGACGCTGCCCACCACGTCCTGCTGCAATAGTAAAAGATAAAGCCCCCCACACTCCAGCCCAGGCACAGCAACATCCACCTGCAGATACATGCAAAATGCTTTATGACACGGCCCAGCCCCGCATAGCGCAGAGCCGAGCCAGGAGCGCAGCAGGGAGGGGCTGGCTGCCAACGCAGCCACCCTGTGCTAAGGCCCTGAGCTCCTCCTCGGGCACGACTGCAGCGCCGGCCGCGAGGCTTCCTCTCCTCAAAGGTCTGAGCCCTCGTTCTTCCGCAAGCCGCGCTCCGCTCTAAGCCCTGCCTCAGACGCCTCCTCGCCACCTGGGGAAGAAGGGCGGCCAGCGTCAGGCCCAGTGGGTGGGCCTTGGGGACGGAAGGAGGGAGGGCCACTGGACCCTCTCTCGTGCCAGCTGAGGGGCCACCCTGCACCCTGACTCTGACACACCCTCCCCTGACCACAGGCCTCCCCCGCCTGCTCCTATTGGAACTCAGGCTGAGGCCGCACTCAGTGTACCCCAGGAGTGCCTGGCTGGGCAGCACCAGGGGAGGAGCCTGAGGAACCCTCCCAGCCAGACAGGCCTTGGCCGGTGCCCCTGCCACCCCCACACTTTCAGCCATGTGGCAGCAGCCCCCAGGGCAGAGACAGCCTCCAGGTGGGCTGGGGGCTTCGGGGACATGGATTGGCCACCGGAGGGCAGAACCTGCCCTCACCGCAGACAGGCAGGCGCCCTGCTCCAGTGGGACTCACCGGGCACCGTGAAGTCCTGAGTGTAGATGATGTCGTCCTCGATGTCAAATAGGTCCTCGTCCTCGTCCGCACCATGCAGGTCTTCCAGGTACGGCACCACGGTCATGCTGCGCCACCGGTCCTTGGTGTCTGGGCTCGGCGGGATGGGCACCGGCGCCTCCGCTGGTGGGTGTTTCTTCCGGAACCAGCTGCAAATGCCCAAAAGCAGTGGCACTTGTCAGGCTGGCACAGGGCAGTCCAGCTGCCCAACCCCGCTCCTAGGAGCTGGGACCAGGCTATGCAACGGGTGGCCGTGACCACAGCAGCTCAGCTAAGCCCTCCTGGAGCAGCCTGGCTGCCAGGGTCTCAGGCCACAGCTCTGACCTCACTCCAAACCTGACAGATATGCCCTGCACCCCAAGACCTGACCCCCCTGCCCCGTTTCAGCTTCAGACCTGTCTCCCGGGTGGCATTCAGAAGCCAGGGCACCCACCAGATACATGTCAGCAAAGGCCAGAAGGGAGTCTGGGGGCCGTGAGCACATCCAGCCCAGGAGGCTATTGGAGGGCAGCCCCAGCCCCCACCAGGCTCCCAGCTGCCCCGAGATGCCCCAGGCACAATCAGCACCAGCACATCAGGGGTCCAAACACCCTCAGGAGAGGGCCTTGCGGGGTGGCTGAGGAGCTCTAAGAAGCTTTAGCAGAAGATTCAAGGACCCCCAGGGGCTGGTGCAGAGGAGCGGAGCCCAGGAGGTGGCACTGCAGGGTCTGCTGGCCCCACCCACTACCTTGTCCTTCTTGTGGTGGAGCTGGGGGCCCTGGGCTGGATCCCAGCCAGACCCTTCTGCTGAGAGCCCAGCGAGGAAGGAAAAGGGAGACCCTCCAAGTGCCCGGGCCGGCAGTGCCTTTCCTGGCCCAACTCCAGGCCTGGGGCAGGGATGGACACATGACCTAACTCAGACCCCAGCGCAGACAAGGCCTGTCTGGCCAGCAAGGGGACACTGCCCGGAGACCCCACTCGGGCCCTGAGAGCTGTGAGCACTGTACGTGGTCCTGCCCTAGGCCCAGCCTGGCACTCCCACCACACCCCCATCACACCCCTGCTCTGGTGCCCACTCGAGCAGCTGCCCACGTGGCCAGCTTCCCTGTGGCCTTGGCCCCACTGCCCCCAGGAGCCGCTCACCTGTGCTGCCGGATCTGCCGTATGGAGAACCTCTTGGCCGGCTCATACTCAAGCATCCCTGAGGAGAGGCAGGTGAGGAGCCGGGCAGTGCCAGGCACAGGACTGAGACCCCGCCAACCATCCCCACCTGCCCAGCCTCTGCTGTCAAGCCCTGGGTGACGCCTGGATGCTCCCAAGGGGGGCCCCGGGAATAGGTGGCCTCCCTGACAGAGGCCACTCCAGGAGACAGGTTGGGGACAGCCTGTGCGTGGCTGGCAGGGCCACAGGGCTGGGCTAGACAGCCAGAGCGGCTCCGTTCTCCCGGGGCCACTGCATGATGGACGGGCAGCCAGTGCCACCTGCTGCCCCTCGCAGGAAGTGCAGCAGGGTGAGCCTGGCGGCCCAGCAGGCCAGGGAGCTCGGAGGCCCTGGCCGGGGAAGAGCAGGGCAGCACTGCCTTCAGGGGTGGGAGTTTAGAGGGGGAACACAAGGCCCAGAAGAAAGGGTGGAGCTGAGTGATGGCGGTAGGTGGGGGGGGCCGGGGAGGACCTTTGGGGAAGCCGGCCTCTCCAGTCGGTCCTCTCAATGTCCTGCTAGGGTCCCTGGGGCCAGCAGCCACCCCCCTGACACCCCCAGCCTGCATTTCTGCACAAAACCCCCTCCTCCCTGGGGCTGTGGGCAGAGGGGCGAGGCGCCCACCTTTCAGCAGGTCGGAGAGCGGGGGGCCACAGTCGCCTGGGATCGCGTAGTTCCCCTTCCCGATGTTCTCAAACAGCTTATAGATGTTGTCCCCTTCGAAGGGATACAGGCCCGTGGTGATGTTGTAGCTTCGTTTCGAGGGGAAGGAAGAGGGGCGTGGTCAGCCATAGTGGTCCATGCCCTGGGAGTCCCAGCTCTACCCCGGGGACGCAGCCCTTGTGTGGCTGCTGGAGTGCAGGTCCTGCAAACTCAGGGACACCTCTGTCGTCAGAGGCCACAGGGCAGGAGGGGAATGTCCTTTGGACCCACTTGGGGAAGGGGCCTGGTGCCACCCTCGCCCAGCTGGCTTCCCTGTGGGGCTCTGGGAGGAGGGTGGGCTGTGCCACTGTGAAGACACCCAACAAGCCAGGCTGCACCTCCCATGGTAAAACACCATATGCTCTGGGAGTCACACCTCCCTCAAGTAAGCACCCCCAGCGGCTGTGGCCAGCTAGGGTCTGGGCTGATGGCGATGGCCTGCACATACCCAAGACACAGAGGCCCCTCCGAGCTGTGTGTGTACCGGGTGCTGGGCAGCCAGGGCACTTACAGGGTGACCCCAGCCGACCAGATGTCCACCTTGAAGCCAGAGAAGGTGTCCAGGCCATTGGCAATCTCGGGGGGCTGGAACGCGGGGGAGCCCTGGCTGGTCCGGCAGGTGTCGTCTGCCGCAAACGGGTGCAATGCCTGTGGAGACGCCGTGCAGCCCTCAGGGAGTGCCCGGGACGGGGTGCCCCAGGGCCCCGCCCAGCGTGTGCCTACCTCAGCCACGCCCAGGTCAGAGATCTTGAGGGTGCCGCCAGTGGTCAGCAGTAGGTTCCCCGGCTTGATGTCTTTGTGCACGATGCCCTGGCTGTGCAGGTACTCCAGGCCGTCGATCAGCTGGCAGAAGTACCTGCAGGCGGCACAGCACACACCTGTCTCAGGGCCAAGGCCACCCTGCCTGTCACAGGCTCTCCTCTGCAGCCAACTGGGAGCCTCCCAAACACCACAGGCACAGCTGAGGACTCACAGGGGTCCAGGCACACAGGACAGCGGAAGGCTGGGTCCAGCAGGGAGCCACGCCCATGCTGGCAGCGACCACCCTTCTCAGGCCGAGCCACATCTGGCAGGGCCCCACGTGTCCACAGGTCTCACTTCCCCACTGGGCCACAGGCAGGCTGCACCCCAGTCCTAGAACAGTAGGCCCCTCGACTAAGGCCCTTCAGCAGCAAGGGGCCCTGACTCTATGGCCACCAGGCCTGTACACAGGAAGTCCGGTCAGCGCAAGAGGATGCCAGGGACAGGCAACAGGAGGCAGGAGGCCAGCAGCAGCCTTGCCTGTGGTTGCCACAAACGGGGACCTGTAAAACTGGTTTTTGTTTGTTTGTTTTAGCCACATCCTCCACTCAGATTTTTTTTTTTTTTCCACGAAAACTGTTTTCCAAAAACTTGGGCTGCCAGGCATGGTGGCTCACGCCTGTAATCCCAGCACTTTGGGAGGCCGAGGCAGGTGGATCACAAGGTCAGAGTTCAAGACCAGCCTGTCCAAGATGATGAAACCCCATCTCTACTGAAAATACAAAAATTAGCTTGGCACAGTAGTGGGCGCCTGTAATTCCAGCTACTCGGAAGGCTGAGACAATTGCTTGAACTCAGGAGGTGGAGGTTGCAGTGAGCCAAGATTGCTCCAGCCTGGTGACAGAGGGAGACTCTGTCTCAAAAAAAAAAAAAAAAAAAAAAACTTGGGCCCTCACATCAATGAAGATCAGGACAAGCAATGTGGGCACAGGGAAAGGAGCTGGCCCCCCGACCCCGCCCTGCACACACCCATGGGCCTGGCACAGCGGGAAGCGCTTCTCAGGCACGCTGTCCAGCATCTCCTGCATGCCGCACACACAGTACTCCATCACCATATACGTGTGACGCTAAGGACACAGCTCAGGGGTGGCCCCACCCACAGGCCCGAAACACAGGGCCACAGAGGGGCCCTGGAGGGGCCCTCCGCACCCACCCTGCCACTCCCCGGGCCACACCTCTACAAAGGCCCAGAGCCCTGGAGTCCCAGGAGGAAGCCGGAGAAGGTGTGAAGGACAGGGTTCTCAGGGCAGCATTCCTGCAGGGCTCACTTCCCCCACCCCGCCCACAGGCAGGGGACAAGGCCTCCCAGACGCCCCCACCAGCAGGCTCGGGTCCACGTAGGACGGGCCTCGGCTCTTGGCCTTGCAGCTCGGGGAACACAGCCCCAGCCTCAGCACCACTTCTAGCTCTTGCTCTGGGCACAGGGCCCCAGGAAGGACAGTCCCCGCAGGGAGGCTGTGCCCACAGGACCCACTGGGGGCATCTACAGATGACACGAGGACACACCTGGCCATGATCAAAATGGCTCACAACACTCAGCCTGTGTGGGTTGTCTCAGACAGGCCCAGGCTGCACCCCTGGTTAGCCTGGGAGGAGGTTATGAGAAAAAAGGGCCCTGACACCCCCACAGCCCCATGACATGGACTGGGGCTGTTGCCACAATGGCTGACCTCCGGGGAACCAGGGAAGGCCACTGCCCTCGTGTGCCAGTATCCTTCAAGGAGATGGGATGGGGTACAGGCCCTAGGGCAGGCCGACCCAGGGCCCAGCCCCTCCCACGGAGGCCCCCAGCCCCTCCCACGGAGGCCCCACAGCTCAGCGCTGGGAAGGATATATTTTCTGCTTCTCTTCGTTGTATAACACATCCACCAGCTGGATGACGTTTTTGTGCCGTAACCTCCTCAGCAACTGAATTTCCCTGAGACAGAGAGGACAAAGGTGTGTCAGCCGATCCCCAATGCCAGTGACATGACCCGAATCCCTGGAGTCGGCCTCCCCATCTCCCCACAGAAGTGGTATGCCTGGCTCCCTTCCCCGGAGAGAAGCTATGGGTTCAAGAGTGCTGGGGCAGGACCCTGCAGGGGCCACACATCCAGGCTCGGGGCAGCAGGGGAAGGGAACACGGCGCCCTGCAGTCTGTCACCAGCAGTTGAGGGCTCTGGAGGACCCGGTGAGGACACTCTTAATTCAGCTTTGTAACTCAGTCACAGTTGTGCTTTCTAGAAAGACGACTACTGCGACAGTAGCACAGATAGAGCCCAGACTACAGCAGCAAACAGGGTGACTTGCGGCCCTGGTGATGGCTCCATCACACAATATGGTCCCATGCTGCCAAGGGCTCCCCATTCCTCTGAGGGGCCCAGGCCTTGGAGGGTGGGCCACAGGTGAGCTGAAAAGATGGCCCACGGGAAGGGGCACCCGGAGAAGGAGAAGCCAGCCGCTGAAGCCATCGTAGGGTCTGCCATGACCACCTGCCTGTCACAAGGGTTGGTGTCCAGTGCCCAGGGCGCAGCAGACCAGAAGGCACTCCCCCTCTGCAGCAGCTGCCCTGTTGTGGACATCTCATTTCTCCAAAGTGACCCCGCCAGGCACGATGGCTCAGGCCTGTCAGCCCAGCACTTCAGGAGGCTAAGGCGGGTGGATCGTTTCAGGTCAGGAGTTTTGAGACCAGCCCGGGCAACATGGCAAACGCTGTCTCTACTAAAAATACAAAAATTAGGCAGGTCACGGTGGCTCACATGCCTGTAATCCCAGCACTTTGGGAGGCCGAGGGCGGCAGATCACCTGGGGTCAAGAGATCAAGACCATCCTCGACAATATGGTGAAACCCTGTCTCTACTATAAATTCAAAAATTAGCTGGGTGGTGGTGCACGTCTACAGTCCGATCTTTTCAGGTTAGGAGTTTTGAGACCAGCCCGGGCAACATGGCGAACGCTAATTAGGCAGGTCACGGTGGCTCACGCACCTGTAATCCCAGCACTTTGGGAGGCCCAGAGCGGCAGATCACCTGGGGTCAAGAGATCAAGACCATCCTGGACAATATGGTGAAACCCTGTCTCTACTATAAATTCAAAAATTAGCTGGGTGGTGGTGCATGTCTACAGTCCTAGCTACTCCGCAGACTAAGGCAGGAGAATCGCTTGAAACTGACTAATTTTTTGGTTTTTTTTTTTGAAACGGAGTCTCGCTCTGTTGCCAGGCTGGAGTGCAGTAGCGCGATCTCGGCTCACTGCAGCTTCAGCCTCCTGGGTTCAAGCAATTCTCCTGCCTCAGCCTCCCAGGTAGCTGGGACTACAGGCGTGCGCCACCACACCCGGCTAAGTTTGTGTTTTTCGTAGAGATGGGGTTTCACCATGTTGGCCACAACAGTGTTGATCTCTTGACCTCATGATCCGCCCGCTTCAGCCTCCCAAACTGCTGGGATGGGCCACCTTGCCCAGTCGACAGGATCCCGTTCTATGAAACGTCCAGGACAGGCCAATCCAGAAGTGTATTCAGAGTGGCTGGGGCTGGTGGAGGGGACGGGGAGTGACAACAGGAATGGGGCTTGTTTTTAGGGTGACAGAATGTTCCAGAATTCAGTGGTGGTTGCACAACTGTGAATGTGCGAATGCCAATGAACTGTACACTGTGAATGACTGAGTTGTAGACCGTGCAAACTACGTCACTACATCTCCATAGTCTTTTTTTTTTTTTTTTTTTTTGAGACGGAGTTTCACTCTTGTTACCCAGGCTGGAGTGCAATGGCGCTATCTCGGCTCACTGCAACCTCCGCCTCCTCGGTTCAGGCGATTCTCCTGCCTCAGCTTCCTGAGTAGCTGGGATTACAGGCACGCACCACCATGCCCAGCTAATTTTTTTGTATTTTTAGTAGAGACGGGGTTTCACCATGTTGACCAGGATGGTCTCGATCTCTCGACCTCGTGATCCACCCGCCTCGGCCTCCCAAAGTGCTGGGATTACAGGCTTGAGCCACCGCGCCAGGCCTCCGGCCAGTCTTTTAATGTCCTTAACAGGAAGCGCAAGCACCTAGCATAGAAAATAGCCAGTGGGGGAGGGGGCAGGCATGGTGGCTCACACCTGTAATCCCAGCACTGTGGGAGGCTGAGGCGGGAGGATCACCTGGGGTCAGGAGTTCGAGATCAGCCTACCCACTATGGTGAAACCTCCTCTCTACTAAAAATACAGAAGTTAGCCGGGCGCAGTGGTGCACACCTGCCATCCCAGCTACTGAGGAGGCCAAGGCACGAGAATCGCTTGAACCCTTGAGGTGGAAGTTGCAGTGAGCCGAGATCGCACCACTGCACTCCAGCCTGGGCAACAGAGTGAGTGAGACTCCACCTCCAAAAAAGAACAGCTGGGGTGACGGGGTATCCCATCATGCAGCCTGCCCTGCCCCTGCCCAGGGCTGCCTGTTGCTGGAAGCCTCAGCTCACGACTCCCCATACATGAAGAATCCCAAGGCTCTGACACTGCTCACTGGCCTCCGTGCCATCTCAGAAGGCCAGGACCGGGGCTCTGCCCGGGCTGCAGGCTGCACTGGGCTGGGCCTGGAGAAGGGGCCACCAGCTTGGGAGCAGCTGGGAGAGCAGGATGAAGGGAAAGGAAGCTGGGTGACAGGACGGGGCACAGAGAGGCGCCACTGAGCGACTGCCTCCAGCCCCTGGCTGTGCCCAGCGCCCTGCCCTGAGGAGCGTCCCCACTCCCCACTGGTTGCAGCGGGCCTGGTCTTTTCGCTGGGAAGCCCTGCATTTCCGTTCTCTCCGGGCTATGTGGTGGTGGCACCAATTCCCAGCAAGGCCCGGCACGGCTATTTATAGAGTTGGCCAGGGCCTGTGTCCACAGGCTGGCAGGCGCCCAGGACACTGAGGGGGACACTGAGGGCCAGGCTGGGCTCAGGAAAGGGTCCAGGGTCCAGTGCCCTCCTGCCTGCCAGACTGCTCAGGAGAGCTCGGGGTGGGTCCGAGAGGCCCAATTCCCCTTGTCCCCCAGGAATCTGTGTGGCCCTAACCTCCCCCGCTGACGAGGGTCACAGCCCACTTCCGGGAGCCAAGACTTGCCTTCTGTTCAGAGGAGACGGAGTGGTGGTGGGTGGGGAGGGTGCCGTGTTCAGACTGGGACCAGCCTGAGCCCGGACCGGGCCAGGCCAGGGCCCTCCCTAGTGTCGGGGATGAGCCACTTGATGCTAGGGGGCCACTGCCCCAGGGACACCAGAGCCAGAGGAGGCGGCCACTGGCCAGCAGAGTCTGGATGCTCAAACACAGGCCCTGAGAGCCTGATGCTCAGCCATGAGGCAAAGGTGCCCTTCCTTGGCAGAAGCTGGCTACAGGCGGCGAGGGTGGTCCACGACACCCTCTTCCAGCCGCCTCAGTGTGGCCGGGGGAGCCACAGGACCCTCAGGGGCCACACCGCTCTCGTCCACCTTCTATTCCTCGTGCATGGACCACCTCAAACCCGCCTGGGCTCCAGTGCAGTCCTAACCCCGAGGAGGGCAGCCAGGCCAGGGGCTCGGCCTCAGAGTCTTCTGGGGGCCGCTCAGGGGCTGCATGGCCCTAAATGCACGTGATAGGGGACTCCGTCCTGGAAACCTCCCTGCACTGACGAGGGTGGGGGACTCCGTCCTGGAAACTTCCCTGTGCCGGCTGCCACCTGCTGACGCCACGTGATAGGGGACTCCGTCCTGGAAACTTCCCTGTGCCGGCCGCCACCTGCTGACACCACGTCTCCCTCACGAGCCCTCATTCTACAGGTGGGGAAACAGGAACAGGAGGAACCTGCCCACATCGAAGGTGCCAGCCCCTCCCACCGTGCTGCCCCTGCCTCCCTTCCACAGGGACACTGCACAGCCGCCGAAACGAGGAACAGCCCAGCGTTCCTAAGCAGCTGGGCATAGACCAAGGGACACTGGGTTTTCTGTTTAACTAAAAGGGACCGAGACATTCTGCGCAGGCCCGTGAGTCCCCTGATTTATGCCGGGGAGAAGCGGGGGTGCAGCACCCTCTGCCTGCCGGCACTCACCACCGGGGTGCTGGGGCACATCAGCCTCTCTACATTGCCAGGCTTCCTCTGACGTCTCCAGCCAGATAATGAGTGGAACGTGAACAAGAGACGCAGGGAACCCTAAGGGCTCGGCAGGAGGGAAGCCCAGCTGTCAGGGCATTGCCAGTCGCTCCCAGGTACCACGTTAGGAACTCGCTGGGCTTGCCCAGGCAGCGTGGACTGTTTCGCTGACTTGTTGATTAGCCAGACAGGAAACAGGAAGGAGAGTCATAAACGCCACTCAAGCTCACAGAGGGATGGGGGCAGGAGCCTCTGTCAGCCCAGAAACAGATCATACAGGGAAGAGACGGCCCGGCCTCCCGAGGCTCAGAGCAGGACTGGGAGGCACATGGAGACCCAGGAACTCCCACCTCCAGACCGCGCGCCCTAGTCCCTGCGGACATGGCTTAAACAAGGCCCTCAGGAGGCATTCGGGGGGACGCCGGCTGAGTGCACGGGCACCGAAGCACCCACGATTCACAGGCAGAGGTGGGGGCAGCCCGAGGGTCCACCCAGAGGAATGGTCAAACACGGCACAGCCTTCCACGCACTGGACCGTGACACAGTCGTGAACGGCAGCAGGGCTCGGACCCAGGCCACGGCGCGGCACCTTGAGGATGGCACCCTCTGTGAGACACGCCGGACACAAAACGCCACCTGGTGTGTGACTCCATTTATGTGAAACGTCCAGGACAGGCCCATCCAGAGACAGGAAAGGAATCCGTGGGTGTCAGGACTGCGGCGGGAACGGGGAGTGACGGCTCACTGAGAAGGGGTTTCCCACTGCGGCAATGAGGATGTTCTGAAAGCTGATGGAGGTGACAGTTGCGCAACTCTGTCACCGTACTACATGCCACTGAAATACACCCTTTAAAACTGTAAACTCAGGCTGGGCGCGGTGGCTCAAGCCTGTAATCTCAGCACTTTGGGAGGCCAAGGCAGGTGGATCACGAGGTCAAGAGATCAAGACCATCCTGGTCAACACGGTGAAACCCCGTCTCTACTAAAAATACAAAAAATTTAGCTGGGCATGGTGGCGCACGCCTGTAGTCCCAGCTACTCAGGAGGCTGAGGCAGGAGAATTGCCTGAACCCAGGAGGCGGAGGTTGCGGTGAGCCAAGATCGCGCCATTGCACTCCAGCCTGGGTAACAAGAGCGAAACTCCATCTCAAAAAACAAAAAACAAAAAACGTAAACTCGGCCAGGTGCAGCAGCTCACACCTGTAATGCCAGTACTTTAAGAGGCCAAGGTGGGCAGATCACAGGGCCTGGCCAACACAGTGAAACCCCATCTCTACTAAAAGTACAAAAACTAGCCAGGCATGTTGGCGGGGGCCTGTAATCCCAGCTACTCGAGAGGCTGAGACAAGAGACTCGCTTGAACCAGGGAGGCGGAGGTTGCACTGAACCAAGATTGCGTCATTGCACTCTAGCCTTGGCGACAGAACAAAACTCTGTCTCAAGAAAAAAAAAAAATCATAATGACAAAAAGGTGAAATTTTTTTTTGAGATGGAGTCTTGCTCTGTCACCAGGCTGGAGTGCAATGGCACAATTTCAGCTCACTGCAACCTCCACCTCCCAGGTTCAAGCGATTCTCTTACCTCAGCCTCCCAAGTAGCTGGAATTACAGAACCCCGCCACCACACCCGGCTTATTTTTGTATTTTTAGTAGAGACGGGGCTTTACCATATTTGTCAGACTGGTCTCAAACTCCTAACCTCAGGTGATACATCCGCTTTGGTCTACCAAAGTGCTGGGATTATAGGCGTGAGCCACCACACCCAGCCATATCATTCATATGATATGTGAATTACATGCCAATAAAACGATTGGCAGGTTGCAGTGGCTAGCAGGTGGATAGCTTGAGTCTAGGAGTTTGAGACCAGGGTGAACAGGGTGAAACCCCCCATCTCTACAAAAAATTAGCCAAGTGTGGTAGCGAACGCCTGTAGTCCCAGCTACTCTGAGGGTCGGAGGATCACCTGAGCCCAGTGCTCTCCAGCCTGGCTGATACAGTGAGACCCTGTCACCAAAGAAAATCGAGTCCAGCCGGGTGCAGTGGCTCACAACTGTAATTCTAGCACTTTGGGAGGCCAAGACAGGCAGATCACCTGAGGTCAGAATTTCAAGACCAGCCTGGGCCGGGCACGGTGGCTCAAGCCTGTAATCCCAGCACTTTGGGAGGCTGAGGTGGGTGGATCACGAGGTCAAGAGATCGAGACCATCCTGGTCAATATGGTGAAACCCTGTCTCTACTAAAGATACAAAAAATTAGCTGGGCATGGTGGCGCGTGCCTGTAATCCCAGCTACTCAGGAGGCTGAGGCAGGAGAATTGCCTGAACCCAGGAGGCGGAGGTTGCAGTGAGCAGAGATCCCGCCATTGCACTCCAGCCTGGGTAACAAGAGCGAAACTCCGTCTCAAAAAAAAAAAAAAAAAAAAAAAAACCAGCCTGGCCAACATGGTGAAACCCCATCTCTACTAAAAAAAAATAAAATAAAATAAAATACAAAAATTAGCTGGGCATGGTGAGTCCTGCCTGGAATGCCAGGTACTTGGGAGGCCAAGGCAGGAGCATCACTTGAACCTGAACCTGGGAGGCAGATGTTGCAGTGAGCCAAGACTGTGCCACTGCACTTCAGCGTGGGCAAAAAGAACAAAACATCATGTCAAAAAGAAAGGAAAGAAAAGAAAGAAAGAAAGGAAGGAAGGAAGGAAGGAAAGAAAGAGAAAGGAAAGAAAGAAAATGAAAGAAAGAAAGAAAATAAAATGGGAGTCTAATGTGAGCAACACAGTGGTGGATGTGGGATCTACAGGACACCAAGCCGCCTCACTGTGACTCCTTGACAGCTACGGCAGCACCCCAGATCCCGGGCGAGGAAACAACGTTCCGTGGCCGCCCCAGCTGGCAGGGCACCAGCAGCCCACCAAGTGCCCAGCCCAGAACCTCCACTGGACCCATCACCCCCGCTGTTCTGCGGCTGCCCAGCCCCCAAGATTCCACCAACTCTCAGAACTATCCCTCCCTCTGCCCAGGGTGAGGGACAAAAAGAGCCCTTGAGGGCACCCAGGCCTCACATGGCTGTCGCAGGAACCCGGGCAGATGCTGGAACCCCATAAACGGAACCTGGGATGTAAAGGTCTACAAAGTCCAGGACTGACTCTCAACTCGAAAAAATCCTGTTTTGCATGGGTCCAAGCATCTGCCAATCACTGCCCCACCCAAGCACACCTCCCGCCTCCCGGCTGGACACCTTGGGGGCAGTGGGGATAGGAGAGCCACAGACCCCATCTGGTCCGTTTCCTGTGGCAGCCGGCACACCCCGATTTTCACATTTCCAACAGGTAGAAAGAAACAACATGAAAGCACGGTGTTTTGTAACACGTGGAAGTGACAGCAAAGGGAAGGGCGGTGGGACTCAGCCCCGTATTTTAATAAAGTTTACAGGCTGGGTCCAGTGGCTTATGCCTGTAATCCCAGCACTTTGGGAAGCCGAGGACAGGCAGATAACTTGAGGTCAGGAGTTGGAAACCAGTCAGGCCAGCAGAGTGAAACCCCGTCTCTACAAAAATACAAAAATTAGCTGGGCACCGTGGTGTGCGCATGTAATCCCAGCTACTCAGGAGGCTGAGACGGGAGAATCGCTGGACCCGGGAGACGGAGGCTGCAGTGAGCAGAGATCTCGCCACTGCACTCCAGCCTGAGCGACAGAGACTCTGCTCCAAAAAAAAAAAAAAAAAAAAAAAAGGCTTTACATTTCATTAAAAACTGCCTGGATAGGTTAGGAAAAAACAAAAACTCAAAGGAAATACAGCAAGATGCCACAGTGTTAACATTAAGAGTAATTTTTTCTTTTTTTTGAGACGGAGTTTCAGAGTTTCATTCTTGTTGCCCCGGCTGGAGTACAGTGGCACCATCTCAGCTCACCACAACCTCAGCCTCCTGAATTCAAGTGATTCTCCTGCCTCAGCCTCCTGTGTAGCTGGGATTACAAGGATCTGCCACCACGCCCGGCTAATTTTTGTATTTTTAGTAGAGACGGGGTTTCTCCATGTTGGTCAGGCTGGTCTCGAACTCCTGACCTCAGGTGACCTGCCCTCTTCAGCCTCCCAAAGTACTGGAATTACAGGGATGAGCCACCGTGCCCAGACCTTTTTAAGTTCCTGATGCTTTCTGTAACTTTCCTAGTTCTAACAAGCTTGTACTTTTTACTGGTGAGAGCAGGACAAGGCACGGACTCCAGGGCCGCCTTCCTGAGAAGGAAAGGAAGGGAAGGGACGCATGCCGGCTCCATCTGCCCCAACCCAACCCCCTTGGCGGTCGCCCACGCTTTCCACACCAACTGGAGGACCGGACGCCTGAAGCTTGTCTGGAAGGTTCCAGACACTCACTGTGAGACACAATCTGAGCGGAGTTTATTAAGCTTCCCACACACAAAGGAGGCTTTTTCCTTGCAGTGCTGGCAGTGAGGCTGGCCAAGGCCTCAAGCCTCAGGGCTGGACAGTAGACACTCCTTCTCCTTGCGAGCACTTTGCACGTGGCGGGCCTCAAGTCAGAACACAGCAGCTCCCAGAGTAGGGCCTCCCCCGGCAGCGCCCAAGGAGCTGGAGGAAGTGCAGTGGTTCCTACATCACAGCTGCACACCGCGCTGCTCCTGATGGCTGACAGATCCCGCGGACCGTGAACAGGATGGGACAGGGCCACCCCTCATCCCAGGGGGACCCGAAAGGGCAAAATCGTTGCACACACAGGGCCAGGATGAAAGTGGATGCTGAACACCAGTGAGGGTGCACCACACCCTCCAAGGCCAGCAGGGTCATGAGTCATGGGTGGCTTCCACCCACAGTCCTGTCCAGGTCCTGCCCACCCCTCTGCCTGCTGCCTCAGTGTCCCCTCCTGTTCTCCCATGCACTGGGCAAGACTGAATTCCTGTAACCCTTTGGCCTGCCTTCACCAAGACCCTCAAGCTCTGCCCTGCGATTCAGGTGCTCACCTGAGCTCTTGGGAGCTCCTCCACCAACGGCTGAACCCAGGGGGCTCACACACTCAGTCAGACTTCCTCCCTGCCCAGCGTCTGTCTCCCACTGTCCTTGCATATACATTTGTCAAAACTCAAACCAGTTTTTTTTTTTTTAGACAGAGTCTGGCTCTGTCTCCCAGGCTGAAGTGCAATGGTACACTGCAATCTCTGCCTCCGAGGTTCCAGTGATTCTTCTGCCTTGGCCTCCTGAGTAGCACACGTGCCACCATGCTCAGCTAAGTTTTGTATTTTTAGTAGAAACGGGGTTTCACCACATTGGCCACGCTGGTCTTGAACTCCTGACCTCAGGCGATCAGCCAGCCTCAGCCTCCCAAAGTGCTGGGATTACAGGTGTGAGGCACCACGCCCAGTCCCTAAGCATGGGTTTCTGACTGCTGGGAGACAGGCTGTCACTGGTCCTTTCCGAGGGCCGACACTACCCCGGCACAGGGCTCCATCCTGACCAACCCATCTCATGGGAACCAGGCACAGGGAACCAGCCTTCTAGTGTCCACACTCAGCAGTGAAACCTCGGAGAGGCCCCCTGGAAACACACCCCTTCCCAGCCGCTCCCATTTAACCCTGACTGCTCCAGCACGCACTTCACAGCCTGTGTCCCTGCTTTCCGAATCTCACAGCCAGCATGCTGGTTAAGAAGTGTGTAGGCCAGGAGCAGTGGCTCACACCTATAAACCCAACACTTTGGGAGGCCGAGACAGGCAGATCACCTGAGGTCGTGGGTTCAAGACCAGCCTGGCCAACACGGGGAAACCCCATCTCTACTAGAAATACAAAATTAGACGGGCATGGTGGGTCATCTCAACTACTTGGGAGGCTGAGGGAGGAGAATTGCTTGAACCCAGGAGGCGGAGGTTGCAGTGAGCCAAGATCACGCCATTGCACTCCAGCCTGGGCAACAAGAGCGAGACTCCAACTCAAAGAAAAAAAAAAAAAAAAGTGTGTGAGCCCCCCAGCCCCTGAGCAGGAGGAAGGTGAGAGCGGACAGGGCAGGAGCCCCTCCCCGGACCTCCTTCCAAGGTCACAGTGCCCTGAGCAGGGTGTCCCTGCCAGTCCCTCTCGGTCTAGCCCGGTAGACAAGGTGCTTTCTTGGAAACAGGAGGCAAAGTTTTGAAAGTTAAAGAGGGCTGGGAGAGGAGCAGGGCCTGGGCAGGGCCCGCCAGGCAGAGGCAGGTGCAGCGTGTCTGGTGGCGATAAGGAAGGGACACCCCCCCTCCACCAGCTGGAAGAGGCTCAGGCCAGGCTGCGCTGCCCTCAGGAGGAGCTTCTCTGCGCAGATGCAGAGGCGTCCGGGATGCCCAGCGGCAGCCAGCGCCCAAAGAAGTCAGTCTGAAAAGTAAGGTCGTCCGAACGAACACAAGTCGGGAGCCAGGGATGCTTCCAGCTCCACATCCCAGGCAAATGAGCAAAGGCTACGTTTCCCTCCTGCTGACTGATAAGCCGGTGCAAACAATTATTTTTGGCAAGCCCATGGTTCCCTCCGACAGGATAAACAAATCACATTGCGCCTGGCCCCGGTAACGGCCACACACTGCGCAGAAAACCTGCTGACGGCCCACACAAACTCTCGGAGCCCAGATAAACACAGGCTGGTTCCACTAGGCACCTCTGCTCCACGGACAGCTGAGGGAGCCAAGGGGCCAGACTTAGGGGGCCGGGGTGGGGGCCGCTCCCTTCCCAGGAGGGTTTTGCTTCCAGGGCATTTTAACTGGCGTCCAAGCGCCCAAGCAAACGCCCGCCCCGCTGCGACAACTGTCCCTGCCTGAGTGAGAGTCCCTCAGGCAGACTTCCCACCAGCTCTCCCTGGCACGGAGGACACAGGCGCTGGCCGGGTCCCGCTCAGGGTGTTAACAGGAAGGAAGGGAGAGAGGGAGAAGAGAAGGAAGGAAGACGGAACCAACCGCACAGTGACTGGCCCGGCCCCCGCCCCGGCCCCAGGAAGCCGCACTTACTTCTTGACGTTAGCCTCCCCGTTGGGGATCCTTCGCAACTTCTTCTTCTTGAGGATCTTGACGGCCCTCCGACACAGCGTCTCCGAGTCCAGCACCTCCTTCACCTTGCCGTAGGAGCCTTCCCCAAGCAGGTCCCCCATCAGGTACTTGCCGATGAGCTTGGCCCGCTTGCGGCGCGGCTGGTAGATGACCTCGGTGGAGTCGATGCGGTGGATGAACGTGTCCATGCCCACCGACATCAGCTCACCCTCCGTGAACATGCCCAGCTGCGGCGGGTCCACCACCTCCATGCTGGACCCAGCGTCCTGGAGTCCCGCCGCCAACCCTGAGTCCGCGGGTGAGCGGTCCTTCCTGGTGTCCCGACTTCCCTTCTCCAAAATTTCAAAAAGAAAAAAGAAAAAAAAAGGCAACGAAAATCCCAAAAGGAAGGGGAAAAAAACCCTTCTTCCAACAGAAACGATTGTCCTACACGTCAGTCCGGGCTGCGAGTCCGAGCCCGCTGCGGGGTCTGCGGCACCGGCGGGCGCCGGGGGTCCGGGACGGCGGCTCAGACGCGACTTCCAGTGGGACCCGGGCCTCGGCACGGGGCGGGGACGGCCCGGTCGGGGTCAGCTTCGTCCGCGGGCACCCTGGGGAGGCCGGCCGGGGGTTCTCAGTGCTAGGTCATCCTCCGGGGACCTCAGGCCCGCGGACAAGCAGGAACACGGCCGAGCGCGCTCTTCTCCGGGCCGCCCATCCCACGGGCAGGCTCCGCGACGCCGCCGCCCCCCGGGACCCCCACACCCGGGGAGCGCAACTTCGCTGGGGGCGTCTCCGGCGACGCCCCGGTCTCGCCGCTCGTCCCAAGCGCAAACGCTTCACCGCGGACGCCCGAGCGGACCTCCCGGGGACTGCCGACTGCCGCCGGCCCGGGCGAGGGCTCGGGGGGCTGGGGCGTCCGGCGGCCTCTCGCGGCAGCCAACAGCTCCGCTCAGGGCCGGTCACCGCCCGGCGCCCGCGAGGGCTCGCACTGGACGCCCCCCGAGCCGGCGCGCGACCCCCGCGGGGGTCTCCGGGGCCCGGCAGGCACCCCCTCCCCGCGAACGTCGGCCCGAGCACGCGCCCCGCCCTGAGCGTCCTCAGCGTCCGGTCCGCCGGGCGGCGCGGCGGCGGGGGCTCCACGGGGCTCCGGGCGGCCGAGGCGGCGCAGGCCGCAGGCTCCGGGCCGGGGGGTTCCCGAGGGTGCCGGGCCCCGGGCGGCGCGTCCCCCTCGCCGCGGCCGCCGCGCGTGTGGAGGAGGCGGAGCGGCGAGGGGGGCCCAGCGCATCCAAGGCCGCGGCAGCAAGTGCCAGCGCCCGCACTCCCTTCGCCACCCCGCGCCTCACTCGCGGGCGCCCCGGACCACCTCCCCCTTCCGCGCCCGACACGCCGCCGCCATCTTGTTTACCTCCCTCCCCCTCCCTGCGCCGCCGCAGACGCCGCACGCCTCCCCGCAGGACACGCCCCTCGCGCCGCCGACGTGCCCACCCATTGGCTGAACCCGCAACCTCCGTCCCTCTGCCCGCCCCTCCGCGGCTGAGGATTGGAGCGTTTGGACCCGGCCGGGCGCCCGAGAGGGGATTGGTCTGCGCTTGGCCCCGCCCGAGGGGTGGATACGGCCGGCTGATTGGCTCTTGGAGGCGCCCGTCACAGGCAGGGGGCGGGAAGCAGGCAAGGGGAGGCGAGGCCGCGGCTCTGACCTCGGAGGGGTTGGGGACGGGGTCGTAGGTCGCGGACGCCAAAGGCCTCGCTGAACGGCTGCGGGGTGAACTCAGCCCAGTGGGTGGGGACCTGGGCTCCCGGACCGAGGGGGAGTGGGGGTCGCGCCTGCCAGAGTTCCTCCCCGGATCCCCCTTTGGGGCGAGGTCAAGGGTCGAAAAGTAACCCAGCGTGGTCACTTCCCGGCAAAAATCATTGATTTCAGCCTCTCTTGGCCCAGAGGAGGGAGGAACGCGCGGGGCGGCCTCTGCCCTGGAGGAACTCCCGGGGGACGCCTCGGGACAGCGCGGGGACCGGCCCAGCAGGGGCTTTTGGTGAAAAACAAGAGTCGCCAAAATACGGCTTCATAAGGTTGAAAATACTGAAACCGGCCGGGCGCGGTGGCTCACGCCTGTGATCCCAGCACTTTGGGAGACCGAGGTGGGTGGATCACTTAAGGTCAGGAGTTCAAGACCAGCCTGGCCAATATGGTGAAACCCCATCTCTATTTAAAAAGAAAAAAAAAAGGCCGGGCGCGGTGGCTCACGCCTGTGATCCCAGCACTTTGGGAGGCCGAGGCGGGTGGATCACGAGGTCGAGAGATCGAGACCATCCTGGTCAACATGGTGAAACCCCGTCTCTACTAAAAATACAAAAAATTAGCTGGGCATGGTGGCACGTGCCTGTAATCCCAGCTACTCAGGAGGCTGAGGCAGGAGAATTGCCTGAACCCAGGAGGCGGAGGTTGCGGTGAGCCGAGATCACGCCATTGCACTCCAGCCTGGGTAACAAGAGCGAAAACTCCGTCTCAAAAAAAAAAAGAAAGAAAGAAAAAGAAAACTCGCCAGTCTCAGTGGCTCAGGCCTGTAATCCCAGCACTTTGGGAGGCCAAGGCTGGCAGAGCACTGGAGGTCAGGAGTTCAAGACCAGCCTGACCAACATGGAGAAACCCTGTCTCTACTAAAAATACAAAATTAGCCAGGCGTGGTGGTACATGCCTGTAATACCAGCTACTTAGGAGGCTGAGGTAGGAGAATCTCTTGAAGCCTAGGGAGGCGGAGGTTTTGGTGAGCTGAGATCACACCATTGCACTCCAGCCTGGGCGACACCAGCAGAACTCCATCTCAAAAAAGAAAAGAAAAGAAAACTGTAGGCACATTGATGAAGGAAAGATTACCAGTACCAGGAATGAAAGAAGAATACCACTATAGACCCTGCAGATATTTAAAGTGTTAAATATTAGAAACATCTCTATGCTCCTGAATTCAACACCTTAGTTGAACTGATGTCTTTTTTTTTTTTTTTTGTGGAGACAGCATCTTGCTCTGTTGCCCAGGCTGGAGTGCAGTGGCATGATCACTGCTCCCTGCAAACCTCTCCCTCTCTAGCTCCAGCTGTCTTTCCACTTCAGCTTCCCAAGTAGCTGAGACTACAGGCACGCACCACCACGTCCCGCTAACGTTTGTATTTTTTGCAGAGATGAGGTTTCAACATGTTTCCCAGGCTGGTCTCAAACTCTTGGCTTCAAACTGTCCTTCCACCTCAGCCTCCCAGCTAGCTGAGACCACAAGCATGTGTCACCACACCTGGCTTATTTGTGTGTGTGTGTTTTTTTTTTTTTTTTTTTTTTTTGTAGAGACAGAGTTTTGCTGTGTTGCTTAGGCTGGTCTCAAACTCTTGACCTCAAGCAATCCTTCCTCATTGGCCTCCCAAAGTCCTGGGATTACAGGCATGAGGCACCGTTCCTGGCCCTAATGTATTGCAAGACACAAAAATGAAAGCCCCGTTAAAAATAAATCAGTGATGCTGGGCGCGGTGGCTCACGCCTGTAATCCTAGCACTTTGGGAGGCCGAGGTGGGTGGATCAACTGAGGTCAGGAGTTCAAGACCAGCCTGGCCATTATGGTGAAACCCCATCTTGGAAAAAAAAGAAAAAGAAAAACGAAAAAGAAAAGAAAACTAGCTAGGCATGATGGCGTGTGCTTGCAGTCCCAGCTACTTGGGATCCATCACTGGAGCCTGGGAGCTGGAGGTTGCAGTGAGCCATGATCATGCCACTGTATGCCTGGGCAACAGAGCCAGCCCTGTTTCAAAATAAAAATAAAAATTTATTTTAAAAGAACTATTCTGGCCGGGCGCGGTGGCTCAAGCCTGTAATCCCAGCACTTTGGGAGGCCGAGGCGGGTGGATCATGAGGTCAAGAGATCGAGACCATCCTGGTCAACATGGTGAAACCCCGTCTCTACTAAAAATACAAAAAAATTAGCTGGGCATAGTGGCACGTGCCTGTAATCCCAGCTACTCAGGAGGCTGAGGCAGGAGAATTGCCTGAACCCAGGAGGCGGAGGTTGCGGTGAGCCGAGATCGCGCCATTGCACTCCAGCCTGGGTAACAAGAGCGAAACTCCGTCTCAAAAAAAAAAAAAAAAAGAACGATTCTAACATCCCACCCTCCCTCACAGGTGAGCCCACTGAGGCTGGCGGAGAGCAAGCCCCCTGCCCAGGTCTACACTCCAGGGCCCTGGTGGTGCTGGGGCTCCCACCTAGAGTGCCCTGGAGTGCCAGGAGTCTCATTTAGGATGCCAGCTCCAGCTGCTCAGGGTGATGGGGCTTTGGGCATCGGAGCAGGCATCCAACCCAGGCCAGGCTGGGCCAGCATGGAACCAGAGTATACAGTCCTTCCTGGCACCGTGAGGCCTGAGGATCCCGGGGGCTGCTCTGAGAGCCCTCTACAGGGCCCTTTCCCTGGCCCGGCCCTTTGTCCCGCAGAAATCTTCAACAGGGAGGTCCCGGCCTTTCACTCTTTCACTTCCTGTTTCTCTGGATGGAGGATTAACAGTAGCCCTGTCATCAAAGATAAGACTGGGGCCGGGCGCGGTGGCTCAAGCCTGTAATCCCAGCACTTTGGGAGGCCGAGGCGGGTGGATCACAAGGTCAAAAGATCGAGACCATCCTGGTCAACATGGTGAAACCCCGTCTCTACTAAAAATACAAAAAAAATTAGCTGGGCATGGTGGCGCATGCCTGTAATCCCAGCTACTCAGGAGGCTGAGGCAGGAGAATTGCCTGAACCCAGGAGGCGGAGGTTGCGGTGAGCCGAGATCGCGCCATTGCACTCCAGCCTGGGTAACAAGAGCGAAACTCCGTCTCAAAAAAAAAAAAAAAAAAAAAAAAAAAAAAAAAAAAAAAAAAAAAGATAAGACTGGGCTGGGAATGAGATGGACTATTTTATGAATCCCTACTGAATTCATAAATATATATTTTTTCTTTTTTGGGGACAGAGTCTCGCTCTGTCGCCAAGGTGGCATGCAGTGGCACAGCCTTGGTTCTCTGCAACCTCCACCTCCTGGGTTCAAGTGATTCTCCTGCCTCAGCGTCCAGAGTAGCTGGGATTACAGGCACCCGCCACCATCCCCAGCTAATTTTTGTGTTTTTAGTAAAGATGGGGTTTCACCATGTTGCCCAAGATGGTCTCGAACTCGTGACATCTGCCTGCCTGGGCCTCCCAAAGAGGTGGGATGACAGGCGTGAGCCACCGAGCCTGGCCTTGAATTTGTAAATTTGATGACACTCTGGATATAAAGAGGCGGTGTGACCTCTGGGTTGGTAAACAGTGAAAATGGCGATGCTATGGACACAGGAGTAAGTGATGTGGATGACTGCTTCTGGTAATCCTGGGGAAAATGCTTTCTCTGCACTCTCTCATCCTCATGAAACTACAGGTCCCGTTAAGGGAACTGGATTACGGATGGGGGTCCCAAGTCATCACAGAGAGCCCCCGGGTTACAGGTGTGGGCTTACATTACAGCTGAGTGCCTCAGTTTTAGGTTGGGGAGACCCAGGTTCCAGTGGGGTCTTGGGTCACAGGTCGGGGACTAGGATTCAGGCGAAGGTCGGGGTTACAGGTGAGTGCCGCTGGTTCCAGGTACAGGAGCCCAGGTTCTAGATGAGGGCCTGAGTTATGGATGGGAGAGACCCAGGTCCTAGTTGGGGGGGCCCCTGGTTACAAGTGGAGGGGCCCAGGTTCCAGGCAGGGGACTGGGGTCTAGGTGGGGGAGTAGGTTTTCAGGTGAAGGCTGGGGTTCCAAGTGGGGGCACGGGACCCAGGTGGGGGCTGGGTTTCAGGTTCGGAGGTCCCGGGTTACAGGTGGCGGCCTCTGCCAGCCCTGCCGAGGGCTCAGGCGTCCCCTCCATCTCTTTCTCCAGGCTGTCACCTGTCAGCTCTCCTGGCCACCCATGACTTCCCCAAACACGGAGATCCTCCCCTCCAGCCTTCGGGACAGGCCTCTCCTACCGTCTCCACTCCTAGACCCCCCGCTGCACCCACGTTTCCCCAGACGCCCAGAACCCCCTTCACCGCCACGAGTCCTCCCTCGTGGCCTCTCACTCTCTGGCGGGGGACCCCAGTGTCCCAGACCTCCTCCACTGGCCGTCTGAAAATCGGGGCCTTGATCCCAACTGCCCCGCTTCGCAGACCTAGCCCAGCCCCCCACGCAACGGAGTGGGGTCAAGCCTCGCACCCACTGGCCCTGCAGCAGCCGGAGGGGTCTTTCCTACGCCCCTGCCGGGAATCCCGCCGCGGGTAGAAAAGGAGCCGGCTGTCTGTGCCGACCGCTGCGGCCGCCAGGGGACGCGCGCGGGCTGCGGCGGAGACGCCGGCGAACAGGGTGAGTGCGCGTGCGCGAGGCTGAGCCCAGACCCCGCCCCGGCGGTGAGGACCTCCGGGTTCTGGGGCGCCCTCCTGGAGCGCAGGGCAGGAGGCAGGAGGAGGGGACCAATAGTCCTGTCCTCGCCGTGGTGGGCGGACGCGGTGGCTCACGCCTGTCATCCCAGCACTTTGGGAAGCTGAGGTGGGTGGATTACCTGAGGTCAGGAGTTCAAGACCAGCCTGGCCATCATGGAGAAACCCCATCTTTAAAAAAAAAAAAAAAAGTAAAAAGTAAAAAATAATGAAATAAAGGCAGTGCATGGGGGCTCATGCCTGTAATCCCAGCACTTTGGGAGGCCGAGGCGGGTGGATCACGAGGTCGAGAGATCGAGACCATCCTGGTCAACATGGTGAAACCCCGTCTCTACTAAAAATACAAAAAATTAGCTGGGCATGGTGGCACGTGCCTGTAATCCCAGCTACTCGGGAGGCTGAGGCAGGAGAATTGCCTGAACCCAGGAGGTGGAGGTTGCGGTGAGCCGAGATCTCGCCATTGCACTCCAGCCTGGGTAACAACAGCGAAACTCCGTCTCAAAAAAAAATAAAATAAAATAAACAAAAAAGAAAAGGAAAGTGTCCTGACATTACTCATCACATTGATTGATGAATTGACTGATTGATTTTCATTGTTGCTGTGTTGAGATCAGTCTCACTCTGCTACCCCAGCTGGTCTCAAACCCCTGGGCTCAAGCAATATTCCCACCTTAGCCTCTCAAAGTGCTGGGATTACAGGAGTGAACCACTGTGCCTGGCTGTGGCTTTATTTTGTATCACCAAAATAAAATATGTTTCCGGCCAGACAAGGTGTCTCACGCTATAATCCTAGCACTTTGGAAGACCGAGGTGGGCAGGTCAGCTGAGATTAGGAGTTGGAGACCAGCCTGGCCAACATGGTAAAGCCCTGTCCCTACTAAAAATACAAAAATTAGTGGGCATGGTTGTGGGTGCCTGTAATCCCAGCTACTTGGGAGGCTGAGGCAGGAGAATTGCTTTAAACCCGGGAGGCGGAGGTTGCAGTGAGCTGAGATGGTGCCACTGCACTCCAGCCTGGGTGACAGAGTGAGACTCAGTTTAAAAAAAAAAAAAAAACCTTAAAACAAATAAATTAAGGCTGGACACGATGGCTCATGCCTATAATCCCAGCACTTTGGGAGGCCAAGCGGGCAGATCACCTAAGGTCAGGAGTTCGAGACCAGATTGGCCAACAAAGTGAAATCCTGTCTCCACTAAAAATACAAAAAGTTAGGTGTGGTGGTAGGTGCCTGTAGTCCCAGTTACTTGGGAGGCTTGAACCCGGGAGACAGAGGTAGGAGAATCGCTTGAACCCGGGAGTCAGAGGTTGCCGTGAGCCAAAACTGCGTCACTGCCCTTCAGTCTGGGCAACAAGAGTGAAACTCTGTCCCAAAATAAAGAAAAAGTAAATATATAAAACACGTTTTCTTGTTAAGAAGACTTTTGGGCCGGGCGCGGTGGCTCAAGCCTGTAATCCCAGCACTTTAGGAGGCCAAGGCAGGTGGATCAAGAGGTCGAGAGTTCGAGACCATCCTGGTCGACATGGTGAAACCCCGTCTCTACTAAAAATACAAAAAATCAGCTGGGCATGGTGGCGTGTGCCTGTAATCCCAGCTACTCAGGAGGCTGAGGCAGGAGAATTGCCTGCACCCAGGAGGCGGAGGTTGCGGTGAGCCGAGATCGCGCCATTGCACTCCAGCCTGGGTAACAAGAGCAAAACTCCATCTCAAAAAAAAAAAAAAAAAAAAAAGAAGGCTTTTGGAGGCCAGGCGTGGTGGCTCATGCCTGTAATCCAAACACTTTGGAGGCCAAGGCAGGCGGATCACCTGAGGTCGACAGTTCAAGACCAGCCTGACCAACATGGTGAAACCCTGTATTTAAAAAAAAAAAAAAGAAAAGAAGGCTTTTGGTAGTCCTTGTCCCCTTATATCTTGAAACTATTCAGATGATATTATAATTTCTTCTGAAACATTTTTTATTTTTTAAGTTTTTATTTAGAGACAGGGTCTTGCTCTGTCACTCAGGATGGAGGGCAGTGAAGCAATCTCAGCTCACTGCAATGTCCGCCTCTTGGGCTCAGGTGATCCTCTCACTTCAGCCTCCTGAGTAGCTGGGACTACAGGCTCGTGACACGTCAGGCTAAGCTCTTTTGGATTTTTGGTAGACACAGAGTTTCACCGTATTTCCCAGGCTGGTCTCAAACTCCTGAGCTCAAGCAATCCAAAGTGCTGGGATTGCAGGCATGCGCCTGTGCTCTGCCATGAAACTTATCATTTTTGTGTGTGTGAGATGAAGTCTCGCTCGTTTCCCAGGCTGGAGTGCAATGGCGCGATCTCGGCTCACCGCAACCTCCGCCTCCTGGGTTCAGGCAATTCTCCTGCCTCAGCCTCCCGAGTAGCTGGGATTACAGGCACGCACCACCATGCCCAGCTAATGTTTTGTATTTTTAGTAGAGACGGGGTTTCACCATGTTGATCAGGATGATCTCGATCTCTCGACCTTGTGATCCACCCGCCTCGGCCTCCCAAAGTGCTGGGATTACAGGCTTGAGCCACGGCGCCCGGCTGACCAGGATTGTCTTGATCTCTTGACCTCGTGATCCGCTGGCCTCAGCCTCCCAAAGTGCTGGGATTGCAGGCGTGAGCCACCGCGCCCGGCGCCAGTCTCTCTTGCAGCCTTGGCGATATGAGAAAGACTTCGGGGAAGGAAAAGCACTCCAGACCAATGCAACCACCCCCCATCCAGTTCTCACCTCCTAGAACCCAGATTCCCACTTGTGCCCTGCAGATGCTGGCCTGGGCCGGGTGTGGTGGCTCACACCTGTAATCCCAGCCCTTTGGGAGGCCAAGACAGGCGGATCACCTGAGGTCAGGAGCTCAAGACCAGCCCAGCTAACATGGCAAAATCCCATCTCTGCTAAAAACATAAAAATTAGCCGGGCATGGTGGCAAGTGCCTGTAATCCCAGCTACTTGGGAATCTAGGGCAGGAGGATCGCTTGAACCTGGGAGGCGGAGGTTGCAGTGAGCTGAGATCGCGCCGTTGCACTCAAGCCTGGGCAACAAGAGTGAAACTCTGTCTCAAAAAAAAAAAAAAAAAAAAAATAGATGCCAGGCCTGGGGCTGGGGAGTCCAAGTTTTCCCCAAGTCCTCGTGGGATGCAGCAGAAACTGGCCCTAGAAGAACGTGGTCAGATTCCATGAAGTTCTCCAAATGCCCCAGGCCCCCCGTTGCCCAGCCCCTCCTGTGCCGCTGTGCGGCTGCCATCTAGAATGAGTCAGCCAGGAGTGGCCCGGGCTTCTCTGGAATTTCCCTTGGGGCCAGGCAGCAAATGGGAGGTAAAGGTCCAGGAAGTCCCCATGCAGGTGACATCAGCACTGGGCTGACGGCTGCATACCCTCAGGGCAGCCGGGGTGGGGCCTGGAGCCTATACTACCTCCTGGGAACCTTGCCTCAAACTCCCGTGGTAGGGTCCTCCTGAGAAGGGCCAAGGTGTCTGGGTCCCAGGCTGCTCCTGTGACCGGCTTCTTTGTGGCCTGGGGGCCCCCTCGGCGTGTGTCTCTTCTCTGTGGTGGCCCTGGCACCTGACAAGTGGTGCCTGGCCCTGGGTGGCACCAAGAAATGCATCTTGGGACCGGGCACAGTGGCTCATGCCTGTAATCCCAGCATGTTGGGAGGCTGAGGCGGGTGGATCACAAGGTCAGGAGATCAAGACCATGCTGTCCAAGATGGCAAAACCCCATCTCTACTAAAAATACAAAAAGTAGCCGGGCATGGTGGTGCCTGCCGGTAATCCCAGCTACTCGGGAGGCTGAGGCAAGAGATTGCGCTGCTGAACTCCAGCCTGGTGACAGAGTGGGATTCCTTCTTTTTTTTTGTTTTTGTTTTTTTGAGATGGAGTCTCGCTTGGTCCTCAGGTTGGAATGCAGTGGCATGATCTTGGCTCACTGCAACCTCCGCCTCCCAGGTTCAAGTGATTCTCTTGCCTCAGCCTCCCAAGTAGCTGGGATTACAGGCACATGCCACCACGCCCGGCTAATTTTTGTATTTTTAGTAGAGACGGGGTTTCACCATGTTGGTCAGGCTGGTCTTGGTCTCCTGACCTCATGATTCACCCACCTTGGCCTCTGTGCCTGGCCAAAACTCCTTCTTAAAAAAAAAAAAAAATAGCCGGGCATGGTGGCTCACGCCTGTAATCCCAGCACTTTGGGAGGCTGAGGCGGGTGGTCATGAGGTCAAGATATCGAGACCATCCTGGTCAACATGGTGAAACCCCGTCTCTACTAAAAATACAAAAAATCAGCTGACCATGGTGGCGCGTGCCTGTAATCCCAGCTACTCAGGAGGCTGAGGCAGGAGAATTGCCTGAACCCAGGAGGCGTAGGTTGTGGTGAGCCGAGATCGCGCCATTGCACTCCAGCCTGGGTAACAAGAGCGAAACTCCATCTCAAAAAAAAATAAATAAATAAAATAAAAAAGAAATGCGTCTTGGATGAATACAGGGCCCCAACCTCCCCTCCCCACATGGCAACCCCACCCTGCCCCTGCCCTGCCCGCAGCCCTCCGGTATCTCCGCTGGTGCCCGACTTCTTCCCGTGGCTCCCACCACCCCAGGGACAAAGCTACATGACTTGACCTGGCACTCCAGGCCTCTGCCCCGTCGCCCGCCCTTAGACACGGTCCTGGGTGCAGAACACCCGGTCGGAGGATCCTGGGGGTTGTCTCCCTGGATTTTCTGTAGCTCAATCCTGGCTCGCCATGGGCACTTGATAGAAGTTTAGTCTGGCTGGGGTGGCTCACGCCTGTAATCCCAGCACTTCGGGAGGCCCAGGTGGGAGGATCACTTAGAGCCAAGAGTCCAAGATGAACCTGGATAACACAGTGAGACCCCCTTCACTACAAACAAAATTTATTAATTTATTGATTTACTGTTGAGATGGAGTCTTGCTCTGTCGCCCAGGCTGGAGTGTTCTCGCGCCATCTCAGCTCACTGCAACCTCCGCCTCCCGGGTTCAAGCAGTTCTCCTGCCTCAGCCTCCCAGGTAGCTGGGATTATAGGTGCCCACCACCGCGTCTGGCTAATTTTTGTATTTTTAGTAGAGATGGGTTTTCACCACGTTGGCCAGGATGGTCTTGAACTTCGGATCTCAGGTGAGCCGCCTCCCTCGGCCTCCCAAAGTGCTGTGATTATGGGTGTGAGCCACCTCACCCAGCCCAAACAAAGTTTAATTAGTTATGATTATTATGTTGTAAGACAGAGTTTCACTCTTTTTGCCCAGGCTGGAATGCAGTGATGTGATCTTGGCTCACTGAAACCTCTGCCTCAGCCTCCCGAATAGCTGGGACTACAGGTGCACGCCAGCACACCTGGCTAATTTTGTATTTTTTCTTTTTCTTCTTTTCTTTTCTTTTCTTTTTTTTTTTTTTTGAGACACAGTCTCACTCTGTCGCCAGGTGCCAGGCTGGAGTGCAGTGGTGTGATCTCAGCTCACTGCAACCTCTGCCTCCTGGGTTCAAGCAATTCTTCTGCCTCAGCCTCCCTAGTAGCTGGGATTACAGGTGCACGCCACCACGCCATTATTTTTTTCTATTTTTACCAGAGATGGGGTTTCACTATGTTGGCCAGGCAGGTCTCGAACTCCTGACCTCAAGTGGTCCATTCGCCTCGGCCTCCCAAAGTGTTGGGATTACAGGCCTGAGGCACCTCCCCCAGCTCAGCTTCTCCCCATTCATCCTCCATGCCGGGTGACCAGCAGATGACTGACCTTCCTTCACTCAGCCTGCCCTGGGTGCCCGACCTCAGGACACAGCCCTGAGCCAGACTATGCTGCTGTGACCTGGGCCCCGCCTGGGGTGCTAGGTCAGTGGTGCCACTTGGCCCCTTCCACCCAGCTGTCCCAGCGTCAGTGCGGAGGTGGGAAGGAAACCCGTCCGACAGGTTTGCTGTTCCCTGAAGTTGTCCTGGCACAGAGGCTGCCCCGGCCTGGTCTGGCAGGGTCTCGCTCTGGGCCTGGGCCTGGCTAAGCCGGGAGCCGGAGGGCCCAGGAACACTCCGGCCAGCACCAGCCAGAGGACACCTTGGAGCAGGTGGCCCTGGCCACAGGGAAGGCGTGGTGCTGACACGTGAGGGCGGCCACGGGAGGGGGCTGGTGGCTGAAGGGTCCAGGACAGACAAAGGCAGAGACAGAGAAACAGAGAGACAGGGATACAGAGATAGAGACATAGAAACAGACAGAGACAGAGAGCGAGAGAGAGAGACAGAGGGACACAGAGACAGAGGGACAGAAACTGAAACAGACACCCAGAGAGACAAAGAGAGACAGAGAGACGAAGACAGAGAAAGAGACAGACACACAGAGACAGAGCGAGACAGAGAGGCAGGCAGACAGAGACAGAGAGAGACAGAGGGGCAGCAGCTGTAGCCTCCTGGTCCCACAGGCTGGGCTGCCACCGCCTCAGTTGTCCCTCTGCACGCTGGGAAGGGCCCGACTGGGAGAGAAAAGAGGGCAGAGGCAGAGGGAAGGGGCGGGCCGAGGCCCGTCCACGGGGAAGTGGGTGGAGAAAGGAGAAGTGGTGTGGTAAGGATCAGACCCAGGAGGGCTGGCAGGGAGGTGGTGTCCCTGCAGCCTGGGAACACAGGGACTTTCCAGAATGTGGAGAAACAGGAAGTGGCTCCATCCCATCCCTGCCCCCACATCGGGCCGGGCTAGGCCAGACCCACCTGCCCGCCTCACCTGCCCAGGTCTGAGATTCTGTGTGGGAGCTCCTCCTCCCTGGGCATCTGCCTCAGGCCCTTGGATGGGAGAATGCGCACAGTCCACAGTCCCAGAGTCCTTCTTGCTGCCCAGGAGAGACACTGAGGCTAGGAGGGGGAATCCAGGATGGCACCTCCCAGATGGGGAAACTGAGGCATAGGCCAAGAATGTTCTTATGAACAACCTTCAGGTGTGTCTGAAGTTTTGCAGTTTGAAATAATTAAGACAGGCTGGGCATAGTGGCTCATGGGTGTAATCCCAGCACTTTGGGAGGCCGAGGCAGGCAGATCGCTTGAGGCCAGGAGTTTGAGACCAGCCTGGGCAACACAGTGATATCCCATCTTTACAAAAAAAAAAGAAGAAGAAAAGAAAGAAAGAAAGAGGGTTCTGGGCTTGGTGGCTCACACCTGTAATCCCAGCACTTTGGGAGGCCAAGGCAGGCAGATCACGAGGTCAAGAGATCGAGACCATCCTGGCCAACATGGTGAAACCCCGTCTCTACTAAAATACAAAAATCAGGTGGGCATGGTGGCACGTGCCTGTAATCCCAGCTACTCAGGAGGCTGAGGCAGGAGAATTGCTTGAACCCGGGAGCGGAGGTTGCAGTGAGCTGAGATCGCGCCACTGCACTCCAGCCTGGTGCTTGGTGACAGAGTGAGACCCTGTCTCAAAACAAAAAAGAAAGAAAGAAAGAAATAGACCAGGTGCAGTAGCTCACACCTGTAATCCCAGCACTTTGGGAGGCAAATGTGGAAGGATTGCTTGAGCTCAGGAGTTCAAGACCAATCTGGCCAAAATGATGAATCCTTGTCTCTACAAAAAGTAAAAAAATTAGCCAGGCATGGTGGTGCATGCCTGTAGTCCCAGCTCCTTGGGAGGCTGACCGGGAAGGATCACTTGAGCCCAGCAGGTGGAGGTCGCAGTGAGCTGAGATCACGCCCCTGCACTGCAGCCTGGGCAATGGAGTCAGAGGTTGTTGAAAAATATATATTTCAGGGCCGGGAGCGGTGGCTCACACCTGTAATCCCAGCACTTTGGGAGGCCGAGGTGGGTGGATCACAAGGTCAAGAGATCGAGACCATCCTGGTCAACATGGTGAAACCCTGGCTCTACTAAAAATACAAAACATCAGCTGGCCGTGGTGGCACATGCCTGTAATCCCAGCTATTCGGGAGGCTGAGGCAGGAGAATTGCCTGAACCCAGGAGGCGGAGGTTGCGGTGAGCCAAGATCGCGCCATTGCACTCCAGCCTGGGTAACAAGAACGAAACTCCGTTCTAAAAAAAAAAAAAAAAAAAAAAAAAACATATATATATATATATATATATATATATATATATACACACACACACACACACACATATATATTATTTCAGAGGCTAGGTGGGAGGCAGGCAGATCACCCGAGGTCAGGAGTTCGAGACCAGCCTAGCCAACATGGAGAAACCTGTGTCTACTAAAAATACAAAATTAACTGGGTATGGTGGTGGGCGCCTGTAATTCCAGCTACTCAGGAGAATCTTTTGAACCCAGGAGGCGGAGGTTGTAGTGAGCTGAGATCGCACCATTGCATTCCCGCCTGGGCACAAAGAGCGAAACTCCATCTCAAAAAAAAAAAAAAAAAAAAAATTCATCTGGAAATAGTCACAGTGGTGAAATACTGTTAGGCACTGTCTGTCCATTGAGTTGTCTGAACAACTCAATGCTATTTGCTATTATTATCTAATAGTTGCTATTATTATCACCCTCCCCATTTTACAGGTGGGAACACCGGGTGCAGAGAGGTGAATTAACTTTCTTTGGGTCACACAGTGCATTTGCAGCACTGTGCCCCTACTGCTCTCCGAAGTCACCTCCTGTGATTCCCTGGAAATCCCCACATCTGACTAATTCCCTAGACATCCCCCGACTGGGTAGATTCCTGCACGCTGAGATGGCCAGACCCACCCCAGCCTGGGCAAACTGCCCCCACTCCAGGCAGAATTACCCATCAACACCTCGTGGTTTCTTGAGGTGGACGTGGCAGAGATCAAGCCCACACCTCTTCCTGGTTCACTCGGTGTGGCTCCCGCACAGTTCGTGCCTCAGTTTCCTCCCTTGGGAAATGCAGGTCATCCAGTCCCTACCCCAGAGGGCCATGGTAGGAGCAGGTCGGGCGTCGTGGGTGCGTGACTCAGGGCTTTGCCCAGCGCCTGCGCTCTCTCGGGGGTCCCGGTGCTCAGCGTGAAGCTTGGCCGTTCCCTAACTGAAGCTATTAAATATGTTTTGTGTCGGGGGCACCGAATTTTTATTTTCACCGGTCCTGAAAAGTTGTGTGGATGATCCGGCGTGGGAGGAAATGAGCAGACGTGGCCGTCACCCTCCCGCCCCCAGACAGGCTTCCTCACGCTTCCAAATCTTTTTTTTGTTTGTTTTTGAGACAGAGTTTCGCTCTTGTTACCCAGGCTGGAGTGCAATGGCATGATCTCGGCTCACCGCAGCCTCCGCCTCCTGGGTTCAGGCAATTCTCCTGCCTCAGCCTCCCGAGTAGCTGGGATTACAGGCACGCGCCACCATGCCCAGCTAATTTTTTGTGTTTTTAGTAGAGACAGGGTTTCACCATGTTGACCAGGATGGTCTCGATCTCTTGACCTCGTGATCTACCCACCTCGGCCTCCCAAAGTGCTGGGATTACAGGCATGAGCCACTGTGCCCGGCCCCAAATCTTGAGTGCCCATTGCTCAATGTAACTGCTGCTCCATTTGCTGTGAAAATAGTCTCAAGGTTGAGATGAGCACCCAGATTTGCAAGAATGAAGCATACCCAAGTGCCCCTCACTCTGGATACATCACTTACCCCTTCTGGGTCTCAGTTTCCTCATCTGCTCCCTTATACTTTTGGGTTTGATGACAGGAGTCCTGGGCCTGAATTTCTTTTCTTTTTTTTTTTTTTTTTGAGATGGAGTCTTGTGCCCACCGGCGCGATCTCGGCCTGCATCATCTGCCTCCCGGTTTCAAGCGATTCTCCTGCTTTAGCCTCCCGAGTAGCCAGGACTACAGGCGTGCACCACCATGCCTGGCTCACTTTTTTGTATTTTTAGTAGAGATGGGGTTTCTCCATGTTGGTCACGCTGGTCTCAAACCCCTGACCTCAAGTGATCCTCCTGCCTCAGCCTCCCAAAGTGTTGGGATTACAGGTGTAAGCCACCCCCACCCGGCTCTTGGTCTGAATTTTGTAGAGAGGTGCAAAGAGATTTTAAACATATTTATTAGCTGCCTTACCAGGACTTTCGATAGATTTTGTTGCCCTGATTGCTCTTCCTACTCTTGAGTGCTTGGCACACTCCTACTTGAACTTCAAAACCCCAGCTTCAACACCCTCTTCACCATGCAGCCTTCTATGAAGCCCTAGGCAGAGATTTCAACCCTCCCTGAGATCCTGCATATGGGAGCGTCTGGGCCTGTTTCTCTCTCTCCTAGGCCAGGGGTTTTCTGATGTTGGGACAGAGAGCTGAGTCCTCTGTGAGACCGTGGCTTTTCCCAGCTCATGACCAATCACAGAGCATCATCGACTGGAAGTCACTGACAAATCAACTCTAGTTTCAGGGGGTTGGAAAGAGGGGAGGGGCCTCTGGTGCCAGATCTCCCTTCACTGGTCCAGCCTACCTCTTCATGGGCCCAACAGGCTCAAGTCACAGAAAAACTACCCCGGGAGCTCTGGCTCCCTGCGCAGGGCAACCTCCCACCACAGCCACCTAGAGTAGGAGCCCCTCAGGCCCTCCCGGCCCTGCCTGAAAGGACCCTGCTCTCTTGAGGGTAGCCCCTGGGACTTACCCAACCCCTCATGTGCCAGTCAGCATGTTGCAGGCTCCAGGACTGTATTTGGTTAGGGAGAGAGATTAATGTACAGACAGAACTTTTGGTGAGAGAGTATGTCTGACAGGTCCAGAGGTGATTGTTTAGTTTCATTTTATATATTTATTTATTTTTGAGACGGCGTCTCATTCCGTTGCCCAGGCTGGAGTGCAGTGGTGTGATCTCAACTCACTGCAATGTTCGCCTCCTGGGTTCAAGCGATTCTCCTGCCGCAGCCTCCTGAGTAGCTAGGACTACAGGTGCGTGCCACCACGCCCGGCTAATTTTTGTATTTTTAGTAGAGACGGGGTTTCACGGTGTTGTCCAGGCTGGCCTCGAACTCCCGACCTCAAGTGGTCCATCCACCTCATCCTCCCAAAGTGCTGTGGTTACCTGGTGAGAGAGTTTCAGATTAAACGTGTGGGGTGAGGGCCGGGCGCAGTGGCTCCCGCCTGTAATCTCAGCACTTTGGGAGGCCGAGGCGGGTGGATCACGAGGTCAAGAGATCGAGACCATCCTGGTCAACATGGTGAAACCCTGTCTCTACTAAAAACACAAAAAAATCAACTGGGCATGGTGGTGCGTGCCTGTAATCCCAGCTACTCAGAAGGCTGAGGCAGGAGAATTGCCTGAACCCAGGAGGCGGAGGTTGCGGTGAGCCGAGATCGCACCGTTGCACTCCAGCCTGGGTAACAAGAGCGAAACTCTGTCTCAAAAACAAAAAATAAAAAACAAAAAACAAACAAACAAAAAAACATTAGCTGGGCATGGTGGCGCGTGCCTGTAATCCCAGCTGCTCAGGAGGCTGAGGCAGGAGAATTGCCTGAACCCAGGAGGCGGAGGTTGCGGTGAGCCGAGATCGCGCCATTGCACTCCAGCCTGGGTAACAAGACCGAAACTCCGTCTCAAAAAAAAAAAAAAAAAAAAAAAAAGTGTGCGGTGAGTGTGCCCCAGTGGGAAACGCGGCACATGCAGAAGCCTGGAGGGGGTTCCGAGGGAGGAAAACGGGGCAGGCCGTACCACAAAGCAGGTTCCATTTGACCAGCACGGTATAGAAGAGGAAACTGAGGCTTGAGGAGGTGAAGGCCTTTGCAGGGGTCTCAAGAGGACCAGGCAGGGCGGGATTGGAACCCAGAGCCGCGCGAGTCCCAGGGACTTCAAGGTATTGGCTTGGAAGGTGGCCCCGCCCAAACACGAGGCCCCGCCCCCACGGCGGGAGGCCCCGCCCCTCATAGTGGGAGGCCCCGCCCCGCGGCATGACCGGAAGTGCGCGGGGCCCCCAAGATGGCGCCCGAAACCCGGAAGTGAGCGGAGGCCGCTGCGAGGCTCGGAGAAACTGAGGCGCTGCGGGCTCCGCGCCCGGCTGGACCCGGGCCCAAGGTGAGGCTCTGGTTGCGACCCCCGCCCCTGCTCCGCCGCAACCCCCGCCTGGCCCCACAGGTCCGGCGCTCCCCGCGGACCCCCGCGCCCGGGGCTTGGGGTTCTGGGGGCCGCGGGGCGGGGGCGAGCGCGCAGCGACCCCTGCCCTCCGCCGCGACCCCTCCAGACCCCGCCCTTCGCCGCCGACTTGGACCCCCGCCGTGAACCTCGACCTGCCCCCTCCGGGCCACCCCCTGCCGTGAACCTTGACCCCACCTCCCACGACACCCCCCCAACCTGTCCTTCCCGCTCTTCCCGGCGACTCCCTGCCCCGCTCGGCTTGGTGACCCCCGACCTTTCGTATTCTGGTAACCCTTGACCCCGCACTCCTGGTTCCCCTGAGTCCCTCGGTGACCCCCGCACCCGATTTTCCGCGGTATCCTGCCCCTCCCTTTGGGGTGCGCCTTGTGACCTCGATCCCTTCCTCGGAGCGACCCCCGAGCTCTCCCGCCCCAACGATTGCAGACTCCGGGCTCCTTGGGTGTTCGTGTCCCCGGTCCCAGGACCCCTGCCCTCCTGACCCGGCAGTGCCGACCTCCCTCCTTCCACCAGCTCCTCCCCCTCCCCCGCCCCGGGGCCTCTGACTCCTCTTCGGGGGCAGATAACGCTGGTTTCTCGTTTTCGGCGTGGAGGTCCCCCGGTTTGGGATGGGGGCTTGCTGGCGTTAGCTGTCACCTGGGCCATCTGGGCGAGATTTGCAGTGCGTGTTGGGGTGGGAGTTCGGGTCGCTCTGAAACCGGCTTCCAGGGGCCAGCGGGTGGGAGGACAGCTGGCTGAGATGGCCCGAGTGCGGCCGGGGTGCAGCGCGTGTCGGTGGATGGGAAGGGGTCCCCACCGTATCCCTCGTAGGACACTCTTCCCCCGACCCCAGAGCCCTGAGGAATAAGGCTGGTAGGGCCTGGAGGTACCAGTCCCCAGGCTGGTGGGGGCAGGGGTTGTGGAGAGCCCACCCAGTGCTTCTGGGGACGCTGGGCACGGATGGTGCTGGGCCAGGTCGGTGGGTGTCTCCCTGGATGAACTGATTAACATTCTGAAAAGTTTAAAAAAAAAAAAAATCAAATCTATGAAACGTGTAGCCGGGGCATCCCCTGGCTCCTGCTTCCCGGAATGCCTGTTGCTCCCGCCTGCTTCGGGACGTCCTTCCTGCCTGTGACTGCCGGGACGGGACGGGTTTGGTGCCATCTGTTGCACACCCTGGCAGCGAGGATGCCCGACCTTGGAGCTAGCCTATGGTGATGCTGGCTGCCAGTTTGTGGGGGGCGGTGAGTGTTTTACAGAGTGGCAGAGGGAGTGAAGTCCGGCTGTCCTTAGCTGGGCACCTACGTACTCAGCTGTCAGGGGAGCGGATCAGGGCCTGGAACCCAGCACCCCACTCACTGCGGTGCCTCCAGACGTTCAAGAGAAGAGCACAGGACAGACGAGGGCCCAGGGCTGCAGACCCCATTGGGAGCCGGCCCGCCCACTACGGGCCTTGAACTTTGTCCCAGGCCAGGCCTCTTCCTCTGGGCCAGGGCAGCAAAGACCCCGGCGCTGCTTCCTGGGGGTTGCTGTGCTGTTGTGGGTGCCATCCCTGGGCTAGGAGTGTCTCCCTGACTCTGCCTGGAAGGGGAGCAGTGGGGACCTGTGACCCACAGTTTGTGGCAGGCTGGGCAGGTGTCATCCCAGCCCTGTCTTCCCAGACGGCCTCTGGCCTTCAGGCATTCTGGCTGCCGGCCCCAGATTTTCCCAGCGGTGGCCCGGTGATGGCATGAGGGCGTCTCACAGTGGCCTACTCCAGGCCACCTACAGACTTGTGTTTTTTTTGAGATGGAGTCTTGCTCTGTTGCCCAGGCTGGAGTGCAGTGGCATGATCTCGGGTCACCACAACCTCTGCCTCCTGGGTTCAAGGAATTCTTCTGCCTCAGCCTCCTGAGTAGCTGGGACTACAGGCACCCACCAACACGCCTTGCTGAGTTTTGTATTATTAGTAGAAATGGGGTTTCATCCTATTGGCCAGGCCAGTCTTGAACTGACCACGTGACTACCCGCCTCGGCCTCCCAAAGTGCTGGGGTTGCAGGCGTGAGCCACTAAGCCCGGCCACCTTCAGAGTTCTTGACCTCTTGGTGGGTGGGATGGAGAAAGCAGGACGGAGGTACCGGGGCCTCCCATGGCAGGGGAGTGGCAGGCAGGCTCTCCTCCTTGGAAAGGGAAGGACTTGGAAGGCACCTGCCAGCCCGGGGAGTGTGATTTCAGACCGCAGGGAGGACCTTTTGTTTAACTCTGAGGATTCCAGCAGACATCGGCCCACCCCTGCTGGGAGCCAGGAGGACCGTGGTGTGGAGGGGCTGCGTGGGCAGGGCTGCGGGGAGCCGGGCCCAGGCATGGGCTGGACTTCTGGGGCAGCCTGTCAGGCGGAGCGCAGCAGAGGCAGCGTGAAGTTGGTTCATTCATTCCCTCTCAGTTGGCTTTGTAGTCCGGCCTGGGCTGGACAGGAGGCGCCCAGGTGTGCGGGTACGGGGGAGAGGGCACATGTTCTCTGGCCACGTGACCACGGGCGGTCACTGCCCTCTCACCTGGCGGGGAAACAGAGGCAGAGAGAGGTTGTGCCAGTTACCCCTAGCCCACCCTGGCTGCCTAAAGCCTCCCCCATCTTCCGGGGTGTGACCAGCTTGGGCTTGGCCCAGCCCAGTTCCAGCAGAGTCACAGATGCCCCTCCAGCAGGGCCCAAGCGGAAACGTCAACACCGCGAGAGTGAGCTGTGCTCCGAACAAAGAGGCAACTGTGTGGGCAGAACCAGTCCAGTTCCCAGAGGCCTCCCTCCCAGGGAGCCCGTGCTGGGGGTGGGATCAGCTCCGGGAAGGGGCGGTGTCCTGTGATCCACAGCTGTAAGCACTCCCGGAGGTGCCGTGGAGGCGGCTGTGTGCTGTGTGCACATATGTGCCTGTGTGTTTGTGTATTGTGCCATGTGCACGCACACACATGTGCTGTGAGTGTGGCGTGTATGTGCATACATTGTGTGTGAACGTGCATGCCTGTGGTTCTGTGCTCCTGTGCACGCGTGCGTTGTTAGTGGATTTCATATGTGTGTGTCTTATGGGTGCACATGTACGCTGTGTGTTGTGTGTGTGCCCGGGAACCCTTGTTCATGAGAGTGTTGTGCATGTGTGTATTTTGGTTGTGTGTTGCCTGTGCCCATGTACCGGTTCTCGTGTGTTGTGTGTGTATTTTGTATGTGTGTGTGCTTGCGTGTGTTGCATGTGCGTGCATGTGCCCATGCACGTGTGCATGTTGTTTACATGTGTATTTTGCGTGTGCACGCGTGTTGCCTGTGCCCCTGTGCTCCTGTGTTCTACATGTGTGCACTGTGTGCATGGTGTGTGCATGAGTTGCCTGTTCCCATGCACCTCTGCTCGTGCGTCTTGTGCACGTGTTTTGTGTGTGCATGTGTTGTGTGCGTATGTACGTGTTTCTTGTGTTGCATTCACATATGTGTATCGTGTTTGCCCACATGCTGCTTGCACAGGTGGGTTTCTGTGTGTCATGTGCACATGTGTGCTTTGTGTCATGTGCATATGTGCATTTTGTGTGGTGTGCACGTGTTTTCTCTATGTGCATGTGTTGTACGCATGTTTTTGTGTGGTGTGCACCTGTGCGTTTTTGTGTGTCGCATGCATGTGTGTGTGTTGTATGTTGTGTGCACATTTAGTGTGTTGCATGTACATGTTTTGTGTTGCGTGCATGTGTTTTGTGTATTGTATTACATGAACATGTGTTTTTTGTATGTGTTGTGTGCATGTTTGTGTGTGTGTTGTGTTTTTGTGTGTTTGCACACGTGTTTTTGTTACATGCATATGTGCATTTTGTGTTGTATGCGTGTGTGTTTTTGCATACGTGTGTTTTTGTGTTATGTGCATATATGCATTTTGTGTGTTGTGTGCATACATGTTTTGTGTGTGTTGCATGCACATGTGTTTTCGTGTGTTGCGTACACGCGTTTTTTGCATTACATGCATGTGTGCATTTTGTGTCGCACGCCGTTTTTGTTACATGCATTTGTGTGTTGCATGCACGTTTTTGTGTTTGCATACATGTGTTTTTGTGTGCCACGTGCATATGTGTATTTTGCATGTTGTGTGCACATGTGTTTTGCGTGTGTTGCATGCACGTGTTTTGTGTGTGCTGTGTGCATGTGTTGCATGCACACGTGTGTTTTGTGTGTGTTGCATGCACGTGTTTTGCGTGTGCTGCGTGCACAGTGTTGTGTGTGCTGTGTGCACATGTGTGTTTTGTGTATGTTGTGTGCACGTGTGTTTTGCGTGTGTATGTTGTGTGCACGTGTGTGTTGCCTGTGCCTGTTGCACGTGTGCATGTGATTTGTTGTGGGCAGGCCTGGAGTGCCTCCAGTCAGTTTTTCCACAGCCAAAGGCTGTGTGGTCAGACAGCGCACGGGGAGGACTGGGTGTGGCTGGCCGCCGGGTGTAGCCTGAGAGCGAGGTCACCCCGACCTGGTTTCTGTCCTGGCCTGTCCGCTGCCCACCCAGCAGCGTGGGTGGACTCCCAGCCTCGCCCCTCGCCACTACACTCTCACCCTCAACCCCAGGGAGGTCTGCTGGCACCTGCACCCTCGGGCTGGGACAAAGAGCAGACTGCCAGCTCCGTGGTCGCCATGCCTCCTTGCTGGGAGGTACAGTCACCTGTCACAGGCCCCAGGACTCAGGAGAGGTGATTTCGAACACGTGGGCCCCGTCAGCTCTCGCTCTGGTCCTGCTGGGCCCTGTGAGGAGGCAGAGGTTAAATTTGCCGTCTGTGGGCCCGGTGTGGATGCCCCACAGAGACGTGCTCATGGAGAGACACCAGACGCAAAAGGCCACATGGCGTGTGACATGTCCAGAGCAGGCCAGTCCACGGTTGGGTAGTGGACACGTGGTTCCAGGGAATGTGGAGGGCTGGAGAGTGAATGCTATTGGGGACGGGATCTTCTGGAATTAGAAGCTATGGTGGTCCGGCCCTTGAGTCGTTTGCTCTGGACAGGTGCCCTTCATGGTGTGGCTTGTATTTCAGGGAAAATAACAGTGTTTAGCAGAAAGTAAGGCCTGCCTGTCCTTCGGATGCCCCCGTTGTCACCACAGGATTGAGCACGGTGTCCCCGGGAACTGGCCAAGTAGCCCTGCAGCCAGCTCACATCAGGGCTGCTGGGCAGCCATCCCGTCCTGGCCCCCAGCAGTACGGCCCCAGCGATGGTGTCACCCCACCTCCCTTGCTCAGGCCCAGCTCTGCCCCTGAGCTACTTGTGGCTTCAGGGGGCCGAGAATGCATTCTGCTACAAGGGGCCTAGGGGACTCCTGGCATGAGGGGGCCGGCCTTGGGCCTCTTGGGTGGTGCAGAGGGGCTGGTGGCCCAGGTGGAGACCTCGTGAGAACTCGGCATGGCAGCATCTCCCTGAAGCTCAGGCCCCACGCAGCCCTCAGCCTGGGGTCTCACACGTGCCCTGGCTCTCCTGCCGATTCCCCTGGGCCTCTCCCACTGGATGCCCCCAGGAGTGATAGGGTCTCACACGTGCCCTGGCTCTCCTGCCGATTCCCCTGGGCATCTCCCACTGGATGCCCCCAGGAGTGATAGGGTCTCACACGTGTCCTGGCTCTTCTGCTGATTCCCCTGGGCATCTCCCACTGGTCGCCCCCAGGAGTGGTAGGGTCTCACACGTGCTCTGGCTCTCCTGCCGATTCCCCTGGGCATCTCCCACTGGATGCCCCCAGGAGGGATGGGGTCTCACACGTGCCCTGGCTCTCCTGCTGATTCCCGCTGGGCATCTCCCACTGGATGCCCCATGAGGGATGGGGTCTCACACGTGCCCTGGCTCTCCTGCCGATTCCCCTGGGCATCTCTCACTGGATGCCCCCAGGAGGGATGGGGTCTCACACGTGCCCTGGCTCTCCTGCTGATTCCCGCTGGGCATCTCCCACTGGATGCCCCATGAGGGATGGGGTCTCACACGTGCCCTGGCTTTCCTGCTGATTCCCCTGGGCATCTCCCACTGGATGCCCCCAGGAGGGATGGGGTCTCACACGTGCTCTGGCTCTCCTGCTGATTACCCTGGGCATCTCCCACTGGATGCCCCCGTGAGGGATGGGGTCTCACACGTGCCCTGGCTCTCCTGCCTCTCCTGCGGATTCCCCTGGATCTGTCACCCTGGACACCCCCGTGAGTGACGGGGTGGGAGGAGGGGCATGAAGAGTCATTGCTGAGTCAGCTCCCCTGCAGGCCCCGCCCCGGGTAGCCTCATGCTGGGGGCAGCTGGGATGCCTTCCTGCCGTGGGGGGCATGGGGTGAGTAGGTGGGACTGGCGGACCTGGTGCCCTGGTGCCTCAGCGACCTTCTCCAGGACTGGTGCCCGAGCCTCCCGGAGCCTTGTGACCGGCTTCCGTCCCCAGCAAGAACAAGTGCCCAAGCGAAACCGAAAGAGGTGGCTTTTGGCCTTGGTTCCAGAGCCCGCTACATTTTGAGAGTCATGTGTGCCGGGTTCTGGGAGGCGGGTCACTCGTGTTTCCTGGGAGCTGCTGCTGCAGCTGGAGCCGAGGTGCTGGATGCTGGGGCGTGGGGAGGGGGAGCCCGTGAGCCGCAGGCCTGGCGGGCAGTAAACGTTTATGGAACTGACTCACTTGCTGGGGTGGAGCAGCCAGGGAGGGTCACAGAGAAAGTCCCTGCTCCACCATGGCCCGAGACCGTTGTCGGCTGTCCGTCCAGCCTGAAGCCAGGAGGCGTCTTCCTCTGCATGTCAGGTAAACTGAGGAAAGCCGTCTCCGGGGTCTGCTGCGCTCACTGCCTGGCCTCTGGTGTCCAGGGGCCATGTGGAACAGGTCTCAGGACCCACATATGATGACCACGACCTCCCTGCTCTGTGCATGGGCCAGGCTCTGTGGGAACGGACGGCCGCCAGGGTGCCTGGAACCCGAGGGTGTGAAGGGGGTTCTGAGGCTTCGGGGGATGGTGAGGGGCAGTGTGCTGTCCAGGGCTGGTTCAGTAACTGGAATGTTCTCGGCTGGCGGGGCAGGAGCCCAGCACCGGAAGCTGTGGAGTGGGCTGGTGGCCTGAGCTGGGCGCTGGGGCCTGGGTGGTGAATGGCGGTTGGTGTTGCCCGGTTGTGGCTGGGCTGGCCAGGGGCATTTTCGGGGGCTTTTATCAGCTCCTGGAATCACTGTGACCCCAGGAACTTGGGGGAGCTGTGAGCCCCCAGGTAGATTCGTGAGCTCTCGGGAGGCCCTGAGGGCTGGCCACCCAGGGCTTCCCGGGGGTGTGGCCACCTGAATCACGGTCGCTGTCAGAATACCAGGGGCTGCCACCCTCAAACCCAGACTTGTGGCTTCTCTTGAAAAACCAGATGATCTAGAAACCCAGGCTACATTCCTGCCCACAGAGGCTCCGCCGCCCCTCCCGGGGGTGCACCTGCGTGGCCCCCTCCCCCAGCTTGGTGAGGCGGCTCCTGCCGCACTTGGAGGACGTGGGAGGGGTCGGGGAGTTAAGCTGAGGAGGACACTCGGGCTCCACAGCCTCTGGGCCCCCAAAAGGAGCAGGATTGGGTTCCTTAGAGCCTGTTGCTGTACTCAGGGGCCGGCTCTGCTCTGGGATGGCCGTTCGGGAGCCTGGGTTTTTGTGCATGAGGCCTGACCGCAGGCTGAGACCTTGCGGCCTGGCGCTGTGTCCTACGGGTCCGGGTCAGCCCCAGAGATGCCACGGTGCCCCAACCTCGCTACCCCGTGACCTGTGGGTGTGGTGCCTCCTGGGGCACAGGGGCTCTGCAGAGGGGTCTCCCTGGATTCCTCAGGGCCTTATGTCATCACGAATGTCCTCACACGTGAGCGCCTTCTCCAGCTGGGGCAAAGCGCAGGTCACAAGCCTGAGAGGGACCTCACCTTGCTGGCTTCGAGGAGGGAGGGACGACGTGATGGGGGGTGCAGTGCCCGGACAGCAGGGGGGATGGGTCCTTAGCCCGGCGACCGCAGGGAGCAGAGTTCTGCCACCCAGCCAAGCTCCGGCGTGGACTCTCCTGCATAACCCGAGCGGGGCTCAGGACAGCGGGCCTTGATGTTAGCCTTGGAGCCAGCCGGCTCACCTGGACCTCTGGACTGCCAGAGCCAGAGAGCACCTGGGAGTGGTTTTCAGCTGCTGTGTTCGAGAGCAGATGGATCAGGCCCCCCTGGCGAACCTGGGGTTCCTGCTTCTGTGATTTGGGGGCTCTGTCGTCCTCCGGGCGAGGCGCAGGACAGGGACCGTAGCTCCGGCAGTCGGCGCTGACGCCTGGCTCTGGGCGGTCTCTGAGCCGCTGTCCTCAAGCCCAGCCTGAAGCCGGAAGGGACTCTTTCTCCTCCTCCAGGACCTGATGCGCTTTGTGCTCAGATGCAGGTCCTCGTGACGTTTTCGTCACCAAGGCTGGACTTAAAGAGCTCAAGGACAGTGGTAACCCGGTGGGCCTCTTGCCTGGGGATCAGTGTTGCGTGGCTTGGCCCTCTGCAGGGAGCCAGGTGGGCAGAGCTTGCAGGCGGGCTGGCCTGAGCCCACCGGTGAGGCAGTGACAGCGGCAGGGGTGGGGTGGGCCAGACAACCGTCTGCACGGATTTAAGGTACGTAGGGCCACCTCCATGTCCAAGGACTGGAAGTCCCAGTGAGCGGCATTTGGCTTAACATCTGTTCAGGAGAAAAAGACCTGTGGGTCAGAGGAGACCACAGGCTCAAGCTCAGTGTGTCAAAAGGCTTTGAATGTGTGTGTGCGTGCGTGTACATGTGTGCATGTGTGTATGTGTGTGTGCGTGTATGTGCGTGCATGTGTGTGCATGTGTGTGTGTGCACCCGCACGCAGTTGAGGTGTCGCTCTGTTGCCCAGGCTGGCCTCCAACTCCTGGGCTCATGCCGTCCTCCCACCTATGGCCTCTCAGGGCACAGGGATTGCAAGGCGTGGGCCACCATCTTGGCCCCAAAAGATGGAAAATGAGGGCCGGGTGCAGTGGCTCATGCCTGTAATCCCAGCACTTTGCGAGGCCGAGGCGGGTGGATCACAAGGTCAAGAGATCGAGACCATCCTGGTCAACATGGTGAAACCCCGTCTCTACTAAAAATACAAAAAATCAGCTGGGCATGGTGGCACGTGCCTGTAATCCCAGGTACTTGGGAGGCTGAAGCAGGAGAATTGCCCGAACCCAGGAGGCGGAGGTTGCGGTGAGCCGAGATCGCGCCATTACACTCCAGCCTGGGTTACAAGAGCGAAACTCCGTCTCAAAGAAAAAAAAAAAAAAAAGACGAAAAATGAGCACAAGACAAGAGCAGGCTCCTCAGAGGTATGGCGGCCATGTGGAAGCTGCGTGGCCACCATGGGGAGCTGTTCCACACCGGTCGGGGTGGACAGGGCTTTAACCGTCAGACAGCAGTGAGGTCTGGCCGTGGGGACCCACATCAGAGTCCCCACAGCCTGGCCTGGAGGGCTCTTCCTGCATAAGCGTTTGCGTCACTGAATCTCTTTTCTGTTCCATCACTGTGTTCTCCCTCTGGGGTCTGGGGTCTGGGATCTGCGGTCTTGGGTCAGAGGATCTGGGGTCTGGGGGTCTGCAGTCTGGGGTCTGGGGTGTGGGGTCTGGGGTGTGGCGTGTGGGGTGTAGTTCCCGGTTCCTCAAGTGTAGTTTCTGCCTAGCAGGATTTGACCTCACATTCCGGCTTGGGACTCTCGCTCTGTCTGAGGGCCCCCGGCCGAGTGCCAGCAGCCACCGCTACTCTGCTTGGCCTTGGCGTGGGGACCTGGGCTTCCCTCTGTTCTCAGGGACGGCAGTGCCGCCTCAGAGGTGCTGGGCGGGGGGCTGCACCCTGCTTGCATCTTGGCCCCAACGTCCCCTGGCCCTGTGGTGTCCCGTCCTGGGGTGGGCTTGGGATGCAGCACCCTGAGCCCCTCCCCCAGGGCCCGCTTTATTCTCTCCGTGCCTTCTAGGCCTTCATTCAGCGCTGTGCTGACCATGCCGAGTGGGGCTGTGGAGTCAGCTGAGCAGCCCTGACCTGGCGGAGACCCCAGCAGTGGGGTCAGATGCAGGGGGGGCTGCAGTCCACTCTGGGTCCTGCCTCACATAGTCAGGGTCACCGCCCGGCGTCGCTGGCTCTTGCCTCCTGGCTCTGGCCCGGACACCTTGCCTGCGTCAGGGCCGCGGTGTCTCAGCCTCCTCGGGCACACCCTGTGGGAGACTCGTGGTTCCTCCTCCGTTATCGTCACCCTCTCCACTGCGTCTGGCATCTGGGACACGCCTACCATGTCCCAGTGCCTGGCGCCACGCACGGGGGAGGCTGGGCAAAGAGGAGCCATCAGTTCAGCTGCCCACGCATGCTCTTCCCACCCCCTCATGCTCTTCCCGCCCCTGGCCATCTCCGAGCTTGGGAACTTTCCCACCCCTTGGCCCCTGGAAGGTGCCGGAAGGCATGGGCAGGGGGCTTCCCTGGAAATCAGGGGTATGGTGTGCGACCCCACGGCTGGCACCCGTGAGCCCTCCCAGGAGAGGGACAGTGATGGGCGCAACCTGACCTTCCGGAGGACCCCCCTGGAGTGAGGCCCTTGGTGGGGGGAGGGGAGCTTCCTGGGCACTGGCTTCTGACCCCGTCCGCAGGGCCCTGAGTCCGGCCAGTACCCCTTCCCCTGTGAGAGGAGCACACGGACTCCTGGGGAATATACAGGGCCGGCGAGGCTGCAGCCCTTCCACCGCCGGGCTGCCGGGACCACCGCCTTCCTCGTGGGGCAGGGAGAACTGGAAAGTTGGGAACTTGCTCGCCCCAGACCCTGGCTCCTTCGCCCCGCTGGGCTCACCTCGTCATCATCCCCAACAGAGGGGCCACCCCCCAGTGTGCTTGAGAAATCTCAGGCGGGGCTGGGCTAGCCTCAATCTTCCAGGCTTCCCCAGCCCTGCCCGGCCTGTGCCCGTGCGTGGCTGACCCAGGCCGGCAGCGGCGGTCTCTGTCCCTGGCTGGCAGCCTGGCGCTACTGCCGTCCAGACGCCTCCTGGGACGCTGTGGAAATGTATTCACAGCCTGGTGCCGCCTGAGCCTGGGGCACCTGAGTCCTGGTGCTCATGGGCATCGAGCTGGAGCTGCCTTCCCCCGGGCGAGCTTCACAGGGCGACCACAGCGGGGCTGCAAACTGTGTGGCTTAGAGCAGCTTCTCCCTGTCCTGGACAGGAGTCCAGGAGTGGGCCCGCCACGCTCCTCTGCGCCCCAGGGGAGAAGCCGCCTGCCTCTCCCAGCGTCAGGGGCTCCAGGCGCCCTTGGTCTGTGGCTGTGTCTCTCCAGCCTCTGCTTCGTCTCCACGCGGCCGTCTCCTGATGTGGGGTGTCCACATTCCTCTTTTCTCTTAAGAACGCCAGTTGCTCACAGGGACCTAGGCCCACCGCACTCCAGCGTTCTCATTGTAACCCACCACGTGTGTAAAGACCCCATGTGCAAAAAAGGTCCCACTCACAGGTGCGGGTGAATGTAAGTCTGGGGGGACCATAGTCACCCTGGTGCCCTCTCTGTCCCTGGCAGTCCCTCCTGCACCTCAGGACCAGCCTCTAAATCATCCCCATCACTTACCAGACCCCTGTCTTGGCCTTGTGGCCCACAGGGACTATGGAGAGAAGGTTGCTGGCCTGGAGAAGTCTGATCCCTCAAGGCTGATGTCACCTGGTCCCTGAGGGGTGTCAGCCTCCTGTGTCTAGCAGGCACATTCGGGCAAGAAGAGCCAGCCCTATTGCCCCTGATAGTAGCATTTCTTTTTTCTTTTTTTTTTTTTTTTTTTTTTGAGATGGAGTCTCACTGTGTTGCCAGGCTGGAGTGCAGTGGTGCAATCTCAGCTCACCGCAACCTCTGCCTCACGGGTTCAAGCAATTCTGCCTCAGCCTCCCCAGTAGCTGAGACTACAGCCACGTGCCACGACGCCCAGCTAATTTTCATATTTTTAGTTGAGACCGGGTTTCACTATGTTGGTCAGGATGGTCTCGATCTCTTGACCTTGTGATCCACCCGCCTTGGCCTCCCAAAGTGCTGGCCCCACAACAGCATTTCTGAGGACAGAAAGGGAGAGTTGGCACCCTCTGGAGGAGAGGGGCCCCAGGGGCTGTGGGTCTTCATCCCGAGGTCTCTAGGCTACTGCTCGGCCAGAGAGGAGGTGCGGCCCCATCAGGGACTGGGGTGGTTTAGGTGGACGCCCCTGGACTGGGTGGCAGGTGGATGTGGAGGGCACAGGGGAGAGAGACGGTTTCCACAGCTTCGTTTATGGATGGGCAGCTTGGTGAGGGATGGGGGACCCTGCTAGACCTGGGGGAGGAAATGCACACGTGGCACTCCAGGGCTACTGGGGCGTAGGCATCGTCATGTTGGTCAGAGTGATACACACACGGCACTGTCGGGGATCCTGGGGTACAGTAGTTGGGTGTGTCAGTCAGTGCGACACACACACGGCACTGTCAGGGATCCTGGGGCGCAGGTGTCCTGCCTGCCGGTCATTGTGCACCAGCCGAGGTGCCCTTGGGAGACCCGGCCCTGGGCCTTGTGGTAAGTGGGGTTCTTCCAGGGTCCGTGCTCCCTGGACACTGGGCCAAGGCTGGGGGTGCCCTAGTCCTTCCAGGGACAGGCTGGGCTCTGGGCAGGCAGCGAGGCCGGGGAGGGAGGACTGGGTTTGAGGCTGAGCCTGGAGCCTCCTTCGTGATGGGCTTTTGGGCCGCCTCCTGTGTGGCTGGGTGCCTCAGGCACCGTGGTTTGCCAGGCTGGCCTCCTCCTGCATGAAGGTTTGCGGCAGCTGGCAATGCAGCGTCTCCCACAGCTGGCGGAGGGCCTGGCGTGCAGTGCAGCCGTGAGCCTAGCGTGTTTTCCCAGTTCAAGCTGGGAATGACGCTTTCTATTTTATTTTATCGTGAGACGGAGTCTCATTCTGTTTCCCAGGCTGGAGTGCAGTGGCAGGATCTTGGCTCACTGCAGCCTCCGCCTCGTGGGTTCAAGTCATTATCCTGTTTCAGCCTCCTGAGTAGCTGGGACTACGGGTGTGTGCCACAACACCAGCTCGCTCGCTCTCTCTCTCTCTCTCTCTCTCTCTCTCTCTCTCTCTGTCTCTGTGTGTGTGTGTGTGTGTGTGTGTGTGTTTTTAGTAGACATGGGGTTTCACCATGTTGCCCAGGCTGGTTTCGAACTCCTAACCTCCGCCTGCCTCGGCCTCCCAAAGTGCTGGGATTACCACGCCTGGCCACACTTTTTACACTTGAGATAATTACAGATATGTGACCAGGTAAGGAGTGATACAAAGAGATTCCCCGGATACAAAGTGATATAAAGTGATACAAAGAGATTCCCCGGACCTGTTTCCCTCAATGGTAAGGTCTTGTAAAATGAGTACCATGTTAACAACTGGTATTGACCTTGGCGAATGCTGCCTTCCCCATTTTTCAGTGGCAGGTGTGTGTGTGCCGGTGGGGTGCATGTGTGGGTGGGGGTGCCGTCAGGGTGCGTGTGCGGGTGTGAGTGTGTGTGACACTCATGTCTGGCCATGTGCGCTGGTACCTCAGTACTCAGTGTTGTTTTTAGGCTTGTGGCTTTCCTAGCAGGGTCATCTAGTGGACTACGATTCTGTATTTGTGTTTCTGTTCTTCTTCAAAAATCATGTGTAATCACTGTTTTTTCTTTTTTTAAAAAATTTATATATTTTTTTTTATTTTTTTGAGACGGGGGTTTCACCACGTTGGCCAGGTTGGTCTTGAACTGCTGACATCAGGTAATCCACCCGCCTCAGCCTCCCAAAGTGCTGGGATTACAAGCGTGAGCCACCACGCCCGGCCCACTGTTTTTATTATTTTATTCTTTAAGTTTTATTTATTCTTCTGAGACAAGGTCATGCTGTGTCACGCAGGCTGGAGTGCAGTGGTGCGATCATAGCTCACTGCAGCCTCAAACTCCTGGGCTCAAGTGATCCTCCCACCTCAGCCTCCTAGGCAGCTTGGACTACAGGTGCATACCACCATGCCCGGCTAATTTTTAAATTTTTTTTGTAGAGATAAAGTGTTGCTATGTTACCCATGCTGGTCTTGAATTCCTGGCCTCAAGCAATCCTCCCACCTTGACCTCCCAAAGTGCTGGGATTACAGGTGTGAGCCACTGTTCTGGCTGTATTATTTTAAAAAATAAGAAAACCTTAACTTTAAAAGGGTCCTTCTCTGCCCCCGTCTGGGGTGTGGAGTGGACCCTGAGCCCTGTGTCCCCACAAAGGAGCCCCACAGCCTTGGGGCCAGGAGGCTGCCTGCAAGGCTGTGCCTGCTTGCCTTGGGCCAGGATGTCCACCTGTCTGGCTGGCTGCTAGGGAGGCTGTAAGTCGGCTCCTCCTCCCGGCCCCACCCATGGCTCCCCAGGGAACTGAGTGGATCAGCTTTCCCCCTGCGGTCCCTGGGCCCTGGCGCCTGCTGACGACTCTAACACTGCGGCAGAGCTATGACACCACCATCAGGGCAGCGGGGCTCTGTGCCTCACAGGTGACTTCCACACAGCTCCTAATGCAATTCCGGTAACCTTGGCGGCAAACTTGAGAACTTTCAGGAAATTTCAAGTAGAGAAGCTGAAAGCCTAGTAGTAACGATGTTGCCATTCTTTTTTTTTTTTTTTTTTTTTTTTTTGAGACGGAGTTTCGCTCTTGTTACCCAGGCTGGAGTGCAATGGCGCGATCTCGGCTCACTGCAACCTCCACCTCCTGGGTTCAGGCAATTCTTCTGCCTCAGCCTCCTAAGTAGCTGGGATTACAGGCACGCGCCACCATGCCCAGCTAATGTTTTGTATTTTTAGTAGAGACGGGGTTTCACCATGTTGACCAGGATGGTCTTGATCTCTTGACCTCGTGATCCACCCGCCTCAGCCTCCGAAAGTGCTGGGATTACAGGTGTGAGCCATCGCGCCTGGCCCGATGTTGCCATTCTTAAAGTGTGGGTCCCAGGCATCCTGAGACTCCCTTCATCAGGGGCCCAGGAGATCAAAGCTGTGTTGGGACAGGAAGGCACCCCCACCTCAGCGTCCCATGCTCCTGGCCTGGCTGTGCCCTGGCTGGCTGTGCACCCTGAGCTTTCTGGGAAGCACCCACTACCCTTTCTTTCCATCCTTGGGCCTGCCCACCCTGGGAGGGACTGTCCAGAGCAGATACCCACTTTCCGTCCTGACAGAGCTTCCCGCAGCGTTCCCTGATCGGCCTGGTGAATTACAGTGATTCATGATTGTTGTTGTTGGATTTTTCTTTGTTTGTTTTTGTTTTTTTGAGATGGAGTCTTGTTCTGTCACCAGGCTGGAATGCAGTGATATGATCTTGGCTCACTGCAACCTCCACCTCCTGAGTTTAAGTGATTCTCCTGCCTCAGCCTCCAGAGTAGCTGGGACTACAGGTGCGCACCACCACGCCCAGCTAATTTTTGTACTTTTAGTAGAGACGGGGTTTCACCATGTTGACAGGATGGTCTCCATCTCCCGACCTTGTGATCTGCCCACCTTGGCCTCCCAAAGTGCTGGGATTACAGGCTCAAGTGACCGCACCCAGCCCAGTGATTCATGTTATTATGAAAATGATTTCCATTCAGGCTGGGTGTGGTGGCTCACACCTGTAATCCCAGTACTTTGGAGGCCGAGGCGGGCAGATCACTCGAAGTCAGGAGTTCGAGACCAGCCTGGGCCACATGGTGAAACCCCGTCTCTACTAAAAGCACAAAAATAACTGGCATGGTGCCACATGCCCCTAATTCTGGCTACTTCATCAGCTGAGGCAGGAAAATCACTTGAAGCTGGGAGGCGGAGGTTGCAGTGAGCTGAGGTCGTCCACTGCACTCCAACCTGGCTGTCCTGGTGGGTCCAGCCACCTGCCCCCACCCTGTAGTCATCCCCTGTGTGTCCTCCTCTGGGTCTCCCCACTGCCCTTTGGGGGTGTCCACCAGGTACTCAACTGCAGTCAGGCGGCTGTCCTTGTAATGCTGGGTCCTGTGAGTCCACCGTGCAGACCCCTAGAGGCCTGGACGGGGGTGTGGGGGTGTGACTTTTTCATGGGCTCTTGGCACATAGAGTTGGATGTAGCCAGTGGATGGGGGGCTGTCCATGGGGACCTGGGGACCGCGAACGGCTCACTGGCTGCAGGGACGCAGGGGAGCGTCTTCTCTTCCTTGGCCAGGTCCAGCCCTTCCTGCTCCCTCAGTGACCTGGCCAGGCTGCCAGCCTTGCTGCCGGGCGGCTTTACCATCACATACAGGTGCCAGGTGCAGGCTGCCCACCAGCACCCACAGTGGGAGGGTGGGTGCTGCCCCGGGGGCGGAATGTGTGAGAGGGTGGTGCGGGAGCGTGGCCATGCGGCAGGGCAGGTGTGGGCGCTCAGAGGCCGATGGCTGCAGAGAGCAGCACCTGCGTGGGCGAGGGGAGCACCGGGCACTGGGATCTCCCTCACCCGGCTCCCTTCCCCGGCCCCCTCTGCTCTTCTGCTGATGCCCAGCTCTGTGGGGGTGAAGCTGGCTCAGGCAGGCATCTCGGCCTAGGAGCAGGGGAACCTCATCCATGTCTTGGCTGTGTCCCCTGCTGTCTCCCACTGTCCCCCCCGTCTCCTGCTCTCCCCCCACTGTCTCCTGTTGTCTCCTGCTGTCCCCCTACTGTCTTCCATTGTTGTCCCACTCTCCTGTCAACTTCCGCTGTCCCCCACTGTCCCTTCACTGTCCCTCACTGTCCCCCCACTGTCTCTTGCTGTTCCCCCGCTGTGCCCCTGCTGTCCCCTTGCTGTGTCCCCACTGTCCCCCCACTACCCCCACTGTCCCTCCCCTATCCCCCTGCTGTCCCTCTGCTGTCCCTCACTGTCCCCCGCTGTCACCCTTGCTGTCCCCCTGCTGTCCCTCACTGTCCCCCTGCTGTCATCTGCCATCCCTCTGATGTCCTTCACTGTCCCCCTGCTGTCCCCAACTGTCCCCCATTGTCCCTTCCCTCGCTATCTCATTGTCCCCCCCCACATTACCTGTTGTCCCCTGCTTTCTCCCAACTATTCCCTGCTGCCCCCCAGATGTCCCTCACATCGGGGCTGACCTTGTGTTGACTCTGGCCCTTCAGGCCTCCCTTGCCCCGGGCTCCATGTTGAGCTATAAGGCGCTCTGTCTACAGGGGTCAGGACCCGAGAGGGCCCTCGATGTCCTCTCCACCAGATGGTCCTGGCAGCCAGGTTGGGGCCTGGCCAGGTGCCTGGAGGCTGCAGAGCTCTCTGCCCCATATTGGCTAAGCCTTGTGACATCCACCAGCGCCCTCCCCGCCCCCCCCGGTCCTGGGATGCCAGCTGTGTGCCCGCCAGGTAGAGGGTGACTGCCCTGTCCTGAGCCCCTATGAGGCCAGTGGGTAGTGGTTACAGCTGTAAGTGGCGGTCACAGTTGTGAGGTCACCAGAGGCACCTCGAGGCAGCCTCTGCAGGACTCTGTCACCACAGCTGCGCCCGGGACTCACTGCCTCCTCCTCAGACCTGCACATCCGCCTTTGCTGGCTTGGGCCTTGAGATGCCTGCTGGGCATTCCAGGTGATTAGAACCCAGGTCTGGGCGGAGCGCTCTGGGGTGCGCCAGGCATCCTGGGTCCTCCTGTGGTCTCGGATATGGCTCTGTGGGTCGCTTCTTCTCAGGGTCTCCACTTTGCTGTTGCGAACGTGGGCACAGCGTGGCCTGAGCTTCTGAATGCGGCTCTGGGGGTCACATCAATACTCCAACTGGAGGCCTCTGTGTGTGGGGGTTGCAACCCCGTTCAGCGAGACGACGGCAGGAGAACCGGGCCCTGCGGCCACAGCTCCCCATCTGCAGACGGGCCTGGATCTGAGGGAGGAGCTGTGAAGGGGACCCTCAGGCAGGGGTCTGCGCAGCGGACAGCTCAGAACATCAGGTTGCTGAGCCATCATTGCACAGTGCAGGGTGAGACCCTGGGGCATCCGGCCAGGGAGACAGGGACCTTGGCAGGCTCAGGAGAGAGGCGGGAGGTGGCCGCAGTTACGTGGACTCAGGTGAGAGAGGCGGGAGGTGGCCGCAGTTACGTGGACTCAGTAGAGAGGCGGGAGGTGGCTGCAGTTACGTGGACTCAGGTGAGAGAGGCGGGAGGTGGCTGCAGTTACGTGGACTCAGGTGAGAGAGGCGGGAGGTGGCTGCAGTTACGTGGACTCAGGAGAGAGGCGGGAGGTGGCCGCAGTTACGTGGACTCAGGTGAGAGAGGCGGGAGGTGGCCGCAGTTACGTGGACTCAGGTGAGAGGCGGGAGGTGGCCGCAGTTACGTGGACTCAGGTGAGAGAGGCGGGAGGTGGCCGCAGTTACGTGGACTCAGGTGAGAGAGGCGGGAGGTGGCCGCAGTTACGTGGACTCAGGTGAGAGAGGCAGGAGGTAGCTGCAGTTACGTGGACTCAGGTGAGAGAGGCGGGAGGTGGCCGCAGTTACGTGGACTCAGGTGAGAGGCGGGAGGTGGCCGCAGTAACGTGGACTCAGGTGAGAGGCGGGAGGTGGCCGCAGTTACGTGGACTCAGGTGAGAGAGGCGGGAGGTGGCTGTAGTTACCTGGACTCAGGAGCGAGGCGGGAGGTGGCCGCGGTTACGTGGCTCCCCAGGCTCATCTGGATCTTGGTCCCGTCCGAGGTTCTGCCTTCCCAGCCATTGTCCTGTCCAGGCCACCAGCGCCTTCATCTTTCTCTTTTTTTTTTTTTTTTTCTTTTTTGAGACGGAGTTTCGCTCTTGTTACCCAGGCTGGAGTGCAATGGCGCGATCTCGGCTCACCGCAACCTCCGCCTCCTGGGTTCAGGCAATTCTCCTGCCTCAGCCTCCTGAGTAGCTGGGATTACAGGCACACGCCACCATGCCCAGCTGATTTTTTGTATTTTTAGTAGAGACGGGGTTTCACCATGTTGACCAGGATGGTCTCGATCTCTTGACCTCGTGATCCACCCGCCTCGGCCTCCCAAAGTGCTGGGATTACAGGCTTGAGCCACCGCGCCCGGCGTTTTTTTTTTTTTTTTTTTTTTGAGACGGAGTCCTGCTCTGATGCCCAGGCTGGAGTGCAATGGCGCAATCTTGACTCACTGCAACCTTGGCCCCCTGGGTGTGAGCAATTCTCCTGCCTCAGCCTCCCGAGTATCTGGGACTACAGGCGTACACCACCACGCCCAGCTAATTTTTTTGTATTTTGAGTAGAGATGAGGTTTCACCATGTTGGCCAGGCTGGTCTTGATCTCCTGACCTTGTGATCTGCTGGCCTCGGTTTCCCAAAGTGCTGGGATTACAGGCATGAGCCACTGTACCTGGCCCCCATCTTTCTCTTTTGTAACAACTCCCTTGAAGACCTGGATTCAAAAGGAAGCCATGCCCCACTCCTGTGGCCAGTGTGCTGGTAAAGCATGGGCCCTCCCCAGCGTGGGAGCCACGTGACCCCCACCTACGTTCCTCCAGTCTCTGGACTCGTACCAAAAAGTACAACCAGGTGGGGGAAGCAGCTCTGGTACCTGCTGGGTGTTTGGCAGGCTCATGGTCTGAGGCTCAGGGTGGACAGTGTCACCAGGGCCGCATGGCAGAGGTGGCGTTGGGGTGTTCTAAGACCCTGCCCATTGCCCCACTGGGGTTTATCCTTGGGGTGAGGTAGCTCAATGCCCTAGGGAGGTGGCATGGCCACAGTTCCTGCAAGAAACGGCATGGAGTAGATGGGCGAAGGGATTGTAGGGCACAGGACCATGGGACCAGGAGCCAGCCCTTGCGGGCATGCGCCCTTGGACAAGATGGAGCCTGCCAGGCAGGGCTGGGGGCTGCGGGACAGCCTAGGGGTCAGGGCAGCAGGGTAGTGAGATACGGCCAAGGACAGGGCAGGTGGCGATGGGGGGCCAGCAGCGCCTGGAATGGCAGGGCTGTGGGCCCTGAGGGACTGCACAGGGCGGGTGTTCTCAGGAGTGGGCATGGCCTGAGGTGTTGTATGGGGGGCGTGGGATGGGTCACAGGCGCAGCGTCACCCCAGCCCGGCACCCATGCATCCCCTCTGTCTGTCTCTGGATAGGCCTGTCCTGGACAGTTCATGGTAGTGGACAGCTCATAGAGCTCTCTCACGGAGCGTGCCACGCTGTGGCCTGGGTCAGGGCATCGCTGCTGTTCGTGGCTGGATCGTGTTCCAGTGTGTGGATGAGCCACACTGTGCTTATCCACTTGCCCATCTGCAGACACTGGGCTGCTTCCACGGGTGGCTGTTGTGAGTGGGGCTGCTGTGGATGTGCATGGATGTGTTTCTGTGAGGTGTGGTCTCCGCTAGGTCATGCGGCGACTGTGGACACACGTGGACGTATTTCTGTGTGTTGTGGACTTTCTGGGTGGTGCAGTGACTCTCTGTACGTGTGTGGACGTGTTTCTGCATGGTGCGGCTTCACTGGGTCGCGCGGTGACCGTGGATGTGTGTGGACATGTTTCTGTGTGGTGTGGCCTCGCTGGCTCGCTGAGTCATGCGGTGACCGTGGACATGCGTGGATGCGTTTCTGCGTGGTGTGACCTCGCTGGGTCACGTGGTGACCGTGGACATGTGTGGACACGTTTCAGCCTGGTGTGGCTTAGCTGGGTCATGCAGTGACTTTGGCCTCTTGAGGAAACCTCCACTGCCTTCCAGGCAGCCGCTTGTGAGGATCCGGCTCGCTTCCTGGTTTTTGGCCCTGATCCCTGGTTGGAGGTGCCTGGTGGCCGCACTGCTCTCCTCACCACCTCCCAGTCCCCTCTGGGTCCAGGTCCCATCTCTCTGCCAGGTCCTGAAGGCATGGACGTCTAGGTCACGTGCCATGTGTGAAGCCCCCCCTTAAAGAACCTCGTCCCCCGAGCCTCCTGGGGTTGCTGCATGGAAGGGGTGTCCATGGAAGTAGGGGGCTCAGAGACCGTAGGGATGAGGGAGCTGCCAGGAGCACTGTGCTGGCCCAGGGACTTGGACACAGGTGAACTCAGGGCCCTGCAGCTGGAGGGGTCCCTAAGCTACAGCATACCCCAAGGAGGGTCCTCAGGTCGCCCCAGAGCTGCCCAAGGTGCCTCCTCCCCAGGCTCATCCACCGTGGGCCCCTAGCCCAGCTGTTCGTCAGCTCAGGACCGCGTGGCCTCAGTGTGGCGGAGCGCCCTGGGTGTGGAAGGTTCAGTGTAACTCTGGGGGTGTGGCCGCCGTGAGATGGAACCTGCATTGGGAAGGGTTGCTGACGGGAGCTGAGGGAAGTCCCTGCGGGAGAGGGACTGCTGACGGGGACCTCTGCGTCTGCAGCTGCGTGGGGTCTGGGGGAGCTGTTTGTGGCCACCAGCGCACGGGGGTGTCCCAGGCTGCACTCAGACAACGTGTTGAGCGTGGGTGTCTGAGGTTATTCAACTCAGAACGTGGAGCCAGGCTTCGGTTCTGTACCCCTGACCCAGAATCTTGGACAAGGATTGGCCAAGACCCCAGATCCCAGCGGGCCTGTCTGTTCCCCTAGGGGGCCATTCTGGAAGAATGCGGTAAGTCCCTGTGAGCAGCTGGAAGGGCCTCCGAGGGTCCCAGCTCCAGTGGCAGTGGAGTGTGGTGTCCTGACAGCAGGGCCGCAGATGGTCAGGATGGCCTGGCCGGAGGGCCCCCACCGTGCCCGAGCGCCTCCATCTGTGGTCCCCCGAGCAGGAGTCCCGACCCCAGCCCCTGCTCCCAGCCAGTGTCCGGAGCGCAGGGCAGAGGAGCGCCTCCCCCTCACGGGATTGCACAAGTGCCTGCCTGCGGCTGGACGGAGATTACTGGAAGTCCCGGAGATTTCTTCACTCCAGGGCTTGGCCGGGAGTGGCCGCCGCCTCCCTTTCCTGCCGCCCTCAGCCGAGCACGCTGGGCGACGCCTACAGAGCTCTCCCTGCCACCGCAGGCCAGCCTGGGTCCCTGCACTCGCCGTCAGGGCCTGGCGGGCGCCTGGCTGTGTGCCAGAGGCCGCAGGGTGAGGGGGAGCTGTTCCTGGATCTGATGGTGTAGGGCTCGGCTCTTTAGCCCAGGAACATTCTCAGTGGGGACGTCTGTGTGAGATTAGCCTGAGACAAGGTCTGGGTGCTCTTCCAGCTCTGTGTGGCCCCTACTCCGTCCCCGAGAGACCCCCCTGTGCAGCCTCTGCGACCTCTGAGGAATGGGGCTGGGTCCAGCACCTCGTGGGCACCCCTGGTTCAGAGGTGCCGGGCCCGGGTTGGGCTCTCCCTTCGCAGTCTCAGACCAGCCAGTTACAAAGCCATGTGTGCAGGGGTCAGCCCGAGGCTCCACCGCTCATGGCCAGGAGCCTGGTCCCATGGCCCTGGGCAGCCCCGTGGGTCACATTAATTGCCGTAGTCAGGGCTGGGGGCCGAGGAGGCCAGGAAAGGCACTGTGGACAGCACAGAAGGGTTGGGCGGCGCTGCTGGGGGCCTGGTGGGGACGAGTGGGGAGGGGAAGGAGAATTACGTCCCCTGGTTCTGGCCCAGGGGGTAGCAGGAGCTGCAGCCCACGCCTGGGGAGGTCATGCCAGAGGGAGAGGATGCTGGGGAGCGCCCCTCCACCACTGTTGGACATTCAGGATGTCCACGTCTCCCTCTGCAGATCATGATGCTGCCACCGCCGCCACCACCACAGAGTGAGAAGCCCAGATAGACACCCCGGCGGCCCCGGGTCCCGGAGCCCCCCGCCCGCCGCCTGGCCGAGGACCACACCCCCGCCTGCCGCCTGATGCTTGCAGTGGGGCCCACCATGGACAGGGATTACCCGCAGCACGAACCCCCGCCGGCGGGCAGCCTCCTGTACAGCCCGCCACCCCTGCAGGTGAGCACCGGCCCCAGCCCCAGCCTGAGGACAGGGTCAGTGGGTGCTTTCCCTGCTCCGAGAGCCCTGGGTCGTGTCCTGGGAAACACTCCCCTAGAGGACACGACGCCATCTCCACCTGACCTTCATGGCACAGAGCCTGGGCCCACCTGTCCCCATGGGCTCTGGAGAAGGTCCTTACTGGGATGTGGAGGGGAGGCTCCTCGTGGCCCCAGCTCTTCAGGAATCATATTTGAGGGGATTCGCTCCCCCGCAGAGCTTCTGGTTGCCTCGCTGTCAGCTGTAGAGGAGGGCTCTACTCTGTGTAGGAGCCTGTCACTGAGGGGTCACTTGTAATATTGGCCGGGCATGATGGCTCATGCTTGTAATGGCAGCACTTTTGGAAACCGAGGTGGGCAGATCACTTGAGATCAGGAGTTCAAGACCAGCCTGACCAACATGGTGAAACCCCGTGTCTACTTTAAATAAAAAAACTTACCTAGGTATGGTGGCAAGTGTCTGTAATCCCAGCTACTCGGGAGGCTGAGGCAGGAGAATCGCTTAAACCCGGGAGGCGGAGGTTGCGGTGAGCCGAGATCGCACCACTTCGCTGCAGCCTAGGCGACAGAGTGAAAGTCTGGCTCAAAAAAATAAATGAAAAATTAAAAATAATAAAATTTTTTTAAATTAAAAAAGTACACGCACATATATATGTCGATTTCTATTTTGTTTTATTGTTATTTAAGACAGGGTCTTGCTCTGTCATCCAGGCTGGAGTGCAGTGATGCGATCTCGGCTCACTGTAGCTTCAGTCTGCCGGGCTCAAGGAATTCTCCTGCCTCAGCCTCCTGTGCAGCTGGGACCAGAGGTGTGCCCACCCCTCCTGGCTAATTTGTAAAATTTTCTTGTAGAGATGGGGTTTTGCCATGTTGGCCAGGCTCATCTCAAACTCCTGGGCTCGATTGATCTGCCTGCCTTTTCCTCCCAAAGTGCTGGGACCCATACCCGGCTCTGCCCGGGGCTTTTCCACCTGGAGACAGAGGGGCTGCTCTCTGCTGTCAAGCAGAGGAACCTGCCCCAGGGCTCCAGGGTCTCCGGGGCACTCCCGAGCCCAGTGCCCCGGAAGGCTTAGGAGACAGACATCATAGACACCCCTCAGTACCCCATCCTCTGCCACGTGGCTCAGGGCAGCCTTCCTGCCACGTTCTGACCATCCAGAGGAGCTCCGAGTTGAGGCCAGAGTTCCCCTCTCGTATCGGGGTCCCTCTTGCAGCCCAAACCCCTTCTGCCCCCTGCCCTAGTTCCTGAGCCCCTCAGGGTCGAGGCTGGGTCCTCACAGCTGTCCCAGTGGAGTGTGCGTACCGGCCATCGGTCAGCCTCCTGGGCCACTGTAAAGGGAACTGGCCGGGCCACATCCCTGCGGGAACAGCTCCATCATCCGAAACCCGCCAGGCGCTTATTCTGACCCAGGAATTCTAACTCGGAAACACACCCCGGGGACTAATCCAAAAGGGAGGGAGCACAGACGGCACTATTTATAGCCGTAGGAAACTGGAGTCTCCCCAGAGACTCCACAATGGGGAAATAATTAAGCGAATTATGGGATGTAGAGACAAGAGGAGCCATCTTCTAGGATCCGAGGGGAGCGAGCAGGTGTTAGCTGTGACAGTTGGCGGGTGTGGAACCCGGTGGGGGACCGGGCACCAGCCGCCGGGCTCAGGCCGAGGCACCCATGTGGGGTGACTGGCATTCCCCTCCCCCCCGTGTGAAGCTCGGCCCACCCTCCCTGTTCCTTGCTCCATCACATTGGGGTACAGCATAGACACCTCTGGGCAGGGTTGGCTGAGCTCGCACATACACGGCCAGAGTTTAAGTTAGAAATAAAAATGGGCCGAGCCTGATGGCCAGGCCAAAGTAATCCTAGGACTTTGGGAGGCCGAGGCCTGCGGATCACCTGACCTCAGGTGATCAAGACCAGCCTGGCCAACATAGTGAAACCCCATCTCTACTAAAAATACAAGAATTAGCCGGGCATGGTGGCATGAGCCTGTGGTCCCAGCTACTCCGGATGCTGAGGCAGGAGAGTCACTTGAACCCAGGAGGCGGAGGTTGCATTCAGCCGAGATTGCACCACTGCACTCCAGCCTGGGCGACAGGGTGAGACTGTCTCAAAAAGAAAGAAAAGAAAAGAAAAAACAAAGAACATTACTTATTATTATATTAATCAGATCACATTTATTGTTTTTCCTTTCACATTTAAGGCTGTGATCCAACTTAATTTAAATTTTGGTGTATGGTAGCCAGGGGCCATGGCTCACACCAGTAATACCAGCACTTTGGGAGGCCAAGGCGAGAGGATTACTTGAGGCCATGAGTTTGAGAACAGCCTGGCCAACATGGTAAAACCCCATCTCGGACGGGCACGGTGGCTCACCACGCCTGTAATCCCAGCACTTTGGGAGGCCGAGGCGGGCGGATCACGAGGTCAAGAGATCGAGACCATCCTGGTCAACATGGTGAAACCCCGTCTCTACTAAAAATACAAAAAATTAGCTGGGCATGGTGGCGCATGCCTGTAATCCCAGCTACTCAGGAGGCTGAGGCAGGAGAATCGCCTGAACCCAGGAGGCGGAGGTTGCGGTGAGCTGAGATTGCGCCATTGCACTCCAGCCTGGGTAACAAGAGCGAAACCCCATCTCAAAAAACAAAACAAACAAACAAAAAAACCCATCTCTACCAAAGATAAAAAATTAGCCAGGCGTGGTGGTGCATGCCTGTAGTCCCAGCTACTTGAGAGGCTGAGACAGGAAAATCGCTTGAACCCAGAAGTCAGAGGTTGCAGTGAGCCGAGGTTGCACTACTGCGCTCCAGCCTGGGCGACAGAACGAGACTCTGTCTCAAATTAAAAAATTAAATTAAAAAAATAAAAATAAAAATACACCAGGCAGTGCAATGGCTCATGCCTAAAATCCCAGCACTCTGGGAGGCAGAGGTGGGCAGATTGCTTGGGATTAGGAGTTCAAGACCAGCCTGGCCAACAGTGAAATCCTGTCTCTTCTAAAAATACAAAAATTGGCTGGGACTGGGCACAGTGGGCACTTTGGGAGGCTGAGGCAGGCAGATCATGAGGTCAAGAGATCAAGACCATCCTGGCCAAGGTGGTGAAACCCCGTCTCTACTAAAAATACAAAAAATTAGCGAGGTGTGGTGGTGAGTACCTGTAATCCCAGGTACTCGGGAGGCTGAGGCAGGAGAATCGCTTGAACCCAGGAGGTGGAGGCTGCAGTGAACCGAGATCACGCCATTGCATTCCAGAGTGAGATTCCGCCTCAAAAAAAAAAAAAAAAAAAAAAAGATTAGCGGGGTGTGGTGACGCACACCCGTGATCCCAGCACTTTGTGAGACTGAGGCACCGATCACCTGAGGTCAGGCGTTTGAGACCAGCCTGACTAACTTGGTTAAACCCTGTCCCTACTAAAAATACAAAAATTTAGCTGGGTGTGGTGGCAAGCACCTGTAATCCCAGCTACTTGGGAGGCGGAGGCAAGAGGATCAGTTGAACTTGGGAGGCGGAGGTTACAGAGAGCCGCTGCACTTCAGCCTGGGCGATAACAGACGGAGACTCCATCTCAAAGTGAGGGAAGAAAAGAAAATCCTCAGGCAGGCTCCCGATTGTCTGGCCGGGGTCAGGTGCCCACCTCTGGACCAATGACGTGCTAGGGCCTTCCCTCTCGTGACACCCCTGTGGGGTGGGACTAGGGTGTCCGTGATTGGTGGCTCTCCGCAGAGCCATGGGCTGTGGGAGGAGGTCAGGAGAGAGGCAGTCATAACTCTCCCCGCTGTCCCAGCTCCCAGCCTGGTGTGGGCACAGATGGAACATGTTGGGTGAGCCAAGGACCCACCGGTCCTCCCACCCTGGGACCCCACAGCCCCCCGCCTCCCTCCCCCACCCGCAGCTGCAGTTCCCTGGCCATGCCCAGCCTGGCCCGGGGTGCCGTGTGTGCCCAAGGCGGGAACTCCAGCTCATCTCAGGAGACTAGGTTCATCTGGAGTCAGAGTTCTGTTCCAGAATGTTCCGGATGTGCCATGTGGCCTTGGGAAGTTCCTGTTTCTGTCTGGAGCTGGCTTTCTCTCTCCCTGAAAGGCAGGAGGAGGGGAAGGAGCAGGGGACCAGGGCTCTGGAGTCCCCGTGGCCAGTGACCCTGTTTCCTTTCAAGTCACTTTCCTGCGGGCTTCTAATGGGTGCAGGAGCTCCCGAAGCCCAGGCTGCCAGCCTCTGCAGGGGAGGAGCCGTGGCCTTTTGCTGATAAACTTACGTGAAAGCTGGAGGAGGGGCAGTGGCCACCCCCATCTTAAAGCTGTTGGGGGTCCTGGGACGCCCCTCTGAGCACCTGCGGGTGCAGAAGGCACCCTGGCCATCCGAGTGGGTTCCAGTGCTAGGTAGATGAGGAGCCAGAGATGGCCGAGCCCGGGGAATCTCATCGGGGCCTCACGGGGGAGCAGGGCCCTCGTGGGCCTGGGAGAGGTCAGCGCGGGGCTTGGGGCAGCGAGCAGATCCTTCTGCACTGGACGCCAACGTGGCCCCCCTCCTGCTGGGATAAGCAGGACGATGCCCCCGGCCAGTGGTGTCTCCCCATGACCACGGGGCGTCCGTGACAGCAGGGTCTGTGTGCTGCTGTGAGGGCTGGCCCTGTGTAGGTGGGGCCCCCGCTGAGGGGTGCCAATTCTGCAGGGTGTAAGGTGTCCACAGCCCTGCCCCCGAAGCCACAGGTGCTGACCCTGGGCCCACTGCCACCCGTGTGCTGTCCAGCATCAGGTTGTGGGGCCTACTGTGGGCCCCACGCCGCTCTGGTTCCTGAAGGCAGGCACAGGGAGCTTTTCCCAGAGAACCATGGGGTGGGGACGTTGGCTTCTGGCGAGGGCGTTGGGTAAGCCCAGCCTGCAGTCAGACCCCAGTGGGGTCGCCAGAGATTCTCCAACCCGGAGCCACTCACGCCTCCGCTGACCTGGGGCTGAGCCTCCAGGCCGCTGGCCAGCATTTCCCAAAGCGGGCTCCCTGCACCCCAGCCCTGTGCGGGCTCTGAGAGGAACACGAACACCGGAGCTTCCCCGGCACATCAGAGGGGCTGGAGCCGGTGGGAGGCCCTCGTTCCCTGCAGGCCCCGCCCCAGGAGTCCCCACCCCCACCACAGAAGGCAGGTGCCTGTCTCCCTACTGCAGTCTTGCCTCCAGAACGGTCTGATCCTCCGCCTCCTAGAATGGGGCCTCCAGGCAGGGTCCCGGGCCCAGCAGCGCCCCCAGGTCCTGTGTGAGATGCCGTCTCCCGGGCTTCGGGCCTGCACACGGGGCTGCTGGTGGAGCGAGGCCTTCCCGCGGGTGGTTCAGGACCTTCAGTCCACACCGCAAGCCTTGGTGGGGAATCTGGGGCACGAGGCGGTTCCGTGATTCCCTAGGAGGTTGAGCAGGGGCGGACGGGACCGGGGCTGCTGGGCCTCCCTCCACCTCCTGGGCTGTCACCCTGCCCGGAGGGCTCGGCCTGGCTGCCCCGTGGGTCCCCTCTGCCTCCGCACTGACACCCGTCTCTTCCAGAGCGCCATGCTGCACTGCCCCTACTGGAACACCTTCTCTCTGCCTCCGTACGCCGCCTTCTCCAGCGAGAGCCGGTGAGTGCAGGGCCCTCCCCACCCGGCCCCCACGCCTGCCCGGTTCTGAGGTCACAGTTATAAAGAGAGTTCTGGGTGCAGGGTTCGAGGGCTCACAGTCCTGTTGAGGGGCTCGGGGGTGGTACGCAGGTGTCCTGGAAGGCTCCACCCTGCGGGCCAGGTGCAGGCCGAGACCCCTGTTTGTTGAACACTGTGCTGTGAGCCATAGCTTCCGTCTCCTTGAGAGCCCAACTGGGTGGAGGGAGGGGTGGTGAGGGCTTGAGGCCGGGGGGCCTACCGTGGAGGTAATACCAGGGTGGGAAGGGGTAAGAGGTTTTCTGGGGTGAAGGGAGCCAGAAGGGTACTTTTCCCAGAGGGCAACAGCTGGGCTGGGTTTTGCAGGGTGGGTAGGAGTTGGCCAGGTGAGCTAGCTCCCAGGCTGTGCAAAGGGCTTGGGAGCAGGTGTAGCCAGAGCCTTGGGAGACTCCAGGAGATTGCGGAGCAGCTGTTTGTGGCCAGGGAGTAGAGTGGATGCTTCTTTCCTGCTGGTGTTTGCAAACCGGAGGAGAGCCGCCCCAGGTGGTCCCTGTTCCGGTGGCCACTCTGCACCTGCCGCTCCCACCCAAGCCCTGTGGCTCCCCGCTGGGCAGAGACCTGGGGCTGCTGCCAGCCCTGCTGGAGGGAAGGAGAGCCCGGGGGAGCCTGGCAGGTGGGGAGGAGGCCCTGGGGTCAGCGGCCCACCCTCTGCCAAGCACAGGAGCTGGCCACAGGGCCAGAGCTGAGAAGGGTGGAGAGGGCTCTTGCAGCATGCCCAGCACGCCCAGCCAGCTGCATTTTACTTCTGGGTCTGGACCGAGGTGTCCTTGGACGGGGGACCCCCAGGATCCTCTCCTTGCCGTGTCCTCTGCCATCCTCAGGGTGTCAGAGGGCGGGGGGGCCCCAACATGACCCCTCCCTGGAGGATGGTGATCCTGGGTTGCTATGGGTAGCTCTCTCCTCCTTGCTGGCAGGAGTTAAGTGTGGCCCGAGGGGGCTGTGTGTTGGGGAGGGATGGTCAGGTGGGGCACCATGGGGCCCTCCCCTGGGCCGAGTTTCTGAAACATCAGAATGAACCTCCAGTCCCATCCTGCTGATGGAATGAGGAGGGCGGGACAGCGGCCCTGCACCCCTGCCTACCGGGGAACCGTTCCTTGGGAGCCAGGCCATGCTGTGTCCATTGGTGGGGGGCAGGGCAGCCCCAGGCTTGACCACCAGACCCCTGAAGGCCCCTCCATGTGTGCCACAGGTCCATGGGTCTTGCTGGGCCTGGGCACCCTCCCCAGTGGGGCCCCGAGGGGCCTCTGGCTGTGGCCACACAGGTGCAGTTTTGTGACAGAGGGTAGGCTGAGCACCCTCAACGCCCATTCTCACCTTTCCCATCTCCCTCCAGCCCGTTCATGAACTCCGCCTCCTTCCTCGGCAGCCAGCCCTGCCCAGACACCAGCTATGCCCCCACGGCCACTGCCTCCAGCTTGCCACCAAAGACCTGCGACTTTGCTCAGGTAGGAGTCCCGGGAGCCCCCCGTGCTGTGGGGGGCCAGGGTGGAATCTGTGCTCCCTCCGTCCGCTCCGTGTGTGAGTCCTGCTTGTCACTGCAAGTTTGGGGGCCGGAGTCCTTGGGGCCGCTGTGCTCCCTCCGTCCCCTCATGTCTAAGCCTTGCTTGTCACTGTGCGTTTGGGGACTGTGGCCACTCATTACTCCTCATCAGAGCACGGCCACGTCCACCCAGCAGATGCCGGCGTTGGGAGCGACGCCGCCCCCAGGTTCCCTGCCGCCTGCCCACAGCCGCCTCTCGCTGCAACGGCCTTGTTTGGCGCAGTGTGGACCCAGGTCTCCCATTTAAAGCAGCAGAACCTTCTTCAGAGGCAGCCTGACCCCAGTGCCGAGTGTAGGAGGGGCAGGTGTGAGCCAGCCCAGGCCTGCGGGCCAGGCCTCATGGTTCTGGAGCCAGGAAGGAGTCCAGCCCTGAGCCTGGCATTCGAGGCCCTTTGTTCCATGCCCCTGCCACCCAGCCCACCCCGGAAGCGTCTCTGCTCCCGACTCAGACCTGAGGACTCGGTGCTGGCCGCACGATGACAGCCCCCAAGACATCCCCGTCGTCATCCTCAGGACCTGTGGCTGTGTTGTGTCTCGTGGCAAAAGGACTTGCACATGGGACTGAGGAAGGCCCTGAGATGTGAGCGCATCCCGGGTGACCTGGAGGCCCAGTGTCCCCACAGACGCTCAGGAGAGGAGGCGGGAGGGCAGGACTCCGAGAGAGGTGGGGAGAAGCTGCACTGTCCCTGTGAAGGGAGAGGAAGGGACTCCGAGCCGAGGGATGTGGGCGCCTCTGGACGCTGGGAAAGCCGGGAACTGGCTTTTCCCCTGGACTCCCCGGGAGGGACCCGCCCTGCTTACCCTTGATGTCACAACTTTTGCTCTCCAGACTGAGAGAGGATAAGCATGTGGTGTTTCATGTACACTTTTTAATTTTTATTTTTAGACACAGGGTCTGGCTCTGTTGCTCAGCCTGGAGTGCAGTGGTGAGATCTCAGCTCACTGCAGCCTCTGCCTCCCGGGCTCAAGGGATCCTTCCATCTCAGCTTCCCAAGTGTCTGGGGCTCCTGACATGCACCGCCATGCCCAGCTGATGTTTTGTTTTATGGAAATGAGGTCTCACTGTGTTGTTCAGGCTGGTCTCAAACTTCTGGGCTCAAGTGATTTTCCTGCCTAGAGTTGTCTCTTGACTGAACGGAGGAATCCCACAGATGGTACCACATACACCACGTGTCTGTCTCTCTCTCTCTGCCTCCTGTCTTGTTTGTTTGTTTGTTTGAGACAGTTTCGCTCTTGTTACCCAGGCTGGAGTACAGTGGCCCGATCTGGGCTCACTGCAACCTCTGCCTCCTGGGTTCAAGCAATTCTCCTGCCTCAGCCTCCCAGGTAGCTGGGATTACAGGTGCGTGCCACCACACCTGGCTAATTTTTGTATTTTAGTAGAGATGATGTGTCACCATGTTGGGCAGGATAGTCTCGATCTCTTGACCTCGTGATCCACCCACCTCAGCCTCCCAAAGTGCTGGGATGACAGGCGTGAGCCACCGCGCCTGGCCATATTTATTTCTTTTTGAGACGAATCTGGCTCTGTCACCCAGGCTGGAGTGCAGTGGCAGGATCTCAACTCACGGGAACCTCCGCCTCTTGGGTTCAAGTGATCCTCCTGCCTCAGCCTCCAGAGTAGCTGGGATTACAGGTGCGCGCCACCACGCCTGGCTAATTTTTGTATTTTTAGTAGAGATGGGGTTTCACCATGTTGGTCAGGCTGGTCTCAAACTCGTGACCTCAGGTGATCCACCTGCCTCGGCCTCCCAGAGTGCTGGGATGACAGGTGTCAGCCACTGCGCCCGGCCCCTTTATTTTCAGTTGAGACTAAATTCACGTGACAGAAAAGTCCCCATTTCAACATGGACAGCGCTGTGGCTCTTACTGAGTTCGGAGCTGTTCAGCCATCACCCGGTCTAATCCTCACTCCAGGTCATTATCCCGCTAGAGGACGGGATAATGTCAGCCATCACTCCATGTCCCTCCCCAGCCCCAGCCCCCACGCAGCCCCTTCCTGTCTCTGCGGTTTGGCCTGTCCTGGGCATTTCCTAGACACAGGATCACAGGCCACACGGCCTTCTGTGTCTGGTGTCTCTGGCTTCACGGGACGTCCTCTAGGTGTGTCTGTGCCATGGCTGGGTCGGAGCCTGGCTCCTGACCCTGGCTGAGCCGTGTTCCCACTTGCAGGGCCCCACCGTGTGTGTCTGTGCGTCTGTGCCACCCCCGGCCGTGAGCTCGCGTGCAGGCCTCCGTGAGGACACGGGGTTCGTTTGTCTGGGGTCATGCCTGGATGTAGGTTGTGGGTTGGCAGTAGCTGTGAATCACTGTGAGCGGCGTTCACATGCAGGTCCGTGTGAGTGTGACACAGGCGTGACTGGGTCTGGCTGGGGCCGGCCACAGGAGGGGGGTACTTATGCGGCAGACCAGCCTCTGTGTCTAACCTCCCTGCCCCAGGCCCAGCGCCTGTTCCTGCGTGGGGAGAGTGTCCCCAGGGCAGCCCTCAGAGCCTCTCCTGGGCTCTCCTGAACTGCACCCCACCCTGAGCCTCTCCTGGCCTGTGCCCTGCACAGCACACCCCCAGACCCTGCTGGCCCACCTCGCTGCCCCTCGCCCATCCCTTGCCGCCTATTCCTGGGTTGGGGGTGTTCCTGGACCCCTCCCAACATCACCCTGACCCCTCAGGTCTCTGCTGGGCTCCTGGGGCCATCGGTGCTCACCGGCCGTCCCCGTTCCCCAGGCGCTGCCCCCTTGCCCACCACCTGTCCTGTGAGGACATCTCCACGTTCTGGGTGTCCACCTGGGTCCCCGAGGGGCCACAGGGACCACTGGGAGCGTGGCCGTCCGGTAACTACACTCTCTGCCTGGCAGCCCAGGGGCTTCTGGGAAGCCCAGGATGAGCTCACAGCTTAGAAAAGTGCTTTGCAAACTCTGGCTGCTCTCAGGCAGGGAGGCAGGCGGCATCGACTGCTGTGCAGATGCGTTTTAGCAGGGGTCGGAGGCCTCAGCCACCCGGCACCACGGAGCCCCCGCAGTTACCGGCACAGGGCAAAAAAGAGAGGGAGAGAGATGAGGGAGCAAGGGAGGGAGAAAGTGGGGAGGGACTTCTTACAGGAAGCCTTTGGTTCACACCCAGCCAAGGCCAAGGGGAGCCACCTCTGTCCCCTGGCCTGTGCTGAGGCCACAGCCCCCGGAGGAGGAGCCTCTGCCTCGGGCGTGGGCAGGTGCCGGAGGTGCTCCCGGACAGCCGAGGGTCACTCAGCAGGAAGCCGTGCGCCGGGTTCTGCCCCACACCAGGCACCTGACGGGGACCCTCACAGAAGGGAGCCCGGTTTCCTAGGGGTCCGTGCCAGCCTCTCAGGGCTGCTGTGAGGGAACAGCATACACAGCTTAAAAGGCCGGGACGCTAGCTGGGCGTGGTGGCTCATGCCTGTAATCCCAGCTCTTTGGCAGGCTGAGGTGAGTGGATCACCTGAGGTCAGGAGTTCTAAACCAGCTTGGCCATCATGGTGAAACCCCATCTCTAAAGAAAAAAAAAAGGCCAGGATGCCTGTAATCCCAGCACTTTGGGAGGCTGAGGCAGGCGAATTGCCTGAGGGCAGGAGTTCGAGACCAGCCTGCCCAACATAGTGAAACCCTGTCTCAAACCCCGTCTCTACTAAAAATACAAAAATTTAGCTGGACATGATGGCGGGCGCCTGTAATCCCAGCCACTAGGGAGGCTGAAACAGGAGAATCACTAGAACCCGGGAAGTGGAGGTTGCAGTGAGCCAAGATAGCGCCATCGCACTCCAGCCTGGGTAACAAAAGCCAAACTCCATCTCAAAAAAAAAAAAAAGGCCAGGACTCTGTCCTCTCCCAGCCCTGAATCCTGGAAGTCCAAAGTCAAGGTGCAGACCGGGCCCCTCTCCTTCCTTCCTGTGGTTCCAGAGGAGGCGCCTTCCCACCCCTCCGGCATCTGGGTCTCCTGGCGTCCCCTGGCTGTGGCCATATGGCTGGTGTCTCTGCCTCCGTGTCCTGCGGCCTCCTCCCCGGGGCTGTGTCCCCTGCATATGAGGACACTGGGCACGGATCACCCCCTTGGCCATTGTGGCCTTTTTTTTAACCTCTCTTATCTGCAAAGACCAGATTCCCAAGTAACCCCACACTCATAGGTTCCAGGCGCCAGGACTTGATCATCCACTTAGGGGATACAGTTCAGGTGTGCACGGGGCACTCTAGTGACCAGGCCTGCCCGAGGGACCGGAGACTGGCAGCCGCCGGGGACTGGCAGTGCTGGGGAGTGCCTGCCACCTGTGCCCCACGGCCACCTGGAAGCCTCTTCTCTCTGCCTGCCCCCCAGCTGTGGGGAGGGAGCCCCTTGCATCCCCTTGACTCAGTTTCCCTCACCATAATGCAGGGCTGCGTCACCTGCAGTGCACGGTTCTTGTGAGGGCTGGGGCAGCAGGCACTCAGCCAGGCTTACACGGAGGCCTCGGTCAGCGTTGCCACAGGCCTGGCCAGTGAGGGGAGCATCCTGGACTGAGACAGAGGCACAGACTAGGCCACAGGAACCGTGGTGCAGGGTCCCGGAGGTGGGTGGGGGCGGTGCCCAGCAGGTCCCCAGGTGGCGCAGCCTCTCCTCAGCCTGACCTGGTCCGGGGACCCCGGCCTGTGCTGCCACGCCGACGCCTGGGGAGCAAGTCAAAGTCTGTGTTCCTTTGGTTTCCAGGTTTTTTTTTTTTTTTTTTTTTTTTAGACGGAGTTTTTTGCTCTTGTTACCCAGGCTGGAGTGCAATGGCGCGATCTCGGCTCACCGCAACCTCCGCCTCCCGGGTTCAGGCAATTCTCCTGCCTCAGCCTCCTGAGTAGCTGGGATTACAGGCACGCGCCACCGTGCCCAGTTAAATTTTTTGTATTTTTAGTAGAGACGGGGTTTCACCTTGTTGACCAGGATGGTCTCGATCTCTTGACCTTGTGATCTGCTCGTCTCGGCCTCCCAGAGTGTTGGGATTACAGATGTGAGTAACCACATCCGGCCTATTTTGTATTTTTTGTAGCAATGGGACCTCACTATATTGCCCAGGCTGGTCTTGAACTGCTGGGCTCAAGCCATCTGCCTACCTCAGCTTCCCAAAGTGCTGGATGACAGACGTGAGCCACCACACCCAGCCAAATTTACACTTTTTTTTTTTTTTGAGACAGAGTTTCGCTCTTGTTACCCAGGCTGGAGTGCAATGGCGCGATCTTGGCTTACCGCAACCTCCACCTCCCGGGTTCAGGCAATTCTCCTGCCTCAGCCTCCCGAGTAGCTGGGATTACAGGCATGCGCCACCATGCCCAGCTGATTTTTTGTATTTTTAGTAGAGACGGGGTTTCACCTTGTTGACCAGGATGGTCTCCATCTCTTGACCTCATGATCCACCCGCCTCGGCCTTCCAAAGTGCTGGGATTACAGGCGTGAGCCACCGTGCCTGGCCCCAAATTTACCCTTTAAAAAAATCTATTCACAGAGTTGTGCAACCACTACCTCTGTCTAGTTCCAGAACATTCCATCACTCCACAGGAAACCCTGTTCCCATCAGCTGCCACTCCCCGGCATGTCTTTGGCCCCTGGTTACCCGAATGCTTCTCCTGTCTCTCTGGATTCCTGTCCAGGACAGGACATTTCGTAGAAATGGCATCACACAGTGCATGGCCTTCTGTGTCTGGCTTCTCTCACTGAGCATGGCGTCCTTGCTGTGGCCTGGGTCAGAGCCTCGCTGCTTTTCACGGTTGACTCGTGTTCTTGTGCGTGGATGGGCTCACCATGCTGGCTCCGTTCCTCTATGGGGGACCACACTGCAGGAGCCAGGCTCCCGTGAGCTGTGGGTCCGGGCTGTCTTGAGCTGTGGATCTGGGCTCCTGTGAGCTATGGGTCTGGGCTGTCATGGGCTATGGTTCCAGGCTCCCGTGAGCTGTGGGTCCGGGCTCCCGTGAGCTGTAGGTCCAGGCTGTCGTGAGCTGTGGGTCCGGGCTGTCTTGAACTGTGGATCTGGGCTCCTGTGAGCTATAGGTCTGGGCTGTCATGGGCTATGGCTCCAGGCTCCTGTGAGCTGTGGGTCCGGGCTGTCGTGAGCTGTGGGTCCGGGCTGTGGTGAGCTGTGGGTCCGGGATCCCGTGAGCTGTAGGTCCAGGCTGTGGTGAGCTGTGGGTCCAGGCTGTCGTGAGCTGTGGGTCCGGGATCCTGTGAGCTGTAGGTCCAGGCTGTCGTGAGCTGTGGGTCCGGGCTGTCGTGAGCTGTGGGTCCAGTCTGTCGTGAGCTGTGGGTCCGGGCTCCCGTGAGCTGTGGGTCCGGGCTCCCATGAGCTGTGGGTCCGGGCTGTCGTGAGCTGTGGGTCCGGGCTGTCGTGAGCAGTGGGTCCGGGCTCCCGTGAGCTGTGGGTCCAGGCTGTTGTGAGCTGTGGATCCGGGCTCCTGTGAGCTGTAGGTCCAGGCTGTCATGAGTTGTAGGTCCAGGCTGTCGTGTGCTGTGGGTCCGGGCTCCCGTGAGCTGTAGGTCCAGGCTGTCGTGAGCTGTGGGTCCAGGCTGTCGTGCGCTGTGGGTCCGGGCTCCTGTGAGCTATGAGTCCGGGCTGTCGTGAGCCGTGGGTCCGGGCTCCCGTGAGCTGTAGGTCCAGACTGTCGTGAGCCGTAGGTCCAGGCTGTCGTGAGCCGTGGGTCCAGGCTGTCGTGAGCCATGGGTCCGGGCTGTCGTGAGCTGTGGGTCCGGGCTGTCGTGAGCTGTGGGTCCGGGCTGTGGTGAGCTGTGGGTCCGGGATCCCGTGAGCTGTAGGTCCAGGCTGTGGTGAGCTGTGGGTCTGGGATCCTGTGAGCTGTAGGTCCAGGCTGTCGTGAGCTGTGGGTCCGGGCTGTCGTGAGCTGTGGGTCCAGTCTGTCGTGAGCTGTGGGTCCGGGATCCCGTGAGCTGTGGGTCCAGGCTGTCGTGAGCTATGGGTCCGGGCTCCTGTAAGCTGTGGGTCCAGGCTGTCGTGAGCTGTGGGTCCAGGCTGTCGTGAGCTGTGGGTCCGGGCTGTCATGAGCTGTGGGTCCGGGCTCCTGTGAGCTGTAGGTCCAGGCTGTCGTGAGCTATAAGTCCAGGCTGTCGTGTGCTGTGGGTCTGGGCTCCCGTGAGCTATAGGTCCAGGCCGTTGTGGGCTCTGGGTCTGGGCTGTCATGGATTATGGGTCCAGGCTCCTGTGAGTTGTAGGTCCAGGCTGTCGTGGGCTGTGGGTCCAGGCTGTTGTGAGCCGTGGGTCCAGGCTGTCGTGAGCTGTAGGTCCAGGCTGTTGTGAGCTGTGGGTCTGAGCTCCTGTGGGCTGTGGGTCCAAGCGGTCATGGGCTGTGGGTCCGGGCTGTCGTGAGGCGTGGGTCTGAGCTCCTGTGCGCTGTGGGTCCAAGCGGTCGTGGGCTGTGGGTCCGGGCTGTCGTGAGGCGTGGGTCTGAGCTCCTGTGCGCTGTGGGTCCAAGCGGTCGTGGGCTGTGGGTCCGGGCTGTCGTGAGGCGTGGGTCTGAGCTCCTGTGCGCTGTGGGTCCAAGCGGTCGTGGGCTGTGGGTCCGGGCTGTCGTGAGGCGTGGGTCTGAGCTCCTGTGCGCTGTGGGTCCAAGCGGTCGTGGGCTGTGGGTCCGGGCTGTCGTGAGGCGTGGGCCTGAGCTCCTGTGCGCTGTGGGTCCAAGCGGTCGTGGGCTGTGGGTCCTCCTGGATGTGCACCTGTGAGCGTAGCTGTTGGGTTAACTGTTACTCCCACATTCACTTCTTTGAGGAGCTGCAGGACGGGTTTTGTGGTGGCTGCCCCGTGTCCTCCGCAGCACTCGTGGCCATGGGCTTTTCTCGTGGAGCTGGTGTGGGCGCCTCGGGTGGCTGTGATTGGCAGCTGAGCTGCGTGTCTCCATGAGTTTCTCCGCCATTGGTGGTTTTCCATGGTGGGCAGGGTTCCTGGCAGGGGGCCCCTTCTCCAGCCTCACTCACCTATGTTGTCCCCCAGCTTCCAGGAGGTGATGGGTCCTGGCAAGGGGTGTGGATGACCATCTCTGCCAGCCTCCACGGCTGCTGGTGCCGGGTCTTAGGGCCCCAGTGGGGCTGGTGCGGGGCCTGCAGGTCTAGAACAGGGCGAGCCAAGGGAGCGGAGTGCTCGGCGGCACCGCTGCCACTCCACGGGGTTTGAGGGCCCCCTGGTCCCATTCTCCCCTCGGAACCCTAGTGGGATCCCACAAGCCCAGAACTGTCCTGACCCCTCTGGCCCAGCCATGGGCTCCCCAGGCCTTTTGGGGCACAGTTTCCTTCAGGGCAGGGCCCCTCCCCCCGTCACAGAGGTACTGTGGCCCCCTGCACGGTCTCGGTCTCATGGGAAACACAGTTTCTGCCGCTTCAGCAGCTTCAGTCGCTGAGCACAGGCAGATGGGTCCGTCTTCCCACAGCCCAGCCCATTCCCACCGCAGACCCGGGGTCCCCCAGCTCCTCCAGGGATACAGGGAATGACCGCCTGTGAGTCAGAGTGTGATGTCCGATCAGGTGTCTGCCCACAGTGTCTGGGCTCCTGTAATCCATGAACCAGGGTTCCCATGGCCAGGTGGGAGCGGTGGAGCTGGGGGCTCTCAGCCCAGGGGTCTCCTGTGGCCCAGGGTCCCTACAGCTGGGTGGGAGCGGTGGTGCTGGAGGATGCTCAGCCCAGGGGTCTCCCCGTGGCCCAGGGTCCCTACAGCTGGGTGGGAGCGGTGGTGCTCGCGGGCTCTCATCTCAGGGGTCACCCCGGCAGGTACCTCATTGCCACTTCATTTTCTTCCTAAACGAAGACTTTCTTCTCCCAGGCCCTACGGCTTGTTCCTGCTGCTATGCCAAGGGGGCTGAGGCCCGGCCAGAACCTGGAGAGGAGGGCTCAGGCTCAGCTCTCCCTCCACCAGCCCCAGGTCAGGGGAGGCCGCAGAGCCTGCTGAACCCCCGGGCGTGGACAGAGGGAAGGAGCAAGGATGGGCCTCGCTTCAGCGGCAGGGGCTTCTCGGGGGCCTCAACCCGCAGAGGGGGGATGGGGAGAGCCCCCAGTGGGGCGCAGCAGGGTCCGAGGTACACTTGGTATGGGTGGGGTGCTAGGTGAAGGTCTGGGGATTCACGCCTGGTCTGAGGGGCCATGCTGGGACCAAAGGGGCTGTCCGGGCCTGTTTCTCTGCCTGTGGCTTAAGGGCCCAGGCTAGTGGGGGGCACCAGAAACAGCAGCTGGTCCTCGTGGAAAGGAACCCAGCTCTCTGCAGTCTGGGGAAACTGAGGCCCATGCCCACCTGGGCACTCTGCGCCCTCCCCGGTGTCCCAGAGGGGGCCGGCCCAGTGGCAGGGGACGAGGTGGGGGTACATGTTGACAGCGCCTGTGGCAGATCCGCCCCGTACAGTAATTCTCGCACTGCCGGTAATTGCCCTGACTTACTGGCCGGCATCATTTCCTGAAAGTCAGCCCCGGCCTTAGAGGAAGCAGGCGCCAGTGGCGGTGACTAAACCGACATGCAAATGCAGCCGGGCGGAGAGCCGCCTCCTCAGTCTGCCCCGGCCGGCCCAGTGCTGGGACCGCCGCGGTCATGAGGGAACCACTGCGGGGCGGCCCTTCCAGGGGGACCCCCGGCCCCCCGAGCGCCGGGACCATGTCCCAGCTGCAGTTCTGGCTGCAGTTCGAGGCTCTGAACAAGGTAAAACCCCCTTCCCAGGATGGGGGAGACCCTCGGGGGCAGGGGTCTGGGAGGTGGGACTCCCATCTAGGAGGGCCGGGCCACCTGCCAAGCAGTGGGAATCCCCTCCGGAGCCCAGACCCTAGCCCTCCCTGTCCGTCTCTTCTGGGTGAGAGGGAATCTGCCGGAAGTGTCCGAGGCAGAGATTTAGGACTTGGGGATGGGAGCGGCACTCCGGCACTCTGTGCTTAGGCTGGGGGACCCGGGTGGAGTGGGGGGGCAGGCTCAGCCGCACCTGGGCAGGGGCCCTCAGTGGCAGTGGCAGTAGCTCTTGGGAGGGCTGCTTCCCCTCCTTCTGCCTCCCAGATAGGGCCCCCCAGAGCCGTCGTTTTCCTCTAGAGAAGCCTCAGGTGGGGGGGTCTGGGTGTCTCGTGGGACCTACCTGGGGAGTGGGGGCTGGGTGGGCTCTGTGAGGGCTGGCTCTGGAGGCACAGGCAGAGAATCCCTGTGCCTCTGGGGTTCCCCGTGGGTCCCAGAGCATGGGGTAGGGGCAGCACATCGGGTCTGGAGTCAGTTCTGGAGTTGGCTTCCCAGGGGAGGGGGAGCCGTGTCAGCTGGAAGCGAGCAGTCAGATCCTGCCAGCTCCCCGCTCAGCCCGCCAGGGGCTCCTGAATTGCTTCAGAGACAAGAACCACAACAGGCAGCCCGGCCCTCCCTGGGGCCCCAGAACCAGGGGCTGATGGGGAGGGGTGCAAGTGTCACCCCCGAGGGGCTGGGTTCTCTGAAGAGGCACTAGGTCAGCTGAGCCGAGGCTGGAGGGTGGGTGGGGCATGTGGCCACGCCTGTCTGCCTCGGCCAGCCTGGAGGGGCCGCGGAGGGACACACAGGCATGTATGGGACTCGGGCTGTCTCTGAGGTCAGCTGGTGGCTGCTAGGAGTCAAGTCCAAATGTGGGCTCAGGATGGAGCCGAGGTGCGGATGGAGCTGATCTGGCTCCATTCAGCCTCCCACACGTGAGCAGGGCTCACCCCTGGGAGCCCTGTCTCCCCTGCCCCTAATTGCTGAGGGCTCCAGCCAGCACCTGCTAGAGAGGAAGCCATCAGGGGCTCATGTGCCTGGCTGGGTGGGCTGTGCCGGGAAGGAGTGGACAGGGAGGGGTGCAGGGCCCAGAATTCTCATTCTCAGGACCTGAGAGCTGCAAGCACCCCCTCCTTAGTAGACTTTCACTTGTATTTGTTTATGTTTGTGACAGGGACTTGCTCTGTCACCCAGCCTGGGGTGCAGTGGCACAATCTCGGCTCCCTGCAGCCTCCACCTACTGGGTTTGAGCAATCTTCCCACCTCAGCTTCCTGAGTAGCTGAGACTATAGGCACATGCTACCATGCCCAGTTAATTTTAAAATTTTTTGTAGAGATGGGGTCTTGCTGTGTTGCCCAGGCTGGTCTTAAACTCCTGGGTTCAAGCCATCCTCCCACCCTGACTCCTAAAACGATAGGATTACAGGCATGAGCCACTGGGCTTGGCTTTAATTTTTTTTTTTTTTTTTTGAGACAAGGTCTCAGTCTGTCTCCCAGGCTGGTGTGCAGTGGTGCAATTATAGCTCACTGTGGCCTTGACCACCTGGGCTCAGGTGATCCCCCTGCCTCAGCCTCCTGAATAGCAGATACGAGCCACCATGCGCGGCTTGACTTTAACTTTCCTTTCTTCTTTCTTTTTTTTTTTTTTTTTTGAGACAGAGTTTCGCTCTTGTCTCCCAGGCTGGAGCGCAATGGGGCGATCTCGGCTCACTGCAACCTCCGTCTCCCGGGTTCAGGCAATTCTCCTGCCTCAGCCTCCCAAGTAGCTGGGATTACAGGCACCTGCCACCACACTCAGCTAATTTTTGTATTTTTAGTAGAGACGGGGTTTCTTCATGTTGGCGAGGCTGGTCTTGAACTCCTGACCTCGGGTGATCCACCTGCCTCGGCCTCCCAAAATGCTGGGAATACAGGTGTGAGCCTCCGTGCCCAGCCGACTTTAACTTTTCAAACTGTTTTAGAATGAAGGAGAGGGCTGGGCGCGGTGGCTCACGCCTGTAATCCCAACACTTTGGGAGGCCGAGGCAGGTAGATCACAAGGTCAAGAGATCGAGACCATCCTGGTCAACATGGTGAAACCCCATCTCTACTAAAAATACAAAAAATTAGCTGGGCATGGTGGCGCGTGCCTGTAATCCCAGCTACTCAGCAGGCTGAGGCAGGAGAATTGCCTGAACCCAGGAGGCGGAGGTTGCGGTGAGCCGAGATCGCGCCATTGCACTCCAGCCTGGGTAATAAGAGCGAAACTCCGTCTCAAAAAAAAAAAAAAAAAAAGAGACCGGGCGCAGTGGCTCAAACCTGTAATCCCAGCACTTTGGGAGGCCGAGGTGGGTGGATCACGAGGTCAAAAGATCGAGACCATCCTGGTCAACATGGTGAAACCCCGTCTCTACTAAAAATACTAAAAATTAGCCGGGCATGGTGGCGTGTGCCTGTAATCCCAGCTACTCAGGAGGCTGAGGCAGGAGAATTGCCTGAACCCAGGAGGCGGAGGTTGCGGTGAGCCGAGATCGCGCCATTGCACTCCAGCCTGGGCAACAATTGCACTCCAGCCTGGGCAACAAGAGCAAAACTCCGTCTCAAAAAAAAAAAAAAGAAAAGAAAAAATAGAACAAAGGAGAAGCTGCCAGGACAGTGCAGAAAGTCCCGCGCCCCCTGCTCCTGGCTCCTTATGGTTCCCTCTCCCTGCTATGGCTGTCACGGCTAATGAACCAACATCCATACGCTACCGATAGCTACTGAGGCCCACACTTTGCTTGGATTTCCTCAGTTTCCCCCATGTCCTCTCCCGCCCAGGGCCCCACGTGGTGTTTGGGCATCTCCTCGGGCTCCTGTGGCCGAAGCGGTTTCTCAGAGGCCTGTGTTTCAGATGCACTGGGCGGTCTGGGGCTGGTCAGGTGGTGTGGACGTCCTGGAGTAATCGCTCAGGTGTTTTCCTCAGTTGGTCCGATGTTTCCTGAGACTGGGCAGGGGTTTTGGGGGGAAGACCATGGGCGGGAGGGCCCTGTGGTCCTGTCCTCTTGGGCCGAGGGTACCTGGCGAGGGTGTGGGGCAGGTGTCTCTGCCTGAGGTCCCTTTCCTCTTTCCACGCTGAGCTCCAGGGAGACTCGCTGTGTGGCCCACGCGTTTGGGTTGGGGGAGCGCTCCTCCTCTCTGCCAGTGCCCCCCACACCACCAAGGTCTGGGTGGCTCGGGGCCGATGGCAGCTCACCTTTGGTCCTGGCTGCAGCCTTGGCCAGCCCCGGGGTCCCGGCCCTGCCCAGGAAATTCTTCCTCGGAGGGTCCAGGCCACAGGTCAGTGTGACCAGGCCCTCCGCAGCCTGGGCGGGCAGTGTCAGGAGGGCTCAGTGTGGGGAGCTGCCCCCCACCTCTGCCCATTGGGGCCTCCAGAGGCTCTGGGAGGTGGGCTACGCCTGCCATGCCTGGGGTATGGGGGCCGCACCCTCAGTGGCTCTGGGCCTGAGGTGGGCAGCACAGACACCCCATCCCAGAGGTGCTGTGGGGTCTCTGGCTGGGGCCAGGTTCCCAAATGTCCGTAGTGATCAGTGACTGGGTGCTTGGATCTGACAGGGTGGGCAGAAGCAAGCAGGAAGGTGAGGAGGACACAGCCCATAGGCGCCAGGGAGGGGCAGCGCCCCTTCCACATGCCCGATGCTTTTTTTCTTCTTTTTCTTTTGCCTTAGCCATGCATGAGCATGATTTTTTTTTTTTTTTTTTTTTTTTTTTTTTTTTTTTGAGACAGAGTCATGCTCTGTCACCCAGGCTGGAGTGCTATGGCTTGATCTTGGCTCACTGCAACCTCCGCCTCCTGGTTCAAGCAATTCTCCTGCCTCAGCCTCTCAAGTAGCTGGAATTACAGGCATGTACCACCACGCCCAGCTAATTTTTGCATTTTTAGTATAGACGGGGATTCACCGTGTTGCTCAGGCTGGTCTCCAACTCCTGACCTTAGGTGATCTGCCTGCCTTGGTTTCCTGAAGTGCTGGGATTACAGGCGTTAGCCACCGCGCCTATTTATTTATTTATTTATTTGAGACAGGGTCTTGCTCTGTCACCCAGGCTGGCGTGTAGTTGTGCAGTAACAGGTCACTACAGCCTTGACCTCTCAGGGCTCAGGTCCTCCCACCTCAGCCTCTTGAGTAGCTGGGCTGCTAGGCACGCACCACCACACTCAGCTAATTTTTTTTTTTCTAGTCTGCCTTAGTAGCGTGAAAACGGGTAATTTTTATATTTTTAGTAGAAACGGTGTTTTGCCATATTGTCCAGGCTGGTCTTGAACTCCTGGGCTCAAGCGATCCTCTGTCTTGGCCTCCGAGTGCTGGGATTACAGGCATGAGACGTGATGCCACCTGGCGTTTGAAAACCTTGACTTAGAAATGATGTACAGGCAGCCGGGCGCGGTGGCTCACGCCTGTAATCCCAGCACTTTGGGAGGCCGAGGCGGGTGGATCACAAGGTCAAGAGATCGAGACCATCCTGGTCAACATGGTGAAACCCCGTCTCTACTAAAAATACAAAAAATCAGCTGGGCATGGTGGCGTGTGCCTGTAATCCCAGCTACTCAGGAGGCTGAGGCAGGAGAATTGCTTGCACCCAGGAGGTGGAGGTTGTGGTGAGCCGAGATCGCGCCATTGCACTCCAGCCTGGGCAATAAGAGCGAAACTCCGTCTCAAAAAAAAAAAGAGAAATGATGTACAAATGCCAGGCATGCTGCCTCACACCCGTAATCCCGGCATTCGGGGAGGCCAAGGCAGGTGGATCACGAGGTGAGGAGTTGGAGACTGGCCTGGCCAACATGGTGAAACCCTGTCTCTACTAAAAATACAAAATGTTAGCCGGGTGTGGTGACACATGCCTGTAGTCCCAGATACTTGGGAGGCTGAGGCAGGAGAATCACTTGAACCTGGGAGGCGGAGGCTGCAGTGAGCTGCAGCATCACTGCCCTCCAGCCTGAGTGGCAGAGCAAGACTCTATTTCCAAAGAAAAAAAAAAAAAAAAAAGAAATGGACCACACAGTGTATCTGGCGTCCCTTAGTGAGTGTGACGTCCTAGGGGTTCATCCATGCTGTGGCCGGAGACAGAGCCTCTCTCCTTTCACGGCTGCGTCGTGTTCCAGCGTGTGGAGGGTATGGTGTGTCCCATGAGTGTGTGGGGGCTGCGGTGTCTCCCGCCCCGTCACCGGCCGCGCCCTCTCCCCCAGGACTCCCCCTGTTTTGAGGACTTCTCCAACATCTCCATCTTCTCCTCATCTGTGGACTCCCTGTCGGACATCGCGGACATGCCCGAGTTCCTGCCGGCCGACAGCCTCACCCAGGTGTCCACCATCTGGGACGAGAACCCTGCCTCCTCCACCCACGATAAGGTCAGTGCCCCCGGGACCCACAGGGTCCGGCGGTCTCAGCCTCTCCCACTCTTCGTGCCAATGGCTGTGCCATCACCGTCAGCGCCGTCCGAGGGTGTGGAGGAGGTGGTGAAGTGAGGCTCCTCTCGTGCCCTGACTATGAGGAGGCAGTGTCCAGGATGTCTGTGCCTGCCACACCCGGGTGCTCCTGGCAAGGAGTGGGGGGACCAGGATGCTGCCCAGTGCCCTGCATTGCCCAGCACAGCTCCACCCGAGAGGGGCCAGGGAGGGCCCCCGGAGAGGCAGTGCCCAGCGGGCCCAGGCCATGTGGCTGTCCAGGCAGAAAAATAGCACCTGTCGTGGCTGCCAGCCCCATGGGGCCAGGGTCAGCAGTGGCCATGTCCTCGGCTAGGTGGGAGCTGAGAGGGCGAGGTTGGCGGAATCCTGTCCCGGGGTGGCGGGGAGGTGGACATCATCCTTGGGGGCTGAGGGGCTGGGCTTTGCCTCGGAGAAGCTCCTCCTGAGGACCTGGGCGGGCCAGGCCTAGAGGAGGGTCGTAGGGGAGCAGGGCCCATGCCCAGCACCGCACCGTGGAGGTGTGAGGTGTGAGGGAGGCAGGCCGGGAGCCAGGCCTGGGGAGCCCCTTCCCCCATCCAGGGCTGTTCAGGAGAGAAGCTTCTAGACTTTGGGAGTGGACGTTGGACATGTGTCTGGGCTGAATGCCTTCTGGTGAGGGCCCACACCAGCCTCCCCATGCTCCCTGCATGGTGGTGGGCTCACACCCACAGGCCGCTCCCCCGGGCCCTCAGGAAGGGTACGACTCCACCAGCAGAACTCACAGGCCTGGGGACATGGGCAGGAAGCCTCAGAGCACCCTGCAGCCACGGTGGGCAGCTCAGGCATGACTCCTCCGGCACAGAGGCCCAGCGGGCATTTCACCCAGCCCGAGGCCCATGCCCTCCCGGCTGGCTCACAGCTCTAAGCAGGGCATGAGGAAAGAGGCCAGGGCCCAGCTGGCGTGCTGCAGATGGCTCAAGGGCATCTGAAACCCGGTGCCCCACCAGCCCCACCGGGAATGGTGACTCAGCCTTCCAGGAATCTGCGTGGCGTTTGTTTGTGTTTTGTTAATTTTAAAAAGGAGAAGGCAACTGAGTATAGGTTTCTAATCTTCCTGTGCCAAGCTTCTACTGTCTTCAAAACTTTCAGTAGTGTTTCTAATCTTCCTGTGCCACGGTCTCACTTTCTTTTAAAACCTTCAGGCCGGGCTCGGTGGCTCACGCCTGTAATCCCAGCACCTTGGGAGGCCGAGGCAGGTGGATCACGAGGTCAAGAGATCGAGACCATCCTGGTCAACATGGTGAAACCCCGTCTCTACTAAAAATACAAAAATTAGCTGGGCACGGTGGCACGTGCCTGTAATCCCAGCTACTCGGGAGGCTGAGGCAGGAGAATTGCCTGAACCCGGGAGGCAGAGGTTGCGGTGAGCCGAGATCGTGCCATTGCACTCCAGCCTGGGCAACAAGAGTGAAACTCTGTCTTAAAAAAAAAAAAAAAAAAAAAAATTCATGTTCAGATTTTTTATGGCTCATGTTACCGTTAGGATTTTTGCTTTTCTGAGTGGGTATTTTCCAGAATCACACAGACCTTAGTTTGGACCCTGCCGTCCCCTAGTCATGCATCCCCAGGTCTACCCTGCCTCACTGTTGGGGTCGGTCTGGACAGTGGGCATGACAGGCCACACCACCCCTGACCCGCCCATTCACAGGCTTGACACGCCCAGTCAGTTTGGAAGCCTCGGGGGGCACACCTGGCTGCTTATACCTGGGCTCAGCTCCCCGAGGCCAGTGCTCCCCACCTTGGTGCAGCGGTGTGAGGCTCTGGGCAGTCCTTCTCCCCAGAGTGAGGCCCCAGTGGGAAGGGTCCTCTGGTGGCTGTGTGGCGGGCATCCTGGCTCCATCCTTCACAGAAGAGCCGCTGCCTTTGAGAGGCCTCAGGGACTGCACACACGGGAGCCCTTGGGGAGTGTGTTACTAACCTGGGCTACCCAGCGTGTGCTGGGAGCCAGTAGGTGAGGGACAAGGTCCAGGGACACCCGCCCTGTCTGCCTCTGTCTCCTCTTCCCCCTCCAGACCCCCAAGTGCCTCGTGCTCTGCTTGGATCTGGCACACAGTGGGTCAGTCCTGTCAGACCCCCATCCACAGCCTTCCTGCCAGGTCCCTCGGGACCAAGTCTGTTGTCCATCAGACCTGGCCGGGCACCCTCCTCCAGGCCACTCCAGGCACCCCAGGCATCAGTGGGAAGGCTGCCAGGTGCTGGCCAGGAGGGGCGAGAGCCTCAGGCCCCAGGGAGGTGCCCACTGGGGAGGCTTGGGAGGCACCAGGGTCACCCTGAGAACAGCAGGAGTGCAGGGCCCAGGGAGTGAGGATGGGGAGTGAACAGGAGGCATTGGGAGCCTCCCTCTGGTGGCCGGGCCTGGAAGACCATCAGCTGTGGCCTGCCGTGACCGACCCAGGCTGACCTCCTGCTCCCCCTCCAGCTGTTCCCGCTCAGCAGGCCATTCCCAGCCTTCGAGGACTTTCTGCCCTCCCACAGCACCCCACTTCTTGTCAGCTACCAGGTGAGCTGGGCCCAGCTGGGCTCCCTCCCCTGCCCTCCCATAGGACCTAAGGAGAGAGCTCAGCACAGGCACCTCCAGCGTGAGGGGCCCTAGGCCAGCCTAGAAGCTGGGAGTGCCCATTTTAGGGAGAGACGGAGGTCATTGGAGACCCTGAACCTGTGGGGTGGGGGCATCAGGGGCGCTGACCCTTCCTCTTCACCCCTGCCCACCTCCCCACCCCCCGCCCTGGGCAGGGCCTCACCACAGTGCCTTTTTCCGGCCCTGGGGGCACTAAGGCGCCGGAGCACACCTTACTGCAGAGGCAGACAGAGCCATCTCCCACCCCTGAGCCACTCAGCTGCCCGTGGTCAGCCTGGCCCCTGCCCCTGGGGGAGGCCAGTGTCCATGGCTGGTCAGGCCTACAGTCTGCACTGAGCTCCTGCCATACACACAGGAGCAGACTGGGCATAGCCAGCCAGAGGAGGAGGACGAGGCTGAGGAGGAGGAGGCGGAGGAGCTGGGGCACACGGAGACCTATGCCGACTACGTGCCATCCAAGTGTGAGTGGCCCAAGCCGCACCCGCCCGAGACGGGTCCAAACCCATCCATGGGACCGAGACCCCGCAGGGGACCACTGCCCGCACAGCCCACAGGGGGAATTTGAAACTTCCGGAAAGGCCAGAGAGAGCCCTGGGGACAGGTTCTACAGTCCGGGCTTGTAACGGTTTCCAGAGTGCGGAGGTGAAAGGAACGTCAGAGGCACTGGGAAGATTTTTATGCATTTGTCCTTTCCTCGAGCCGCTGGCTGTGTCCCCAACCAACCCAGCAGGCTGTGGCCACGCCCCCAGACTGCCCGTCCAGCTCTGGCCACGTCCCAGACTGCCCATCCAGCTCTGACCACGCCCCAGGCCCGCCCAGCCACCTCTGGCCTTGCCCCAGGCTGCCAAGCCAGCCCTGGCCACGCCCCCAGGCCCGTCCAGCCAACTCTGGCCACGCCTGCAGGCCCGCCCAGCCAGCTCTGGTCACGCCCCAGGCCCACCCAGCTGGCCATAACCGGCCCTGACCCCGCCCCTTAGCCACACCCTTTACCTCGCCCTGGTCCCTGCCCCTCCAGCCAAGATCGGGAAGCAGCACCCAGACCGCGTGGTGGAGACCAGCACACTGTCCAGCGTCCCGCCCCCAGACATCACCTACACCCTGGCCCTGCCCTCCGACAGTGGGGCCCTGTCTGCCCTGCAGCTAGAGGCCATCACCTACGCCTGCCAGGTGACCACGTGTCCCCACCCCAGCCCAACCCAGCCCTCCTCAACGAGGCCCCTTGGGAGGGGCCGGGCCAGCACCCCCAGGCTCTAACATCTGCCCTCTGGCCACAGCAACACGAGGTCCTGCTCCCCAGCAGGCAGCGCGCGGGCTTTCTCATCGGTGATGGGGCCGGCGTGGGCAAGGGCCGGACGGTGGCCGGAATCATCCTAGAGAATCACCTGCGGGGCCGGAAGAAGGCACTGTGGTGAGGCCCTGCCCAGGGTGGGGGGCTGGGCAGGGGTGAAGAGGAGGGGTCAGCGCCCCTGATGCCCCCACCCCTCAGGTTCAGCGTCTCCAATGACCTCAAGTACGACGCAGAGCGTGACCTGCGGGACATCGAGGCCCCGGGCATCGCAGTGCACGCGCTCAGCAAGGTAAGGACTGTGCTTGGTAAAGCAGGGGTCGAGGTGGGGACCGTGCCCTGCCAAGTGGGGACTGCTCAGCTGGGCAGGCTGGCAGCCGGGGCAGGCTCTGCCCAGCTCCCCCTCAGATAGGGAGACCCAGGCCCGGAGCCCAGTGAGCTGGGCCCCTATCCCACACCCACCCCGTGCGTCCCCAGATCAAGTACGGCGACACCACTACCTCAGAGGGCGTCCTCTTCGCCACGTACTCCGCCCTGATCGGGGAGAGCCAGGCCGGTGGCCAGCACCGCACACGCCTCCGACAGATCCTGGACTGGTGTGGGGAGGCCTTCGAGGGCGTCGTATCCTGCTGGGGCCAGTCAGGGGAAGGGAGGGCAGGATAGGGGGTGGGAGGGGAGGGCAGAAGCGGGGTGGGAGAGGAAGATGGGATGGGGTGGGAGGGGAGGATGGAGGAGTGGGAAGGGACAGGTGGGGGTCGGGAGGGGAGGGCAGGAGGGGGGTGGGAGAGGAAGATGGGATGGAGTGGGAGGGACGAGGTGGAGCTGGGGAAGGGCTGGAGGCCACCGGAGTTCACCACCCTGGATGTGGCCACCCGCCCCCAACAGGGTTTAGGCCTCCCAGTGGAAGACTGTTTGGTCTGGGAGGCCGGCCCTGTGGGCCCCACACAAGTGACCGTCGTCATTCACCACATGGGTCTGGCTTTGTTTTTTGGCTCTAGCGAGTAGATGCGGTTGTGGTGTTTGCCACGATGCCTTGGGCAGAGGGTGACACCATGCTGCTTCCCAAGGCAGGGAGGGGCCAACCAGCTGAGAGTGTGGGACACAGTTCTCCCCCAGCATCCCAGGGCTCCCGTTGGCAGGCCACAGCTGGGAGGGGCTCCCCCACAGGAGACCCAGGACAGTTGGCACTAAAGGCATGGCAGGGCACCCGTTGGCCAGGCCCAGCCCTGGGGCTCAGCCCTGCAGGGAGCAGCGTGGGTGTTGGGAGCACAGGCCCCCGGGGTCTCCCACTGTGGTCAGCAAGCCGAAGATCAGAGGTTGCTATTATTGTTATTTTTTGCCTTTTGCCTTATTCTGTCTTAGAACTTTTAAACAAGGCTGGGCATGGTGGCACACACCTGTGATCCCACCTACCCAGGAGGCTGAGGCGGGATCCCTTAAGCCCTGAAGGTCAAGGCTGCGGTGAGCTGATTACACCACTGCACTCCAGCCAGAGCCAGACCCTGTCTCAAAAGTGAAATAAAAGCAAAAATTTAACCTAAATACCCAAAAACTTAAAAACCCCACAACAACTTAGATAAGTATGTCATCTGTCCTCCAAAGCTGTGGAGGTACTGAAAGGTGCAGGAAAGCCTGAGTGGACGCCCCTCCCGAGGTGCTCCAGGCCCTTCCCTGAAGGTGCTCCAGGCCGGCTCCCGCAGGTGCTCCAGGCCGGCTCCCCCAGGTGCTCCAGGCCGGCTCCCAGAGATGCTCTAGGCCCCTCCCCAGGTGCTCCAGGCCCTTCCCCAGGTGCTCCAGGCCCCTCTCAGAGGTGCTCCCGGCCGGCTCCCTGTGCCTCCCGCCCTGAGCTAGCTCCTTCTCCCCATCATGTCGCTCTTGGAGCTCGAGTCTTGTTCTTCCAGCCAACAGCTCCCATAAGGTGACGCCCTCAGTCTCCCCTCGCACAGAGGAGCAGCAGGTGGGGAGGCCCCAGGGGCGTGTCTTAGTAGCACTGTACTGGTGCCTCTGGAGGCTACATCTGTGTCCTGTCTTGAGTGCTGGGTCGTGCAGTCTGCCAACAGCTGGGCCTGGGGCGTCTCCCACTGGTGCTCTCGGGGATGGAGCCCAGGCAGCCAGGCCCTCTCGGCCAGGACGGAGCCCAGGGTGGGGCCTGTCCAGCCCGGGAGCGACTGAGCAGTGCTGTTGCCCGAGAGGCCGCCCAGGCGTACGGCTCCCGCCCGCAGGCTCTGCTGTTCCTTTCCCCGTCTTACGGGTGTGCGTGGTCTCGGGCGCCACTGTGTTATCGGTGGCCCGGGGTCACCTGCCTGTTGCTGTGGCTCAGTCTCCAGGGGCCACTTTCCAGAGTGGGGTGATGGCCCCAAGTCGTGCGGAACGCAGATAAGGAAGGGATGTTGGCCTGCAACGTCCGCTCCCTGCACAGGACATGGCCGTGGCTTTGCTGTTCAGTCAACGCCGAGACAGAACGTTTAGACTGGCCGGAAACAGTGGGCGGCTGCTGGCATCTTCAGCACCCAGCTGGCAGCTGTATAACAATCCACAGAATAGCGATAACCCTGAGATCACCCCTTGCTGAGCTGTGGCGTGGTGGCAGGGCCGGCCGTTCAGTCTGTGTTCTCCCCGGTTTCCCTCCTCAGCCTTGACATATGACTGCTTTCTGCAAAACATTAAGAACATGGCCAGTCATGGTGGCTCATGCTTGTAATCCCAGCACTTTGGGAGGCCAAGGTGGTCAGATTCTGAGGTCAGGAGTTTGAGACCAGCCTGGCCAACACAGTGAGACCCTCTCTCTACTAAAAATACAAGAATGAGCTGGGCGTGGTGGTGGGTACCTGTAGTCCCAGCTACTCTGGAGGCTGAGGCAGAATAATCGCTTGAACCTAAGAAGCAGAGGTTGCCAGACTCCGTCTCAAAAAAAAAAAAATTTAAGAACATTTTATTTCCTCCAGTTTTTTTGTTTGTTTGTTTGAGACGGGGTGTCACTGTCCCCCAGGCTGGAGTCCGTGGTCCAGCCATAGCTCCCTGCACTTCCACCCTCTGAGCTCGGTGACTTCTCCTGCCTCAGCCTCTGAGCAGCTGGGACGACAGCTCACCACACCCACCTAATTATTTGTATTTATTTTGTAGTGACAGGGTTTTGCCATGTTACCCACACTGCACTCATGGGCCCAAGCAGTCGTCCCTCCATGGCCTTCCAAAGTGCTGAGATTACAGATATGAGCCACTGCGCCTGACCTTTTTTTTTTTTTTTTTTTTTGAGACCGAGTTTTGCTCTTGTTACCCAGGCTGGAGTGCAATGGCGCGATCTCAGCTCACCACAACCTCCACCTCCTGGGTTCAGGCAATTCTCCCGCCTCAGCCTCCTGAGTAGCTGGGATTACAGGCACGCGCCACCATGCCAAGCTAATTTTTTGTATTTTTAGTAGGGGCGGGGTTTCACCATGTTGACCAGGATGGTCTTATCTCCTGACCTCATGATCCACCCACCTTGGCCTCCCAAAGTGCTGGGATTACAGGCTTGAGCCACCACGCTGGGCCCCCAACCTTCTAATAGTTTATATAGTTGTGTAGTTTTTTTTCTAAGCAGGCAACACTTTATTTCATAAAATAAGTGTTCCCCAAAACCATGTTTTAGGGCCGGGCGCGGTGGCTCAAGCCTGTAATCCCAGCACTTTGGGAGGCCGAGGTGGGTGGATCACGAGGTCGAGAGATCGAGACCAACCTGGTCAACATGGTGAAACCCCGTCTCTACTAAAAATACAAAAAATTAGCTGGGCATGGTGGCGCGTGCCTGTAATCCCAGCTACTCAGGAGGCTGAGGCAGGAGAATTGCCTGAACCCAGGAGGCGGAGGTTGCGGTGAGCCGAGATCGCGCCATTGCACTCCAGCCTGGGCAACAAGAGCGAAACTCCATCTCAAAAAAAAAAAAAAAAAAACCATGTTTTAGCATGGGCCACCACAGATTCTGTTGTAGAATAAGAATTAAAACAGAGGCTGAGCGTGGTGGTTCACATCTGTAATCCCAGCACTTTGGGAGGCTGAGGAGGGCATATCACAAAGTCAGATCAAGACCATCTTGGCCAATACGTTAAAACCCTGTTTCTACTAAAAATTAAAAAATTAGCCAGGTGCAATAGCTCACAGCTATAATCCTAGCACTTTGGGAGGCCAAGGCAGGCAATCACCTGAGGTCAGGAGTTTGAGACCAGCCTGACCAACATGGTGAAACCCTGTCTCTTACTAAAAATACAAAAATTAACCAGGTATGGTGGCGGACGCCTGTAATCCCAGCTACTCAGGAGGCTGAAACAAGAGAATTGCTTGAACCTGAGAGGTGGAGGTTGCAGTGAGCTGAGATTGCCCCACTGCACTCCATCCTGGGTGACAGAACATGACTTCATATCAAAAAATACACACACACACACACACACACACACACACACACACACAGAGAGAGAGAGTAGCCAGGCTTGCTGGCATGTGCTTGTAATCCCAGCTACTTGAGAGGCTGAGGCAGAAGAATTGCTTGATCCAGAGAGACGGAGGTGGCAGTGAGCTGAGATGGCACCGCTGTGCTGCAGCCTCACAACAGAGCCAGGCACAGTGGCTCATGCCTGTAATCCCAGCACTTTGGGAGGCTCAGCCGGTCAGATCACCTGAGGTCAGGAGTTCAAGACCAGCCTGGCCAACATGGTGAAATCCCATCTGTCCTAAAAATAGAAAAATTAGCTGGCCATGGTGTTGCACGCCTGTAGTCCCAGCTACTCGGGAGGCTGAAGCACGAGAATCACTTGAACCCGTGAGGCAGAGATTGCAGTGAGCTGAGATTGCACCACTGCACTCCAGCCTGGGTGACAGAGCAAGACCCCTCTCCAAAAATAGTTTCCAGGCACTCTTCTCTGGCGGCTCCATCCTGTGCCATCATTGCAGGCAGCCCACCCTTCCCTTCTAGAGGCCTGATCCTCGGTGCACGGTGTTTAGAGTCTTGTAGGAGCCATCCCAGGCCACACTGATCTAGTGGCCATGTGGGGGGCCACCTGCCCGACCCCTGTGGTCGCCAGCTGCCACTCTGAATGGGGCATCACTTGTGGAGTCCTCAGCTGCACGGGCGTCGACACCCCCACCTGGAAGGTGGGGTCTCGGGTGGTCAGGACCAGGGCTCCTGGGGTGGCCCCATCCTTCGGAAAGTCCTTAACCCACGCGTGCCCCAGATCGTGTTCGACGAGTGTCACAAAGCCAAGAACGCCGGTTCCACCAAGATGGGCAAGGCCGTGCTGGACCTGCAGAACAAGCTGCCCCTGGCACGAGTGGTCTACGCCAGTGCCACAGGTGGGTGGCGCGGGTCCCACATACCCACGCGCTGGCCGCGTCCACCTGGCTGTCCCCGGGCAGGGTATCCGGTGCACCTCTACGCCTGTCCCAAGGCCACTCTAGCGCTCCCCAGGCCCATAGTTCCAACCGCGAGGGGCCCCTCCTCGGCACTCCCAACTTAGTAGACCCCTGACCGGGCCCCCAGGGCCCTCCTGGGCAGCGGGGAGGGGGCTGACTCATGGCAGCTTACCCCCCACAGGTGCCTCTGAGCCTCGGAACATGATCTACATGAGCCGCCTGGGGATCTGGGGCGAGGGCACACCCTTCCGGAACTTTGAGGAGTTCCTGCAGGCTGTGGAGAAGAGGTGAGCCCCCTTCCCGCCCACGTGGAGAGGGTGGCGGGGGGTGGGAGGAGGCCTCAAGCCCATCAGCCCCAAGCCTGGCACTGCTGTGTGTGCGTCTCCGGCACCAGTGGTGCTAAACGCGGCCCCCTAGTTTCTCTGCCTTGGATTTCCCGGCACTCCCAGGGAAGCCAGCCCCTCAGCAGCCCCTCCTGCCCTGTCCCCGCCAGGCCCGGCCGCCAGCCGTCTCCTCTGTGGCTGCCAGGGCTCTGGACCCGCTGACCCTATCCTCTCTGCGCCTGGCTCTGCCTCGCGCTCCGGGGTGGCTCCATCCCCGTGGGCTCTGGCCGTCTCACGGGGCCCATGTCCGTCGGCAGGGGCGTCGGCGCCATGGAGATCGTGGCCATGGACATGAAGGTCAGTGGCATGTACATCGCACGCCAGCTCAGCTTCTCTGGCGTCACCTTCCGCATCGAGGAGATCCCGCTGACCCCAGCCTTCCAGCGTGTCTACAACCGTGCTGCCCTGCTGGTGAGCCTGGGCGCCCGACCCGGGGGCCCCTGTGCGTCTCCCTGCTGAAATTGCGCTCATGCCACAGGCTTCATCAGGTGATGGCCCGCCGTGTCCTGTCACAGGGATTTTTATTTGTTTTTTGAGACAGCGTCTTGCTCTGTTTCCCAGGCTGGACTGCAGTGGCATGATCTCAGCTCACTGCAGCCTCTGGTTCCTGGGTTCAAGCCATTCTCCTGCCTCAGCTTCTCAAGTAGCTGGGACTACGGTGCCAGCCACCACCCCCGGCTAATTTTTTGTATTTTTTTTTAGTAGAGAACAGTGATTCACCATGTTGGCCAGGCTGGTCTCCAGCTCCTAACCTCAAGTGATCTGCCCGCCTCAGCTTCCCAAAGTGCTGGGATTACAGGCATGAGCCACCGCGCCCTGGTTTTTTTTTTTTGGAGGTTTGCTGGTTTCTTTAGGTCACAGAACCAGCATCTCCCGTAACCCCCAGGGCAGGTTGCCGTCTAGGGTGTGGAACAGAATCCCAGCCACCCTAACCCAGCCCACCCACTCCATGCTGGGACCACCCCCAACCTGACAACCACAGCTGTCCGCAGACCCAGACATGGCCCAGTGTCCCCTGGGCAGGATCACACCTGGGTGAGACCCTGGTTGAAAGCAAGGATGGTGTGGCCTCAAGCAAGGGGGTTCTTCAGAGGAGCTGTGCCTTTTGGCCTTGGGCACTGGTTCCCAGCCGTTTTCAGCACAGCTGCCCCCCAACTGGTGTTTTGGTTTTTTGGGTTTTTACCATATAACTAGAGGCCGTGCCCAGTGGCGTGATCTCGGCTCACTGCAACCTCCGCCTCCTGGGTTCAGGCAATTCTCCTGCCTCAGCCTCCCGAGTAGCTGGGACTACAGGCACACGCCACCATGCCCAGCTAATTTTTGTATTTTTTAGTAGAGACGGGGTTTCACCATGTTGACCAGGATGGTCTTGATCCACCTGCCTCGGCCTCCCAAAGTGCTGGGATTACAGGCATGAGCCACTGCGCCCGAGGCCATGCCTCTTACAGGTCTCACCCCCAGCGCCCCGTCCTTCCCTAAATTCCACCAGGCGAGGGATGCTTTGGCCAGAGCTGGCGGCAGGTGGGCCGGGGCCCCGGGCAGGGAGCCGGGAGCTGCAGCTCAGGGGCACCACGTCACCTATCATTGCAGTGGGCCGAGGCCCTGAACGTGTTCCAGCAGGCCGCTGACTGGATCGGCCTGGAGTCGCGCAAGTCCCTCTGGGGCCAGTTCTGGTCGGCGCACCAGCGCTTCTTCAAGTACCTGTGCATTGCGGCCAAGGTGCGGCGGCTGGTGGAGCTGGCCCGCGAGGAGCTGGCCCGAGACAAGGTGGGCAGCTCGGAGGGCGGCTGGGCCCGCAGCGATGGCGGGCCGCCGTTCTTCTGGGCCCTTCCCAGCCCCTCCCCAGACGTCGGCAGGGTCTGCACCCTGGTGGGCAGGAGACGCCTGGTGCCCATCTTGCATCTAAGCCACCCAGGGTGTCGGAACACCGGAGTGCAGGCAGTGACCACGCCGTGGGCGGCTCACTGTCCCGAGACCGGAAGCCGGCAGACCCCACCCGGCCGTGTGTCCTGTGGGTGGGCCCGGGCTCCTCCTGGGGAGGCACTGGAGCGGAGTGAGGGCTGTGGCTGCCAACGAGGGCCTGGCACGGGCAGGTTCCAGCCCCATGGAGGCCCTGCGGCAGGGCTGGCGGCTCACAGTCCTCTACCGTCCCCCGCAGTGCGTGGTCATCGGGCTGCAGTCCACGGGCGAGGCGCGCACGCGGGAGGTGCTGGGGGAGAACGACGGGCACCTCAACTGCTTCGTCTCGGCCGCCGAGTACGTGTCGCGGTGGGAACGGGACCTTCCTGGGCTCCTGGCCACCCCTCTCTGCAGCCACCTGCGGCCTGACCCTGCCCCTTGGCCCCAGCAGCAGGAGGTGCCGGGTGGGCTTTGCTGGGACTGGAGCCTTGGCCGCAGAGGCCTTCAGCTCTGCTTCGGGTCTAAGGCAGAGGCCTCGAGGTAGACTCCAGGCGTGGTGGGCCTGAAGGGTTCGGCAGGTGGTCCCCGGGGCCTCAGAAGGAGGCTTTCTGTATCCATGCCGTTTTAACTGGGATGCTGTAGATTTTAGGGGCTGGCAGCTCCCTGAAGCCCCAGCCTCTCCCCTGGTGGTTGAGAATGCCCCAGGAGGGTCATAGCAGCCCGCCCCCGCCAAGCTCTCCACATTGCCTGGGAGTCAGAGCTCCCCAATGCCTGGTATCCCTTTGCAGGGAACCCCCAGTTAGCCCCCCCCCACCCCCATCCTGGGAGCCATGATAGATCTGGCCACATTCCTCAGGGTGTGGGAGGCTTGGTGGGCTGAGGAGGCCAAAGGAGAGCTCACAGGCAGCCCCCTGCCCTCCCCAGCTCACTCCCAGCTGGAGACCCTCTGCCCAGGCCCAGCCCTGTCCTGAGCCAGGCTGTGTCCGGCAACCCCCCCAGACCCCGCTTCTCATGTGAGAATAAACTCCGCGTCTCACTTCCAGAGGCGTGTTCCTGTCACTAATTCAGAAGCACTTTCCGTCCACCAAGAGGAAGCGGGACAGAGGAGCAGGGAGCAAGCGGAAACGTAAGCCCCATCCCCGCGACCCCACCCGGTGTGTGCAGGGCCCACCCGTGCCGGGCAGGCTCAGGGCCCCACGGCCAGTGGTGCGTCTTGCATGGACCCTGCCATGGTGCACTCAGGGAAGAGGAGGCAGCGGGCAGCCTGTGGGACACAGACACACAGACGCAGGGTGCTGAGCGAGACCCCGGGGGACACAGACGCAGGGTGCTGAGCGAGACCGGGGGGACACAGACACACAGACGCAGCGTGCTGAGTGAGACCCGGGCAACACAGACGCAGGGTGCCGAGTGACACCCGGACGACACAGACACACAGACGCGGGGTGCTGAGCGAGACCCTGGGGGGCACAGACGCAGGGTGCTAAGCGAGACCCAGTGGGACACAGATGTAGGGGGCTGAGCCTCACCCAAGGGGTGGCAGCCTCCAGAACTCACTGTCCCCGTGAGCCAGGGTAGGGCCCAGAAACCTCTCCTCCATAATCAGCCCTGGGGCTGCAGGTGGTGAGTCTCAGAGAGGCTGGGTAGCTCACCCAAGGCCAGCCACACAGCCATACCTAAGGGGCCAATCCGGGACCAGCTGGGGCCACAGAGGTCCAGCCCTGTTACCTGCTACACCCCCTCTCACCTTCTGTGTTCAGGGTCTCCAGGGCCTCTTGGGGAGCCCATTGGTAACCTCCCTCCAGGCTGCTGTCACGGGGAAGCCCACAGCTGCCTGTTGAGGTGTGGTGTGCAGCCTCCCCAGGTACCCCCATATCCACCACCCTGGCCAGGTCTGAAAGGACATGGGACGTAGCTTTATTTATTTTATTTATTTATTTATTTTGAGACGGAGTTTCACTCTTGTTACCCAGGCTGGAGTGCAATGGCGCGATCTCGGTTCACCGCAACCTCCGCCTCCAGGGTTCAGGCAATTCTCCTGCCTCAGCCTCCTGAGTAGCTGGGATTACAGGCACATGCCACCATGCCCAGCTAATTTTTTGTATTTTTAGTAGAGACGGGGTTTCACCATGTTGACCAGGATGGTCTCGATCTCTTGACCTCGTGATCCACCCGCCTCGGCCTCCCAAAGTGCTGGGATTACAGGTGTGAGCCACCGTGCCCGGCTGACATAGGTTTATTAATATTGCTCCCTTGGCCAGGCGCGGTGGCTCACACCTGTAATCCCAGCAATTTGGGAGGCCGAAGCGGGTGGATCACCTGAGATCAGGAGTTCAAGACCAGCCTGGCCAACATGGTGAAACTCCATCTCTACTAAAAATATAAAAACTAGCTGCAGACGGTGGAGCAGACCTGTAATCCTACCTACTTGGGAGGCTGTGGCAGGGGCATCGCTTGAACATGGGAGGTGGAGGTCACAGGGCGCCAAGATCATGCCATCCCAGCTTGGGTGACAGAGTCTGTCTCAAAAAAATAATAAAAATAGGCCAGGCACGGTAGCTTACACCTGTAATCCCAGCACTTTGGGAAGCTGAGGTGGGCAGATCATGAGGTCAGGGGTTTGAGGCTAACCTGGCCAGTGCGGTGAAACCCTGCCTCTACTAAAACTATAAAAATCAGCTGGGCGTGGTGGTGCATGCCTGTAGTCTCAGCTTCGTGGGAGGCCGCGGCAGAAGAATCGCTTGAACCAGAGAGGCGGAGGCTGCAGTGAGCCACGGTCGCGTCACTATACTCCACCCTGGGCGACAGAGTGAGACTTCGTCTCCAAATAAAAGTTAAAATAATAAAATATTGCCCCCTTAAACGCCACGCCCTCCTGGCAGAAGAATCGCTTGAACCAGAGAGGCGGAGGCTGCAGTGAGCCACGGTCGTGTCACTATACTCCACCCTGGGCGACAGAGTGAGACTTCGTCTCCAAATAAAAGTTAAAATAATAAAATATTGCCCCCTTACGCCACGCCCTCCTGGCCACGGGGCATAGGGTTCCTGAGAGGACATCCCTGGAGAATAGCTGAGCTGCTTGCCCAGAGGCGGGGGGACTCGGATGGGCCGTGCCAACTCCCTGGCTCTGACCACGGGCCTCACTCTGTGTGCCGCGTCTCCTCCACCCTGCTGTGGTCCGGCCCTCAGTGACCCTATCCTCCCCTGCAGGGCGACCTCGGGGACGCGGGGCCAAGGCCCCCAGGCTGGCGTGTGAGGTGGCCGGCATCATCCACATCAGTGACGACAGCAGCACGGAGTCCGACGCCGGCCTGGACAGCGACTTCAACTCTTCCCCCGAGTCCCTGGTGGACGACGACGTGGTCATCGTGGATGCCATCGGGCTCCCCAGCGACGACCGGGGTGCGGGCTCACCCAGGCTGGGCAGCCATCTGTGGGTCAGGGTTTCAGCCTGAGGCTCCCAGCCTTCTGGTGGTCACCACCCGCCCCAGGTCGTAGCCCGCAGGCCAGCCCACCGGAGCCCAGCTGCTGCCATGGTGCCCACTTTACAGATGGGGAAAACTGAGGTCCAGAGAGGAGAGGTCGGGGGCCACACCACTGGCCAGAGGCAGAGCTGGGGCTCAGGGCCGGGCAGTCCCTATCCCTGTGGAGGCAGTGAGGTCGCAGCGTTTTGTCGCCCCAGCTGGTCTCAGGGAGACGAGCACAGAAAAGCACTGCTGGGCTACAGGGCTGGTCAGCTTCCCCTCCACCCCACCGTCCCTTAGGGCTGCCCTGGGCCGTTTGTCCTCGCCCTCCAGGGGCCACCCTTGAGACAGGTGGGCCCTAGAAGGCAGCTGATGTGTCCTGCCCTGACCCTCCATGTCCCCCTCTAGGCCCCCTGTGCCTCCCGCAGAGGGACCCACATGGCCCTGGGGTCCTGGATCGTGTGGAGCGGCTGAAGCAGGATCTGCTGGACAAAGTGCGGCGGCTAGGCCGGGAACTGCCAATCAACACCCTGGACGAGCTCATCGACCAGCTGGGCGGCCCCCAGCGGGTGGCGGAGGTGGGTGGCACACGCCCACCTAGTAGGTGGGGGGCGGGGCAGTGGGCGGGGCTTCACCTGGGCTCTGCGCGGCTCGGGCGGCCCCTGCTGGTCACTCTGTGACACCGCGTTCCTGCGAGGAGGGGGTGTTTTGGGAGCCCCGGGTCCAGCTCAGCCCGGGAGGCCACAGCTGCCCGTGGAGGTCTTTCCTCCTCCATCTCTCTAAGCCCCAAGTCCCCCAGCCTGGCCTGCACAGGCCTCTGCTCAGACAGTCACTGCCTGGACGCACTCCTGGGGTGCCCGGCCAGGACTCCAGCCCCAGCGCCTGGCTCTGCGGCCGCCTCCGGCCTGCCCCTCCCAGCTTCACTTTTCACCCGTGTCTCCCAGTGCCGTCCACTTGGGCACGGCCTGGCTAATACCAGGCCCTGGACGGGCCCATGTCACCTGGGGCAGGTTGAGGCTGCAGAGTCCAGCAGCCCCCCTCTCCTTCTCCTCACACCCTCCCCTTCCTCTCCTGGCACCCCCTTTCCTCTGCCTCCGCAGCTGGGAGCCCACGGCCACCGTGGGACATCGGGAAGCTGAGGCACGGGTGGGCAGGCTCCTGCGAGGTCACAGCGCTGACTGCCAGTCTTGTCCCTGTCCCGCCCGCAGATGACCGGCAGGAAAGGCCGTGTGGTGTCCAGGCCCGACGGGACGGTGGCCTTCGAGTCGCGGGCGGAGCAGGGTCTGTCCATCGACCACGTGAACCTCAGGGAGAAGCAGCGCTTCATGAGCGGCGAGAAGGTGCGGGTCCCAGGGCGCAGAGGGGCCCAAGGGTCCCCAGGGACTGCGGACCCGCGCACTCCTACAAGTGTCCGTGTGCACGGGCGGTGTCTGCACCGCGCAGGCCTTTCGTGGCCCCTGGACGTCTTGGTGACCGGGAGCGGGGGCGGAGTCGGTGAGGAGCGGGCGGCAGCGCTAGGGCGGGCCTCGCACCTACCCCGTCCCGCTCCTTCTGTCCCCGCAGCTCGTGGCCATCATCTCGGAGGCCTCCAGCTCGGGCGTCTCCCTCCAAGCCGACCGCCGCGTCCAGAACCAGCGGCGCCGCGTGCACATGACGCTGGAGCTTCCCTGGAGCGCCGACCGCGCCATCCAGCAGTTCGGTGAGTCCGGCCCCGCCCCCAACGTGGTCCCAGCCCCGCCCCCGCCAAGCCGGCCCTGAGAACCCGTCTGCCCCCAGGCCGCACCCACCGGTCCAACCAGGTCTCCGCGCCGGAGTACGTCTTCCTCATCTCGGAGCTGGCCGGAGAGCGCCGGTTCGCCTCCATCGTGGCCAAGCGCCTGGAGAGCCTGGTGAGCGGGTGGGGCGGGGCTGAGAACCGGGGACAGCCCGAGAAGGCTCTCCAAAGCTTTGTGGGGCAGCCAGAGGCCAGAGTCCAGGTGACCAACTGATGGCCTCCCCACCGCTGGCAGGGGGCCCTGACCCACGGAGACCGCCGCGCCACGGAGTCCCGTGACCTTAGCAAGTACAACTTTGAGAACAAGGTACTGTGGGGAAGGGGGTGCTGGGGGAGACGGGGTCCAGTGGTGTAAGGGAGGGTAGGGTCCGGGGCCCAGGGAAGAGTGGGGTTCAGGGGAGGCCAGCCTCCTCCCTGGGCCTCCTCCCCACTCGCCCTCTCTCCCTAGTATGGCATCCGTGCCCTGCACTGTGTCCTCACCACCATCCTCAGCCAGACAGAGAACAAAGTGCCTGTGCCCCAGGGATACCCCGGAGGGGTGTCTGCCTTCTTCCGGGGTGAGCTGGGCCTGTGGAGTCTTCTTGGGAGGAGCAGGGGCTGCAGAGCCCTGGATTCCCAAGCAGCTGGGGTAGCAGGCTTTGTACGCCGGTTGTGTGTTGAGAGACCCCTCTCCACACACACACAGAAGGGGCTGTGACGGCAAAGGCAGCCAAGGTGGCCCCAGCACCCACTGGCTGGGTTCCTGCGGGAGGTGAGGGGTCTGGGGTGTGGGTTGATTCCCCAAGAATGTGCTGTTCCCACTCCGTGAGTCAGGCAGAAGCCTCCGCTCCCGCCCTGGCCTCAATCTGCGTCTGGCTCCCCTGGCCCCCGGGGAGCCCATGGTCACTAGGAAAGGAACTAGGGGCTGGTGTGAGGGGCAGGGGTGGGAAGAGCAGCATTTGAGGCCCCTCTCCCCGCAGACATGAAGCAGGGCCTGCTGTCGGTGGGCATCGGCGGGCGGGAGTCCCGGAATGGCTCCCCGGACATGGAGAAGGGTGAGTGCCCCACGCCCAGGCACAGAGGCGCCCCTGTCTTGTGGCCCCGGGTGGGGAGCAATCGGGGTGGGGAGGTTGAGCTCCCAGCTCGGTCTGAGGCTCGGCTCCCTCCCCGGCCAGACTGTTCCATCACCAAGTTCCTGAACCGCATCCTGGGGCTGGAGGTACACAAGCAGAACGCCCTGTTCCAGTACTTCTCAGACACCTTTGACCACCTCATCGAGATGGACAAGCGGGAGGGCAAATACGACATGGGCATCCTGGGTGAGCAGGGGCGCCAGGGGGCCAGGGTGGGCGCCGGGAGGCCGGGGTGGGCGCCGGGAGGCCGGGGTGAGCAAGGGCGCCGGGAGGCCGGGGTGGGCGCCGGGAGGCCGGAGTGAGCAAGGGCGCCGGGAAGCCGGGCTGGGTGCTGGGAGGTCTGGGTGGGTGCCGGCCCAGGGCTCGTGGGAACGCCATGCATCCTGGATGGGCAAGGGGAGGGTCTGGGTGGGCTCGGGGCTCATGGGAGCACCATGCATCCTGGGTGAGCGAGGGTGCTGCGTGGGCCTGGGTGGGTGCGGGCACGGGGCTTGTGGGATCGCCGTGCATCCTGGGTGAGAGGGTGCTGGGTGGGCCCACCATCTCTGTGGAAAGTGCTCATGCCTTAGGCCTCTCAGAGCGTTTGCTCCGCCTTTGTGAATTCTGTGCTCTCTGCATGCGGGCCCACCCTCCAGGGCGTGCTGGGGAGGCCTGTGCTCCCAGCCTCACAGGGCCAGGCATGTCAGTCAGGACCACTTCCCTATGTCCAGATGAGGAACACGAAGTGGATTGCCACTTCGCTCATGCGCAGTGGCAGTGATAGACACAGCCCACCAGGCTCCCACAGTCCCCCAAAGCCTGCCCGGGGTCATCTACCACCTGAGCAGCCCCCGGGCTCCCACCGTCTCCCTACAGGCGGCCTGGGGTTATCTAGGACCTGAGCGGCTGCCAGGCTGAGGGCCACGTGGGCCATCTTCACACTGGGCCGGCTCAGGCCAGGCTCCAGGGCACCCTCCCCGGTGCTGCCTGGGGTTGTCTCTGGTGTGCGCCCCAGCTATGGGAGTGACCCAGGACTGGATGGGACTCACCCTCCACCCGCCCCTCCTAGACCTCGCTCCAGGCATCGAGGAGATTTACGAGGAGAGCCAGCAGGTCTTCCTGGCTCCCGGGCACCCGCGGGACGGACAGGTGGTCCTCTACAAGGTCAGCAGAAAGACTTCCAGCCCCGCCCCCACTGCCCACCCCGCCCCCACCACGCTGACACTCCCGCCCCCATGCTGTGGCAGATCAGCGTGGACCGCGGCCTGAAGTGGGAGGACGCCTTTGCCAAGTCGCTGGAGCTGACGGGCCCTTATGATGGCTTCTATCTCTCCTACAAGGTGGGGGTGGGCGGGGTTACCCCCCCACAGAAGCAGGGCCACGGGGGCGGGGGCCGTGGACCTGGGCGTGGCCTCACCGGCCCCCTGCGCAGGTCCGTGGAGACAAGCCCAGCTGCCTGCTGGCAGCGCAGAACCGCGACCAGCTCTTCACCGTGTACAAGCCCAACATCGGCCGGCAGACCCAGCTGGAGGCCCTGGACAGCCTCCGCCGCAGATTCCACCGGGTAGGCAGCCGCGGGGCCCAGCTTCCTTCCTCTCGGGCTGCCGGCCCTGGCCCGCCGAGGCTCACGCGGCCCTGTGTCCGCAGGTCACCGCGGAGGAGGCCAAGGAGCCCTGGGAGAGCGGCTATGCCTTCTCGCTGACGCACTGCAGCCACAGCACCTGGTGAGGGCGGGCGGGGGACGAGGGGGAAATGCGCAGAAGGCGGCCACCCTGCGGGAAAATGGGGCTCCCGAGATACTGAGAGGAGGCCTCTGGGACCTGCCTGAGCCCAGCTGTCCCATGCGGCCCACAGGAACCGGCACTGCCGGCTGGCGCAGGAGGGGAAGGACTGCTTGCAGGGCCTGCGGCTGCGGCACCACTACATGCTGTGCGGCGCGCTCCTGCGCGTGTGGGGCCGCATCGCCGCCGTCATGGGCGACAGCGGCGGCAGCAGCTACCTGCAGATCGTGCGGCTGAAGACCAAGGACCGGAAGAAGCAAGTGGGTGAGTGGGCGGCGGGCGCCCTGGGAAGGCCCAAGCGACCGGCCGGGCCCTGACCTCGCCTCTCCGGCCGCCCTCCCGCAGGCATCAAGATCCCCGAGGGCCGCGTGCGCCGCGTGTTGCAGGAGCTGGGCCTGATAGACGCGGACGTGAAGCGCAGGCAGGCGCGCGCCCTGGGCGGCCCCGAGGTGCTGGACCTCACCTACAGCCCCCCTGCCGAGGCCTTCCCGCCGCCCCCGCACTTCCCCTTCCCGGCGCCGCTGCCTCTGGACGCCAGCCCCGGCGCGCTGCCACTGGGTGCCCCTGACCTCCAGGCCGACCCTGCGGCCCTCGCGCACCAGGGCTGCGACATCAACTTCAAGGAGGTGCTGGAGGACATGCTGCGTTCCCTCCATGCGGGACCACCCTCCGAGGGTGCGCTGGGAGAGGGCGCGGGGGCAGGGGGTGCAGCGGTTGGCCCCGAGCGGCAGAGCGTGATTCAGTTCAGCCCACCCTTCCCCAGCGCCCAGGCTCCTCTCTGACTCACTTGCAGGCCAAACATGCCAAGTCACGAACCGTTTCTCCCCGAGGAGCAGTGGGCCGTGGGGAGCAGGGCCGAGGTTCCTGCCCACTGCTCAGAGGACTGAGCCCCAGGCCCCGGCCACAGTGCCTTCTGGGCCCCCACCTGGTCAGCCCTGGCAGGGCCCACTCAGGACAGCTGGGGGCTGGGGTGTGGCAGGGCCCTCTGTGCGTCTTCTCCCAAGTGGGAAGGGGCTCTGGGTGGCTGCTCTGGGACTGGGCACCCACCTACAAGGGCTTAGTGGGCCCAAACCCTGGGTATCCATGAAACTGGGTGGTCCCAAGAGCTAGAAACTCAGGAAACCCCAGGTGCTCAGGGCCCCGTGTCTCGGGGGCTCTGTGGGGCAGATCCCCGCTAATATATGCAATTCCCCTTCTCCCAGCCCCTCTCTGACCCCTAAGTTATTGCCCGCTCACCTCTCCCAGGCCCTGGGCCCTGCCTGCGGAGCTGGCAGGGTGGCGCCTGCGGTTTCTATGTATTTATATCAAGTTCTCATGTACATATGTAAAGAACTTTTTTAAATATATGTGCCTTTTGCCTACTTCCCAGCGTCTGGTCCTCAACCTGCAGGGCAGGGAGGGAAGGGCAGAGGTGCACAGGCATCCCCCCAGGCGCTCCTGGTTACCAAGGTTCATCTGCCCACCCCTTAGGGCTGTCCTCATGTGGATGATGGGGGACCAGGGCTGGGAGAGATGGACCCCTGAACCCCGTGTCTGGGACAGGTGCCATGGACAGTCCATTCACAGACCCCCAGTGGGGGCAGCCAAGATCAGCCACCCTGGCAGGCTCAGTCCCTCCAGGTGTGCAGGTAGGCAGCCAGGCCATGCCCAAACCGCCCTCACCGAGGACACCACCCAGCAACGCCCACACTCCCCTGCCTGGTGAGGCCCTGAGGGCAGGTGTGGTGCCCGACCTGTCACCAGGCCAAGCTGTTCCTTCGGCCTCTGCACTTCGCTTTCTGGCCGGAGGAGGACCTCCTAACAGGTAAAGGCCGGGGGCCAGGAAGCACAGCCACTTCAGATCATCTCCTCCAAGACTGGCCCTGCTGGGCCTCCCCGCAGGTGGGGTGGCAGGGATTAAGGGGAGGGGGGAGGGCGTGTCCAATGGGCCCATATCTCACTGTACCCCAGCACAGCCCCCAAGCCTGGGGGAAGTGGGGGTGACAACACTCCACCCCTATCATGTCCCTATCCTGGCAGCTGACACCAACTGGCCCTGACCCGGAGAGGCCCCTGGCAAAAAGGTCCCCCCAAATCCCCAGGCAGAAAGATCCAACAGGCCAATCTATCTTGTTTATTCCCACAGGGCAGCCAGGGGTGGGGGCGCCAAGCCAGGCCCAGCGGACCACGGGACCTTCCTCCGGCGGGGTGCACGCCGGGTTTTCAGGTCTGCCCCACCATCAGCTGGTTTGCAGGCAGGCCGTCATGGGTGCCGGTGGAAGGCTCCGAGGGCGAGGGCAGGGGCTTGGACAGGGCCACACGTGTGGAGCTAGAAATAGTGGGGCAGGTCCTTCTCTATCACCTGTGGGGGAAGAACCAGGTCAGGGCAGCTGCCTCACAAGCCCCGGCCTCAGGCAGCCTCCCCAGAGAGGACGTACCTGGGGTTCCTCCATGGGTCCGTACCGCTTCACCACACAGCCATTCTTGTCGATGAGAAACTGCCCAGAAACAGTGTTGGAACTCACCAAGGGGCCTGGGCTGCCCTTCCCACCCACGGCCCATTTGGGCCAGGGCTGTGGCCAGGGGGAGCTGGTCCCCAACCCCCCATAGCCCCCTCACCTTGGTGAAGTTCCACTTGATGGCACTGGAAAGGAAGCACATGGCATGAGCATCCCTGGCAGCCCCCCACGGACGCCCCCAGCCAGCCTGTCCCCAGGGGGCCACACAGTGGGAACGTCCCAGCAGCCCGCAAACCATCTTGCCTGCAGGAGGCCACAAGTGTGTGAGCCTCCATGGCAGCCTCCACAGTCCCCCATGGCCCCGAGCCATCCTGCCCCCTGGGAGGCATAAGCGTCCCAGCAGCCACCCCCCCAGCCAGCCGTGCCATCCCCGGAGGTCACGCACTTTCCCAGGATGCCCTTGCCCTTGGGCTGGATCTTCATCCACTTCCACAGCGGGTGGGCGTCATCCCCATTCACGCAGATCTTGCTGAACATGTCGAATTTGACGTTATAGCCAGCGGCGAACTCTTTGATCTCTTCGTTGCTCCCTGGCTCCTGTGGCAGGGGAGAAGTGCGAGTGAGTTGGGGGGCTGGCACCCCCTCAGTCCAGGCTCTCACACTCCCAGGCCCTCTCCCAAACCCACTCCACTCCCACCCACCGGGCCTCTGCGGAGCCGGGGCCCGGGGACACAGGCAGCCGCCCACCTGCTTCCCGAACTGGTTGCAGGGGAAGGCCAGGATCCGCAAACCACACTCGGCGTATCGGGCGTGCAGGTCGACAAGCTGAGTGTAGTTCACTTCGGTTTTGCCTCACTGGGAGGCCACGTTGGTGACGATGCACACGAAGCCCCTGCGAGAGTCGGCGGGGGTCAGTATTGAAGAGCACAGCCCCCGCCCTGCGCCCCGCCCCAGGCGAGCACCCACCGGTACTTGTCCAGGTTAACCATGTGCCCGTCGATGTCCTTGGCGGAAAACTCGTGCATGGAGCGCGCACAGCGCCAGTCGTCCCGGGACGCGCACTGCAAAACAAGGGGGCTGAACAAGCAGCGCGGACGGGAAGCCGAGGCAACGGCCCGCTCGCCAGCCCAGGGTCCCGGGACAAGAATGGATCCGGAGCGGGTCGGTGGCGGGAAACCCGGGCCCTGGGGCACTGAAAACCTCAAAGCTGCTCCTTCTTCAGCGGACACGCCCCTGGTACCTATGATCCCGTTTTACCGGAGACCCTGAGGCCGGGAGAGGGTTCCAACCCCAGAAAGTGTCACAGCAGCAGGTGTGGGGGCCCCGCGCGCACCGGGTCCTGGGACTCGGGACACTCGCTCATCTCCCGCCCCAAGCGGTGGGGACAGCGCTGCTTCCGCCGGCGGCGCACCGTCCTGCGCCTGCACGCTGGGGCCTTCCGCCGCCGACGGGCCCGCGGCCGCCGCCTACCCCGGCTCTGGCACCGCCGCCGGCTGCGCTCGGGGGAGCCTGCGCCCGCGCAGCCCATACCCGCCCGTCTGCCGCCCCGCCTGGCCCCGAGCGCCGCGCCCGGGAACAGAGGCCCGGAGGCCGCAGTCCGGACCGCGCGACTGTGACGCCACCGCGCTGAGCCAGGGCCCGGGGGCGGGGCGGCGCCCAGGGGCGCGTGATCCGAGGTTTCCAGCCCTCCGCGCCCCCAGCTGCCGCGGCGTGGTAGCCCCGCTCCGCCCGGAGACGCCCTCCAGGGGTCCCCAACGGCCCAGCTCCGCTCAGCGGTCCCGGACGCCGCGCCCCACCCCAGCTGTCCCGGACCCCGGACCCCGCCCCCCCGAACCGTCCCGGACTCCGAACCCCGAACCCCGCTCCCCCTCGAGCCGTCCTGGACCCCGGACCCCACCCCCACCCCCCTAGCCGTCCCGGACCCCGGACCCCGTCCCCCGCCCCTCCAGCCAGGACCCCGCCCCACTCGAGCCGTCCCGGACCCCGGACCCCGCCCCCTCCCGCCCCGCCAGCCTCGACCCCGACCCCGGCCACGGGCTCTCGCGCTCGGAACAGCCCCGTCCCCATCCCCTTTCCCGACCTCGGCCCGCGCGCTCGGGACAGCCCCTTCCCCTTCCCCGACCTCGGCCCGCGCGCAAGCAACGGCCTGGACGGCCTTGGAGCGCGTCGCAGTGCGGTCACCCGCGTCGGCGCCCGGCCGGGGATGGGGAGAGGGAGCTACCCGGACGAAGGTCACCGGGGCCCGAGGGTTTCCCGCGCCGGCGACCGGAGGCGGGGGTCGTGCGCCCGGCCTGACAGTCCCCGGGCCGGGGACGACCGCGGCCACCGCTTACCATGGTGCCGGCCAGGCCGGGCGCGGCCAGAGCCCCACAGAGCAGCGCCGGCTTCAGCAAGCGGCACAGGCGACCGAGGCTCATCGCGGCGGGACTGGGAGCCAGCGGCTCCTCCCCTCGCCCAGCCGACCAATGGACGCGCGCCGGCACCCCGCGCCTCCCCGCCCACGGCCACGCCCTCCTGAGCTCTCATTGGTCAGCCGCGTCGGGATTGAGCGCCCGCCCCGACGCCAGCCAATGGGAGGCCGGGATGGGAGGAAGGCGGGGAATGGGGCGGGACCGGACGTGCGGGCTCACTGTTGTCGGCGACTGCGCATGCTCGCTTGCCACCAAGAGTACGCGTGCACGCAGGCGGCGCGTGGGGAGGCGGCAGCCGGTTGACCGCGGCGCGGCGGTAGGCCAGAAACTTGAGAATAACACTGAAAACTCGTCGAGGGGGTTTCTGTAACTGGCAGAGAAGTCTCCCCAGCACTTTTAGGAGAGTGTTTGCTTTTTTCTTTAGAGAGACGCGGTCTTGCTGCTCAGGGCGCACTGCAGCCTCGACCTCTCAGACTCAAGGGATCCTCCGGCCTCTGCTTCCCCAGTAGCTGGGACAGCAGGCTCACACCACCATTCCTGGCTCATTATTTCTTTTCTAGAGTTGGGGGAGTCTATGTTGCCCAGGCTGGTCTCAAACTCCTGACCTCGAATGATCCTTCAGCCTCAGCCTCCCAAAGTGCTGGGAGTGAGAGCCACGGGTCCGGATAGGATTTGCCTTTTTAATGTAAATAAAACCAAACTTAGTCGTGCCTGCTCCTCATCACAGCCCCATCTTGCGGGGGTGCCCAGAGAGGCCATGGGGGTCGTCCTTACCGTCACCCTTGCCATAGGCACACAGGGGTCAGTGACTCCCCATCCCTGGGTCTGTCGCTGAGCCGAATGTATAACACGTGGGCACTGGGACCTGGGGGTCATCAAGACAGTTACTGTTTCGGTGGCTCATGCCTGTCATCCTAACACTGGGAGGCAGAGGTGGGTGGATCACCTGAGGTCAGGAGTTCAAGACCAGCCAGGCCATCATGGTGAAACCACATCTTATTTAAAAAAAAAAAAAAAAAGGCTGGGCGCGGTGGATCTCCTGGGCCCCTGATGAAGGGAGTCTCAGGATGCCTGGGACCCACACTTTAACAATGGCAACATCGGGCCAGGCGCGATGGCTCACACCTGTAATCCCAGCACTTTCGGAGGCTGAGGCGGGTGGATCACGAGGTCAAGAGATCAAGACCATCCTGGTCAACATGGTGAAACCCCGTCTCTACTAAAAATACAAAAAATTAGCTAGGCATGGTGGCATGTGCCTGTAATCCCAGCTACTCAGGAGGCTGAGGCAGGAGAATTGCCTGAACCCAGGAGGCGGAGGTTGCGGTGAGCCGAGATCGCGCCATTGCACTCCAGCCTGGGTAACAAGAGCGAAACTCCGTCTCAAAAAAAAAAAAAAAGTTACCGTTTAACTGAGAGGCCAGAGTTCCCTGTGATCCCACCCCCAGGGACAGCTGCCCACGAAGGGACATGGAGGTGTGTGCTCAGAAGGTATATTGGGAGGGTGTTCTCAGGCTTCTAACATTATAAGGTATGGGCATGCCCAGAGTCCATACTGCCCCGCGTCTTGGCTTGCAACTCTGTTTTTCACTTCCTGGCTTGGACAGTTTGGCAACAGAAACACTCATCTCATACTTGGGAACTGAGTCATGAAATTCCAGGCCACCCCTCCATCCCTCCATGATTGGGCTTTGACCCCTGTACAGGCAGATGTTGGGATTTTTTTTTTTTTTTTTTTTTTTTTTTGAGAGAGAGAATCTTGTGACAGCCCAGGCTGGAGTACAGTGGAGAGATCTTGGCTCACTGCAACCTCCACCTTCTGGGTTCAAGCGATTCTCCTGCCTCAGCCTCCTGAGTACCTGGGATTATAGGCACACTATACTACACCTGGTTAATGTTTTGTATTTTTATGGGGTTTCACCATCTTGGCCAGGCTGGTCTCAAACTGCTGACCTCAAGTGATGCTCCTATCTCAGCCTCCCAAAGCGCTGGGACTACAGGCTTGAGCCACTGCGCCCCGCCTAGGTGTTTGGGATTTTTATGTAGCCCTCAAGGTCTTAACATTTACTGACCCTGCCCTGAATATTTCTGCAGAGACACTCAGGGCTGCGTTCATTTGTGGGGCGGTGGGGGGGTGCCTATGAGCTGGCTCCCACCACTGTCCCCGACCCAGGCCTGCCAGATGCAGCCCAGAGATGTCATAGATGGAGTTTGGTGGCCGAGGTGGTGAAGCAAGGATCCCTGGGCAAGGCTGCCAGAACCCAGGTCTTGCATAAGCCTGTTCACATGACTTTGCTCCCTCCCAGCCCCCAGAGGCCCAGTTCTTGGAGTCAACACCCATTGTCTGACTTCTCAGGAAACCCTCCCATATCCTCCCCCGCTGACAGTACCGGGTGACCGGGCCACACTGGCGACTCTGTTCTTGCCCTTGAGAAGGCTCTGTTGTTTGCAGTTTTGCCAGAATGGTTTTCCATAAGTTTCTCACAAACGTGTGTGCTGAAGCAGGTATTTATTTCACACTTGCCAGAAAAACAGCTCAGTACCCACAGCTCTGTGGAGACACTTTATCCAAACACACTGTGGCCGCCTCGGATCAGAGAACCCGGCCCCAGGCTCGGGGAGGGGTTTGTGCTGGGGGCTTCACAGCTTTTCCCAGAGTGACCCCGTTTCACAAATGGGGAAATGGGCTGGTAGGGACCTCTCAAGGCTCCAGCAAGGCTTTCCCGTGAGGGCGGAAGTTTTTGCTGGGTATCCCTGCAGGAAGCTGTGTTGCCAGAGGTCTTTCTGGAGCAGCTGCTGGCTCCAGGAAAGACTGGGGCAGGGGCCGTCCTGTGGCTTCTTTTTTTTTTTTTTTTTTTTGAGACGGAGTCTCGCTCTTGTTACCCAGGATGGAGTACAATGGCGCGGTCTCGGCTCACCGCAACCTCCGCCTCCTGGGTTCAGGCAATTCTCCTGCCTCAGCCTCCTGAGTAGCTGGGATTACAGGCACGCGCCACCATGCCCAGCTAATCTTTTTGTATTTTTAGTGGAGACGGGGTTTCACCATGTTGACCAGGATGGTCTCGATCTCTTGACCTCGTGATCCGTCTGCCTTGGCCGCCCAAAGTCCTGGGATTACAGGCGTGAGCCACTGCGCCCAGCCCTTTTTTTTTTTTTTTTTTTTTTTTTTAATTAAATAGAGACGAAGTTCCTCCATGTTGGTGAGGCTGGTCTCCAACTCCCAACCTGAGGTGATTTGCCTGCCTCGGCCTCCCAGACTGCTGGGATTACAGGCGTGCGTCACCGCACCTGGCCTCATTTTTCCTTTTCATGGCTGAGAAATATTCCAGCATGTGGGGGGATCACATTGTGTTTATTCCATTGTGGATGGACATCTGAGTTCTTTTCAACTTTTGAGTCTGTAAAGCTGTACAGGTGTTTGTGTGGGTGTATGTTTTCATTTCTCTTGGGCCTATGACTAGAAATGGAATTGCTGAATCATATGGTGACTCTTTGTGTACCAGTTTGAAGATCCACGTGCCTGTTTTCTTTAGAACTTTTCTTTTCCTTTTTTTTTTTTTTTTTTTTTTTGAGACGGAGTCTTGCTCTGTTGCCCAGGCTGGAGTGCAATGGCACAATCTCGCCTCACTGCAACCTCTGCCTCCCAGGTTCAAGCAATTTTCCTGCCTCAGCCTCCCGAGTAGCTGGGACTACAGGTGTGCACCACCACACCCAGCTAATTTTTTTGTATTTTAGTAGAAACCCCAACAGGGTTTCACCATGTTGGCCAGGATGGTCTCAGTCTCCCAACCTTGTGATCCACCTGCCTCTGCCTCCCAGAGTGCTGGGATTACAGGCGTGAGCCACCACGCCTGGCCTGTTTTCTTTTTCTTTCTTTCTCTTCTCTTCTTTTTTTCTTTTTGGGTGGAATTTTGCTCTTGTTGCCCAGGTGTAAGCTCAGCTCGCTGCAACCTTCACCTCCCAGGTTCAAGTGATTCTCCTGCCTCAGCCTCCCGAGTAGCCGGGACTACAGGCGCGCACCACCATGTCTAGGTAATTTTCTCAGCTCACTGCAATCTCCACCTCTTGGGTTCAAGTGATTCTCCTGCCTCAGCCTCCCAAGTAGCTGGGGTTACAGGTGTACACCACCACATCTAGGTAATTTGGTATTTTTAGGAGAGTCGGGGTTTCACTGTGTTGCCCGGGCTGGTCTCGAACTCCCGATCTCAGATGATCTGCCCACCTCGGCCTCCAAAAGTGCCTGGATTCCAGGCGTGAGCCACTGTGCCCAGCCGACCAGGCTGTTTTCTAGAGCAGCTGCGTCCTCTTAACATTCTCACCCGCCCCGTCTGCGGATCCCGCGTGACTTCTGGGCCTCTGGCTCGGGCCCAGCCTCTCTTAATCCAGCCCTGCCCTCGGATTTGCAGGTCACTGCTGGATCTTGACTGCAGCAACCCAAATAGATGCCCTTTCTTGTGCCGTAAAATCCACTCGTGAGCTCTTCCGTCTTCCGAGCCCCCGTGTGCCTGCGCCACCTCTCCTCCCCGAAATCCGCCCTGCCGGGCACTGCCGGCCCCCTTCCCTGAGCCACAAGCCCTGTCTCCCGGGCTAATCCTCACTCAATCCTCAGGTGGACTCGGCGGCTTGGTGGCATCACACAGCCACTCCTCCCTCTGCCCCTAGGCACCTCCTCACGGTGTTTCCAGGACACCTGGCAACCTCCTGCCCTTTATCCTATTTACGGAACACTTGTGTAGTGCCCACGTCAGGCGCTGCTCTGTGTACACTGCAATTGTTAGCCAATTACCCTGTGAAGTGGGTGCCATTCTTGTCCCTGTGTTGCAAGGCAGGGGAGAGGGCAGCACAGAGAGGTTATGTAAGGTGCCTGAGATCACACAGCCAGGTTTACAGCACGGGGCTGCCCCAGTGTCAGTGCTGAGTCTTCTGCCCCTCCTGCTGCCCCCTCCTCCCCTTCCCCTGACCTCTGAAGCTCAGTGGGGCTGGACTCCCACCCCCAGACTCTGCTCTGCTCCCAGAACCCGGTCCAGGCTCCCGGCTCTAATCTCCACCATGTGTCTACCTTGGCTTCATGTCCGTCTACCCCCTGGAACCTTGCCGTGAACTCCAGAGCCCATCCCCACCTACTCGCCCCCACCCTCCCAGCCCTTCCCTCTGCTCACAGGGACAGCTTTGTTCCCCCTTCTCCCTCCTTTTCTCACCCTATGGCAGGAAAGCCATCCCCGGCTTACACTCTGCCATCCCGTGAGCTCTGCCTTTGCAGCACGCAGAACCCGCTCCGTGCTGGCCCCCCGCCTACTCGGAGCCGCTCCCACCTCTGGCCAGTTTGCCTCCCCAGACCCTCCGTGGCCTCTCCCTTCTGCCCTGGCTCCCGAGAGTCATTTCCTAACATGGCAGCTCCAAACATTTCACCCTGATCAGCAAGGCCTCAAGGGACCGGACGCACTGTGCCCTCTGACCTCCTCTCCTGCCCCATCCCCACCAGCAGCACTCCAGGCGAGGTGCAGCCTCGGGGCCCCCACCCTGCCTGTGCTCCACCTGAGACACCTACTCCAGGCACCCCACGCTTCTTCCCTCTCCTCCTCAGGTTTTGTTTTCTGTTTGTGTTGAGACAGCGTGTTGCTCTGTCGCCCAGGCTGGAGTGCAGTGGCGAAATCACAGCTCACTGCAGCCTCGACCTCCTTAGGGTAAGCCATCCTAGACCTTCCCACCACAGCCTCCTGAGTAACTGGGACTACAGGTGTGCCCCACCACGCCCAGTTAATTTTTAAATTTTTTGTAGAAATGGGGTCTTCCAGCTGGGTGTGGTGGCTTATACCTGTCATCCCAACACTCTGGGAGGCTGAGGCGGGTGGATCACAAGGTCAGGAGTTCAAGACTAGCCTGGCCAAGATGGCGAAACCCCGTCTCTACTAAAAATACAAAAAAATTAGCTGGACATGATGATGGGTACCTGTAATCCCAGCTACTCAGGAGGCTGAGGCAGAGAATTACTTAAACCCAGGAGGTGGAGGTTGAGGTGACCTGAGATTACGCCATTGCATTCCAGCCTGGGTGACAGAGCAAGACTCTGTCTCAAAAATAAATAAATAAATAAATTATAAAAGAAATGGAGTCTTCTTATGTTGCCCAGGCTGGTCTTGAACTGCTGGCGTCCAGGTGAGAAATAAAAGTTAGGTAGGAGGCCGGGCGCGGTGGCTCAAGCCTGTAATCCCAGCACTTTGGGAGGCCGAGGCGGGTGAATCACGAGGTCAAGAGATCGAGACCATCCTGGTCAACATGGTGAAACCCCGTCTCTATTAAAAATACAAAAAAAAAAGTAGCTGGGCATGGTGGCACATGCCTGTAATCCGAGCTACTCAGGAGGCTGAGACAGGAGAATTGCCTGAACCCAGGAGGCGGAGGTTGCGGTGAGCCGAGATCGCGCCATTGCACTCCAGCCTGGGTAACAAGAGCGAAACTCCGTCTCAAAAAAAAAAAAAAAAAAAGGTAGGTAGGTAGAGGCCGGGCGCGGTGGCTCACGCCTGTAATCCCAGGAGGCCTGGGAGGCTGAGGCGGGTGAAACACAAGGTCAAGAGATCGAGACCATCCTGGTCGACATGGTGAAACCCCGTCTCCACTAAAAATACAAAAAAAATCAGCTGGGCATGGTGGCGCGTGCCTGTAATCCCAGCTACTCAGGAGGCTGAGGCAGGAGAATTGCCTGAACCCAGGAGGCGGAGGTTGCGGTGAGCCGAGATCGCGCCATTGCACTCCAGCCTGGGTAACAAGAGCGAAACTCCATCTCAAAAAAAAAAAAAAGAAAGTAGCCCTGGGGGCAGGCGTGGTGCTGTACTGTAATCCCAGCATTTTGGGAGGCCGAGGCAGGTGGATCACGAGGTCAAGAAATCGAGACCATCCTGGTCAACATGGTGAAACCCCGTCTCTACTAAGAATGCAAAAATTAGCCCGAAGCACAGCACCCCGTAGAGAAAATTAAGTCACTGATGTCTGTGGGCCTCCCTGACAGCCTCTATTCCTCCCACAAGAGCTTGTAAGAGCAGAGTTTTCTCCTCACTCCCTTGAGGAAGGAGATGTCTTGGCCATCTTGAACATGTCCTTCCTTGGCTGGCTAAACAGTGGGCGCTTCCACAATGCTGACACTGTCGCACAGCTGAGGGGCCCTCCAGCAGCCCTTCTGTGGGCGTGACAGAAGACTTAGGGCATCTTGTCTTAGGGTCACCTCTTTTCCAATGCCACTTCAGTCCCATATATCTTGACCTGAGACTTATCAGTAAAATTAAAGATTATATGATTATATGTCTATGATTACATATGAATAGTTCCGTGATTATTTTACGATGATATATAGGAATAACTATGTTACAATATCTCTAATTCTTTTCTAATTCTATGTTTATATGAGAACATGCTGAGGCTTCATACCCTTGCCTCAGCTCTTGCGGGGTTCCCCCCTACGGCTAACAACTTAAAACTTTTCTTTTTTCTTTTTTTTTTTTTTTTGCGGAGTTTCGCTCTTGTTACCCAGGCTGGAGTGCAATGGCGCGATCTCGGCTCACCGCAACCTCCGCCTCCTGGGTTCAGGCAATTCTCCTGCCTCAGCCTCCTGAGTAGCTGGGATTACAGGCACGCGCCACCATGCCCAGCTAATTTTTTGTATTTTTAGTAGAGACGGGGTTTCACCATGTTGACCAGGATGGTCTCGATCTCTCCACCTCGTGATCCACCCGCCTCGGCCTCCCAAAGTGCTGGGATTACAGGCTTGAGCCACCGAGCCCGGCAACTTAAAACTTTTCTAAGCAGGTAAAAGCAATGGAGAGCTGGGACATGCCTGTGAGCACATCCAGCACAGATATCTTGGTTAAAGTACAAGGACGTAGGATATACTAATTGCTTAGAAGTATGACATATCTAACACCGGCATAGGATAGGGCTTAACAGAGTTATTAACACACTTATGATTTATTCTTTTTTTTTTTTTTTTTGAGACAGTGTTTCGCTCTTGTTACCCAGGCTGGAGTGCAATGGCGCGATCTCGGCTCACCGCAACCTCCGCCTCCTGGGTTCAGGCAATTCTCCTGCCTCAGCCTCCCGAGTAGCTGGGATTACAGGCACGCGCCGCCACGCCCAGCTAATTTTTTGTATTTTTAGTAGAGACGGGGTTTCACCACGTTGACTAGGATGGTCTCGATCTCTTGACCTCGTGATCCACCCGCCTCGGCCTCCCAAAGTGCTGGGATTACAGGCGTGAGCCACCGCACCCGGCCCGATTTATTCTTTAACAGGAAAGGAAACTTTAAAAAGAAACCTTTCTACTTCCCACTGTTGGTAATAGATGTTGGAAATAGATGCTCGGTGCTGCAAAGAAAAATTAGCACTGAGACAAAGGATCTTTCAGCAATGCAATTTTTACTTCCTGGACTGCAGGAAGGGTACTCTAGAGATACGCCTAGCTCTCAGTTATCCGTCTAAAGGAGGGATACTTCATTGCCATTGCACAGGTAGGGAAACTGAAGCTCAGTGGCACTGAAGGGGACACGGGCTGGAGACAACAGAGAACCCTGTAGAGTTTGGTGTATAAATATTTACAGTTTTCACTAGGCTGACCGCCCCTAGGAGTTGAGCTGCCCCTTGGCCCCATGTACGCCTCAGTTTCCCCTCCCACACTTCGGCCCCACTTCGTGGGATTCTAAACTGCTGCCCCAACGTGGGAGTTGAACGGAAACTACAACTCCCGAGAGGCCGAGCGGCCAAAGACACGTGAGAACTGCGGAGCGAGAGTCTCGTGCAGCCAATTGTCGCGCTCGTAAGGCTAGGGTTGCCCTTGGCGCTGCCGGTCCCAGACGTTGCTGCAGTCAGGCCTTCGCGGAAGGCAGCCCAGCTTCCGGGCCGGATAAAGCGGAGGGGCCCTGACTGGGATTTGGCGCAGGCGCAGTCCGCGCGAGACTTCACTGGCGCATGCGTAGCGGGTGCGAGTGGCGACCGCCATGGACGACGAGGAGGAGACGTACCGGCTCTGGAAAATCCGCAAGACCATCATGCAGGTCAGCCGCGCGCCGGGCAGCTGTTTAAAACCGTGGGGCGGGGGCCGGGGGCGCAAGTGGTGGGTGCAGGGGCACGAGGTGGGGTCGAGCTCGGCGTCTTCGCGTAGTCCCGTCGGAGCAGCAGCGATGAAGGACCGGGCGGACACGGGAGGCCTCGAGGCCGCCGGGGTTCTCGGGGGCTGGGCCCGACCTGAGCTGGCAGCGGGAGGGGGATTTCGGGACGTTTGGGTGCGGGGTTTAGGGGTGGGCGGGCGGCTCGGGCCTGGTGCGGCGCGCGTGGCGGCGGGAGGAGAAGGAAGCCGGGGTGGGGGCGCCCCCAGACCTTGCCCTGCGCTGTAACTCGGCGGCGCCTCTTATCCGTACGTCCTGAACCCCTGGGAGTCTCAGCATCCGAGGTTGGTGGAGTTGGTGGTGGGGAAGCAGCGGCCGAGCTGGGGCTTGCGATGGGGACGTGGAGCGCGGAACCCGTGCCCTGGGGTCTGGGGCAGGTGGAGGCCGCTGGGCTCGGTCCGGTTTGGAAGCCCGGCGGTTCGGAGCCCTGCGTCAGCTTTTGGGGCCGTTTGAGAGCTTTTGCTTTGTCCTGCTTCCCCAGCCATGGCCCTTGTCCTCAGCGAAGCCTCCTGCAGCCCTATTCTGTTTCCGTCCGTGTATTTTTTTTTTTTTTTTTTTTTTTTGAGACAGTGTTTTGCTCTTGTACCCAGGCTGGAGGGCAGTGGCGCGCTGTCGGCTCACTGCAGCCTCCGCGTCCCGGGTTCAAGCGATTCTCCTGCCTCAGCGTCCCGAGTACCTGGGATTACAGGCACCTGTCACCACCCCTGACTAATTTTTTTTGTATTTGTAGTAGAGGCGGGGTTTCACCATATTGGCCAGGCTGGTCTGCAACTCCCGACGTCAGGTGATCTGACCGCCTGGCCTCCCGAAGTGCTGGGATTACAGGCGTCAGCCACAGCACCCGGCCCCCTGTCTTTTTTTTTTTTTTTGAGACGGAGTTTCACTCTTGTTGCCCAGGCTGGAGTGCAATGGTGTGATCTCGGCTCACCGCAACCTCCGCCTCCCGGGTTCAAGCAATTCTCCTGTCTCAGCCTCCCAAGTAGCTGGGATTACAGGCACGCGCCACCACGTCCAGCTAATTTTTTGTATTTTTAGTAGAGACGGGGTTTCACCATGTTGGCCAAGATGGTCTCGATCTCTTGACCTCGTGATCCACCCGCCTCGGCCTCCCAAAGTGCTGGGATTACAGGCGTGAGCCACCGCGTCTGGTCCTTTTTCTTTTTCTTTTTTTTTTTAAAGAGACAGTGTCTTCCTCTGTCTTTCAGGCTAAAGTGCACTGCTGCAGTCATAGCTCGCTGCATTCTCGAATCCCTGGCCTTAAGCAGTCGTCCTGCCTCAGCCTCCCTAAGCACTGAGATCACGATTCTGAGCCCCCGAGCTGGGCCTTCCCCAACCCGGCCCCCTGCCTTTAGGGTAGCTCTGAAAAGTGGTCTGGAGGGCTGTGGTTGCCAGGTTTGTTCCCTGCCAGGTTCCTGTGAGCCTGGGCTGGACACCTTTGCTGGCCTCTCAGGATCACACTAGTCCCATCCTGTGGTGTGGCTGTGGTGGGCAGGGTGGCTGTCACCGGCACACATGAGGGTTCAGCCTTCTGTCCTCTGCAGCAACTGCAGGTCTGACTTGTGGGTCACAAGATCTGGCCCCCTTCCTCAGTCTGCCCTGAGGTCAGCTGGCTTTTTATTTTATTTTATTTTATTTTATTTTTTTTGAATACGGGGGTTTCACCATGTTGGTCAGGCTGGTCTTGAACTCCCGACCTCAGGTGATCCGCCCGCCTTGGCCTCCAAAGTGCTTGGGTTACAGGCGTGAGCCACCACACCTGGCCAGCTGGCTGGCTTTCTTTCTGCAGCTATGCCATGACCGTGGCTACTTAGTGACCCAGGATGAGCTTGACCAGACGCTGGAGGAGTTCAAAGCCCAGTTTGGGGACAAGCCGAGCGAGGGGCGGCCGCGGCGAACAGACCTCACCGTGCTGGTGGCACACAACGATGACCCCACCGACCAGATGTTTGTGTTCTTTCCAGGTGAGCAGTGCCGGCTGAGGAGCAAGCCGCCAGCACCTGCCTCCTGCCCAGTCTGGGAGGAAGGCTCCCCTCCCCTTCCTTGCTTGGGGTGGTACTGTTAACCTCTGACCGCTCTGATGCAGCATCTTTCTAGTTTCCCTCTTACCAGTCCCCTTCTCTCTTCCCTGACCATTTCCTCCAACCAGGATCATCACATGGGCCTCCCCACTTACCCCAGCCCCCCATGACCTTTGAAGTATCTGTGTCCCTCAGCTCCCCCATCCTGGCCACTGGGTGCACTTCCAGCTTCTTGGCCTGGCCTAGGAGGCCCTATCCAGGTCAGAGCAGCCTTTGTGAGCTGTGGCCCTAACCCGACCCAGCCCATTCCTCTGCACCCCATCCTCCTCCCTGTCAGCGTTTGCTTTTTGTCCCTCAAGATTGTGCTGGGGCCTCTTTTCCTGGGTCCCCTGGGACACTTGGTGTCAACACCTTCTCTGTGGAAGTCACCTGTCTGCCTCCCCAGTGTGGCTCTAAAGCCCCCTGAGGTTGGGGGACTGATAGAGCATTAGGTGCACAGCCCAGCACCTAGAATCAGAGCGTGTCTGCTTAGTGGTCCTGGTGAGGCTTTTTTTTTTTTTAAACGGAGTCTTGCTCTGTCACCTAGGCACCCAGGCTCAACCTCTGCCTCTTGGGTTCCAGCAGTTCTCTTGAGTCAGCCTCCCTAGTAGCTGGGATTACAGGTACCTGTCACCACATCTGGCTAATTTTGTATTTTTAATAGAGACAGAGTTTCTCTATGTTGGTCAGGCTGGTCTTGAACTCCCAACTTCAGGTGATCCACATGCCTTGGCCTCCCAAAGTGCTCGGATTACAGGTGTAAGCAGGTGTGAGCCAGTGCACCCTGCCTTTTTTTTTTTTTTCTTTTTCTTTTTTTTTTTTTTTTTTAGACGGAGTTTCGCTCTTGTTGCCCAGGCTGGAGTGCAGTGGCGTGATCTCGGCTCACCGCAACCTCCACCTCCTGGGTGCAGGCAATTCTCCTGCCTCAGCCTCCTGAGTAGCTGGGATTACAGGCACGCGCCACCATGCCCAGCTAATTTTTTGTATTTTTAGTAGAGACGGGGTTTCACCATGTTGACCAGGATGGTCTCGATCTCTTGACCTCATGATCCACCCGCCTCGGCCTCCCAAAGTGCTGGGATTACAGGCTTGAGCCACCGTGCCCGGCCTCTTTTTTGTTTTGAGATGAAGTTTTGCTGTCACCTGGGCTGGAGTGTGTAGTGGAGCAATCTCAGCTCACTGCAAGCTCCACATCCTGGGTGTAAGTGATTCTACCACCTCAGTCTGTCAAGAAGCTAGGATTACAGGCATACACCACCTCAGCTGGCTAGTTTTTTTTTTTTTGTATTACTAGAGACAGTTTCGCCATGTTGGCTAGGGTAGTCCTGAACTTCTGGCCCCAATTGATCCATCTGCCTCGGCCTCCCAAAGGGCTGGGATTACAGGAGTGAGTCACTGCGCGTGGCCTCCAGTGACGCTACCTTTTTTTTTTTTTTTGGAGACGGAGTTTCGCTCTTGTTACCCAGGCTGGAGTGCAATGTCGCGATCTCGGCTCACCGCAACCTCCGCCTCCTGGATTCAAGCAATTCTCCTGCCTCAGCCTCCTGAGTAGCTGGGATTACAGGCACACACCGCCATGCCCAGCTACTTTTTTGTATTTTTAGTAGAGACGGGGTTTCACCTTGTTGACCAGGACGGTCTCGATCTCTCGACCTTGTGATCCACCCGCCTCGGCCTCCCAAAGTGCTGGGATTACAGGCTTGAGCCACCGCGCCCGGCCAGTGATGCTTCTTAAAGAGAGTGTCCTCAGGTGTGAGGGGTGCTTGTTGGAGAGGTTGGTGCCGAGTCACCTGCCTCCCCAGAAGTGCCTGGGGTGGAGCCGCTCAGTATCAAAGGTCTCTGCCTCACTCCCTGGTCACTGGGTGACTGAGGGGTGTCAGGCCCCTGTCCTCCTGTCCTAGTCTCTTGGTGAATGGGAGGTATCAGTCCTCTCTTCCCTGGTCCTAGGATTCTGCAACTCAGGCCATGTTTTGCAAACGTGGAAACTGAGGCCCAAGCGGGAGAGACCCCTTTGTTGAGTGGTGCTGGGACTAAGGTGCTCTGTGCTGAGTGGGGCTGTGACCCAGGTGTTCTGTGCTGAGTGGGGCTGGAACTCGGACACTCTGTGCTGAGTGGGGCTGGGACCCGGGTGCTCTGTGCTGAGTGGGGCTGTGACCCGGGTGTTCTGTGCTGAGTGGGGCTGGAACTCGGACACTCTGTGCTGAGTGGGGCTAGAACTCGGACACTCTGTGCTGAGTGGGGCTGGGACCCGGGTGCTCTTTGCTGAGTGGGGCTGGGACCCGGGTGCTCTGTGCTGAGTGGAGCTGGGACCCAGATGTTGTGTGCTGAGTGGAGCTGGAACTCGGACACTCTGTGCCGAGTGGGGCTGAAACTTGGACACTCTGTGCCAAGTGGGGCTGGAACTCGTACACTCTGTGCTGAGTGGAGCTGGGACCCAGGTGTTCTGTGCTGAGTGGGGCTGGGACCCAGGTGTTTTGTGCTGAGTGGAGCTGGGACCCGGGTGCTCTGTGCTAAGTGGGGCCGGAACCAGGTGCTCTGGGGTCCAGGTGGGCAAGGGCCGAGAGGGCACAGGGTGGTACAGGCCAGCGTACTTTGTCCACAGAGGAGCCCAAGGTAGGCATCAAGACCATCAAGGTGTACTGCCAGCGCATGCAGGAGGAGAACATCACCCGGGCCCTCATCGTGGTGCAGCAGGGGATGACGCCCTCCGCCAAGCAGGTGCGTGCCCCACCCCCACCCCCACCAGCCCCTCACCCTCCCCAGCCTCCCCTGGGCGGTGCCAGCAGGTGGCCCACATGCCTTGGGCCACACCAGCCAGGGTGCCCTGGAGGATGTGGCTGATGTCTGGCCAGCCCTGACTGTCACCCACCCTGTCCACGGGCCGCAGTGCTGAACCCCAGCCCCGTCCCAGGCAGCCACCATCCTCCCCTGGCTCTTAGGAGGGCATCAGAGCAGAGGGCACCTTGCCTCACTCTCCAGCTCCTGTGGGCTCCAGTCCTTGGCCTGGTGTGCCCTCCAGGACCCGGAGACTTTGTCTTGAGCTGATGTCCGGGGGGATGTGCTGAGGAGGCCTGGCACGGGTCCCCCAGGGCCTGTCGTGTTCCCATCTGTCTGTTGGACACTCCTGAGCCTCCATATTCCCCATCTGTCTGTCAGGCACCATGAGCCAGGCTGCTGTGCTGGGATGGGCAGTCGGTGGAGCAGCTTGGTCTCTGGCTCACCGGGCTTTGTATTGGGAAGAGGTTGCTGTGCCCACTCTGAGGGCTGCCCACAGAAGCATCTTGACGGGTGGAAACACAGCCTCCTCACTGCTTGTGACAGGAGGCCCTTGGGATGAGCGAAGAGGCCAGGGAGGGGTGGACTCTTGAAGGCCCCTGAGCTGGTGGTTGGGGTTCTGATTTAGGACATGGGGTTTGTTGAGGCACGCGAGTAAGCTGCCCATAGCCTGAGGTAGGAAATGGAGTTGGGGTTGTCAGGGCCCCTCCTGGCCGTGTCTGAGTCTCTCTCTC